>NC_083723.1:85924004-86227034 GCF_028564815.1 Eubalaena glacialis | reverse complement strand
AAAACCAGCAGATTACACTTTCTTCTCAAGTGCGCAGGGAACCTTCTCCAGGATAGATCACATGTTGGATCACAAATCAAGCCTCAGTAAATTTAAGAAAATTGAAATCATATCAAGCATCTCTTCTGACCACAACGCTATGAGATTAGAAATGAATTACAGGGAAAAAAACGTAAAAAACACAAACACATGGAGGGTAAACAATACGTTACTAAATAACCAAGAGATCACTGAAGAAATCAAAGAGGAAATCAAAAAATACCTAGAGACAAATGACAATGAAAACACTATGATCCAAAAGCTATGCGATGCAGCAAAAGCAGTTCTAAGAGGGAAGTTTATACCTATACAAGCCTACCTCAGGAAACAAGAAAAATCTCAAATAAACAATCTAACCTTACACCTAAAGGAACTAGAGAAAGAAGAACAAACAAAACCCAAAGTTAGCAGAAGGAAAGAAATCATAAAGTTCAGAGCAGAAATAAATGAAATAGAAACAAAGAAAACAATAGCAAAGATCAATAAAACTAAAAGCTGGTTCTTTGAGAAGATAAACAAAATTGATAAGCCATTAGCCAGACTCATCAAGAAAAAGAGGGAGAGGACTCAAATCAATAAAATTAGAAATGAAAAAGGAGAAGTTACAACAGACACTGCAGAAATACAAAGCATCCTAAGAGACTACTACAAGCAACTCTATGCCAACAAAATGGACAACCTGGAAGAAATGGACAAATTCTTAGAAAGGTATAACCTTCCAAGACTGAACCAGGAAGAAACAGAAAATATGAACAGACCAATCACAAGTAATGAAATTGAAACTGTGATTAAAAATCTTCCAACAAACAAAAGTCCAGGACCAGATGGCTTCACAGGTGAATTCTATCAAACATTTAGAGAAGAGCTAATGCCCAGCCTTCTCAAACTCTTCCAAAAAATTGCAGAGGAAGGAACACTCCCAAACTCATTCTATGAGGCCACCATCACCCTGATACCAAAACCAGACAAAGATACTACAAAAAAAGAAAATTACAGACCAATATCACTGATGAATATAGATGCAAAAATCCTTAACAAAATACTAGCAAATGGAATCCAACAACACATTAAAAGCATCATACACCATGATCAAGTGGGATTTATCCCAGGGATGCAAGGATTCTTCAATATATGCAAATCAATCAATGTGATACACCATACTGACAAATTGAAGAATAAAAACCATATGATCATCTCAATAGATGCAGAAAAAGCTTTTGACAAAATTCAACACCCATTTATGATAAAAACTCTCCAGAAAGTGGGCATACAGGGAACCTACCTCAACATAATAAAGGCCATATACAACAAACCCACAGCAAACATCATTTTCAACGTTGAAAAACTGAAAGCATTTCCTCTAAGATCAGGAACGAGACAAGGATGTCCACTCTCACCACTATTATTCAACATAGTTTTGGAAGTCCTAGCCACAGCAATCAGAAAAGAAAAAGAAATAAAAGGAATACAAATTTGAAAAGAAGAAGTAAAACTGTCACCGTTTGCAGATGACATGATACTATACATAGAGAATCCTAAAAATGCCACCAGAAAACTGCTAGAGCTAATCAATGAATTTGGTAAAGTTTCAGGATACAAAATTAATGCACAGAAATCTCTTGCATTCCTATACACTAATGATGAAAAATCTGAAAGAGAAATTATGGAAATGCTCACATTTACCATGGCAACAAAAAGAATAAAATACCTAGGAATAAACCTACCTAGGGAAACAAAAGACCTGTATGTAGAACACTATAAGACAATGATGAAAGAAATTAAAGATGATACCAACAGATGGAGAGATATACCATGTTCTTGGATTGGAAGAATCAATATTGTGAAAATGACTCTACTACCCAAAGCAATCTACAGATTCAATGCAATCGCTATCAAATTACCAATGGCATTTTTTACGGAATTAGAACAAATCAACTCAAAATTTGTATGGAGACACAAAAGACCCTGAATAGCCAAAGCAGTCTTGAGGGGAAAAAATGGAGCTGGAGGAATCAGACTCCCTGACTTCAGACTATACTACAAATCTACAGTAATCAAGACAATATGGTACTGGCACAAAAACAGAAACATAGATCAATGGAACAAGATAGAAAACCCAGAGATAAACCCACGCACCTATGGTCAACTAACCTATGACAAAGGAGGCAAAGATATACAATGGAGAAACTACAGTCTCTTCAATAAGTGGTGCTGGGAAAACTGGACAGCTACATATAAAAGAATGAAATGAGAACACTCCCTAACAGCATACACAAAAATAAACTCAAAATGGATTCGAGACCTAAATGTAAGACTGGACACTATAAAACTCTTAGAGGAAAACATAGGAAGAACACTCTTTGACATAAATCAGAGCAAGATCTTTTTTGATCCACCTCCTAGAGTAATGGAAATAAAAACAAAAATAAACAAATGGGACCTAATGAAACGTCAAAGCTTTTGCACAGCAAAGGAAACCATAAACAAGACGAAAAGACAACCCTCAGAATGGGAGAAAATATTTGCAAATGAATCAACAGACAAAGGATTAATCTCCAAAATACATAAACAGCTCATGCAGCTCAATATTAAAGAAACAAACAACCCAATCCAAAAATGGGCAGAAGACCTAAATAGACATTTCTCTAAAGAAGACATACAGATGGCCAAGAAGCACATGAAAAGGTGCTCAACATCACTAATTATTAGAGAAATGCAAATCAAAACTACAATGAGGTATCACCTCACACCAGTTAGAATGGGCATCCTCAGAAAATCTACAAACAACAAATGCTGGAGAGGGTGTGGAGAAAAGGGAACCCTCTTGCACTCTTGTTGGGAATGAAAACTGATACAGCCACCGTGGAGAACTGTGTGGAGGTTTCTTAAAAAACTAAAAATAGAATTACTATATGAATCAGCAATCCCACTACTGGGCATATACCCAGAGAATACCATACTTCAGAAAGACACAGGCACGCCAATGTTCATTGCAGCACTATTTACAATAGCCAGGTCATGGAAGCAACCTAAATGCCCATCAACAGACGAATGGATAAAGAAGTTGTGGTACATATATACAATGGAATATTACTCAGCCATAAAAAGGAACGAAATTGAGTCATTTGTTGAGACGTGGATGGATCTAGAGACTGTCATACAAAGTGAAGTAAGTCAGAAAGAGAAAAACAAATATCGTATATTAACGCATATATGTAGAACCTAGAAAAATGGTACAGATGAACCGGTTTGCAGGGCAGAAGTTGAGACACAGATGTAGAGAACAAACGTATGGACACCAAGGGTGGAAAACCGCGGTGGGGTGGGGATGGTGGTGTGCTGAATTGGGCGATTCGGATTGACATGTGTACACTGATGTGTATAAAATTGATGACTAATAAGAACCTGCAGTATAAACAAACAAAGAATCAAACAAAAAAACAACTAATACTAAACTTTCTTTGGGTTATTTGTATGGAAATATGTTAATATAAATGTTTCAGACATTACATGAAATTTCTAAAAATCTTATATGTTCTGGTATAATGTTATAAGTTATAATTCTAGTTATTACTTTAAAATGTATATCTCAGAAAAATTTTCTTGTCAACTGCATTATTATGAACTTTCATCAAATCTTTAACCGTGGTCATTTTTAAGTCTTTTGTCATTTACAGACAGTTCTGGGTGTACTCTGATGCTTTTGCAAATATGTTCCTATAAAAGGGTTTCATCTTCAAGAAATTCATGGAAAAGACTCTGACAAGTACAGGTTTCTGGTAACTGACTGTACTGCTGAACTGAATGAATAAGCATTTTCAGAACTCTAATGAAAAACTGATGAACTCATAAAAGTGCTAACAAAAGATCAAGATAAAAAAAAATTAATTACATGGGACTGAGTGAACTGATGAGGATGAGTATAATTTTTGTGACTTTCTGTTTGAATTAAAAAAAAAAAAAATCCCACAAGGACTCAGAGGCAAAGAGTATACAAATCAATTTTCACTGCAAAGTAAAGGAGCTGTTACAGTGGAGGATTACTGGACTGAATGTCAATATTATGACATAGTATGAGTGTATTTCGTGTTTGGTAATTGCAATCATTGTTGCTTTTGTTGTGGTCATCCATTTACAATGCTTGGTGTCAGTTTATCTCTTGTAAAAATAAAATACAGTGTGTGTGTGTGAGTTGTGAAAAAAAATAAACATTACCCTTAAATAAGATGTAAAAATTAAACTATATTGTAAAATTTAAAGCAAAAAAAAAAAGATATTTAGCATTATCTGACAGAGACCTTATAATAACTGTGATTAAAATGATCAAGGATTTACATGACAAGATGGAGAAATTTCAGTAGAGACCTGGAAATTATATAAAAAGAAAATTCTAGAATTGAAAAATAATATAGCTGAAATTAAGAAATCAGTAGATGGCATTGATAGTCACAGTTTAAGACAGAATTAGTAAACTGAAAGGTCAAAAAAAAAAATATCCAGAATGATGCTGGGGGAGAATAGGGCAGACACAATATTTGAAGAGATAATGGCTATGAATTTTCCAAAATTGATGAAAGACATTAAGCCACAGATGTAGGAAATACTATTGGCTTCCAAGCAGGATAAATACAAAGAAAATCACAGCTAATTACTTCAGAGTAAAACTGCTGAAAAACAAATTTTAAAAGTAGCCAGAGGAAAATGTAGATCACTTTCAAAGGAGCAACAATAAGTAAGCCTAGTAGGTGATATTTTCAGAGAGCTTACAGAAAATAATAGCCAACATAGAAGATTATGTACAGCAAAAATATCCTTCAAAAGACATTTTCAGGCAAATGAAAACAGATTTTGTTAACACCGGAAAGTACTAGAAGTCCTACAGGAAAATACTAATGGGTGTTTGGGCAGAAGAGAAATTATCACAGATCACAGCTTGGAGGTGCAGAAAGAAACTGAAAAGCAATGGAAAGGTAAATTTGTGCATAAATCTAAAAGAATATTGCCATAAAATAATACATTTATGCTTTATGGGGTCTTACATGTATAAAGAATTAAAATACATGACAAAAATAGCATATAAGTCTGATGAGAGGTAAATGGAATTGAGTATTCTGAGGTCCTTGAATTGTCTTGGAAATGGAAATGGTTAAGACACTAATTTATATTAGAAATGAATAAACCAGGGAGCATGTTTCAATTTCTATGATAGTTAATAAAAGAATGTAAAACTAACAGGATAATAGAAAAGGAATATGAAATTTAAAATCTAAATGAAGGCAAGAAAGGAGAAAAAAGAACAGATGGGAACAAACAGAAAACAAAAAGTTAAGAAGGTAGATTTAAATCCAAATGCATCAATACATCAAGCATTAATGGACTAAATATTACAACTTAAAGACAATATTGTCAGCTTAGTTAAAGAACAAAACCTGGGAATTCCTTTGTATGTTATTTGTTGCTTTTAATATTTTTTGTCTTTAAGTTTTGTCAATTTGATTACTATCTGTCTCAGCATGTTCCTCCTTGGGTTTATCCTGCTGGAACTCTGTACTTCCTGAACTGGGGTGACTGTTTCCTTTTCAGCTATTATATCTTCAAATATTTTCTCAGGTCCTTTCTCTCTCCTCCTGGGACCCCTATAATGCAAATGTTGGTGTGGTTAATGTTGTCCCAGTGGTCTCTTAGACTGTCCTCATTTCTTTTCATTCTTTTTTCTTTATTCTGTTCTGCAGCAGTGATTTCCACCATTCTGTCTCCCAGCTCACTTATACATTTTTTTTTGCCAGAGTTATTCTGCTATTGATTCCTTCTAGTGTATTTTTCATTTCAGCTGTTGTACTGTTCATCTGTATTCTTTACTTCTTGTAGGTCTTTGTTAAACATTTCTTGTATCTTTTTGATCTGTGCCTCCATTCTTTTTCCAAGATCTTGGATCATCTTTACTATCATTACTCTGAATTCTTCTTTTTTGCTATGAGATTAGAAATCAACTACAAGGAGAACAAAACCTAATTCTATGAGACTTAAAAGCAACATGCCTTAAGTATAAGGATACAAGAAGGTTGAAAGTAAAAGATGGAAAAAGACTTCTCATGCAAATATGAACCAACAGGAAACTGGTATATTTAGTATCCAAAGTAGAAGTTAAGGTAAGAAGCATTACTAGAGTAAGAGGGTATGCAGCTCACTCAGGCGTTTGAGCTGTTTGTGAAGCTCAGAAAGGCCCCACCTCAGCTTAGAGATGGACCAGGAAGCTAACTTAGTCAAGAGGCACCAGATTCAAAGTATTTGAAGATAGAATGTGTGTGCTTGTGTATGTGTGTATGTTTAGGGGAAAACACAAGGGATAGAGTAGTAGCATTCAAAAGGAGGAGAAATGTAACATGTAACATTTTCTTTTTATGAATCAAATAAATACTGGCTTGGAGCTTTCCCACCCTCACCCCTGTTTTTTTTGGGTCAGCATTATTAAGAAATGTTATTAATAATAGGTCACACTTATCAAATGCTTACTGTTCTAAGTGCTTTGCAGGTATTAACTTATTTAATCCTCACAACAACCCTAGGAGGTAGGTATCATTATTACCATTTCTGTTTTACAGATGGAAAACCCAGCAACTGGCAGAGCTGGTATTCAAAACAAGGCGGCCCCCTGCCAGAGTCCCTGCTCTAAACTCTATGCAATCTGGCCTCTGAAATTTACAATCTGTCCAACTTTATGGATAAAGATATTGAACCTCTCACAAACTATCCCTTCAATTCTGATGACTCTAGGTTGTCATGCAAATTGAGCACAAGGGGTTAGAGAGGAGTGTGAGAAGAAATACATGTTCATTGGGGGTCTACTGTGAACCCAGTACTCATCAAGGTATAACAACTTTACATGTAGATATTATGAGCCCCATTTTAAATATGAGGAAAATAATCAGGGACATTCAGAGACTTAACAAGTCACTTTAAGTAAGAACAGGAAAGGGATTCTCTCCTGGTCCATTTGACTCCATTGCCTCTTCCCAATAAACCACATTGGCTTGTTACACTATTAGAGTACATTGATTAAATCTTGGTGTGTTGCTTCTTCAAGGTTGTCAACCTCTGCTAAATGACTTGTTATATCTTCAGAAGTGTGGGGATAGTGTTGTTGCACTTTACTACTTTTAGCACCAGATGGTGGTGTAACACCATAAATCTTTTCTGCTGTGGGCCCAGAGGAACATGATTTCAGAGCCTGGGGGCACTGGAGGGCAGGCTGCTACTTCAAAGTAGCATGAGAAAGCATGGAAAAAAGGAACCCCTCTCTTGGCCCTGACATTCTGGTCCTTGATGCTAAACTCTGAGAAGGCTAGAGAGAGTGACCCTCAGTGAGCTTCAGGATGTGTAGTACTGACAGCCTGGGCTTTTCTCAGACAGTCTTGGGTTGAACTCCTGGCTTCACCAAGCCCTGGTGAGTGGACTTGGGCATGCACTCATCCACAATAAGCTCCCCTATCTCAGAAGTTCCTGCCAGTGAGGTGAGGTTTCTAGGCATCTAGGAACTTGGCACTGCAGTAGGTATTCAGAAGACTGTAGATTTAAAAACTAGTAATCCTACTGGGGTATAGTCTGCCCCTGCTCAGCCACTTTCCTATCCTCCTCCTGCCCCTTCTGGGGACTTCCTTGAGATTACAGAGTCACCTGGGATTAGAACCCATATCAAGGCTCTTCCCCGATGTGCTGGCAATTATCTGAAGAGCTTCCTTTAATAAAATTGTTTTGGGGAGATAGTCATAAACTTGATGGGTTTAACTATATTATTTTGACTCCGCAAAAGTGTTAAGGGCATGAAAGACAAAGTTTAAGGAACTGCTTCACATTGGAGGCATGGCAACTAAATGCAATGTGGGATCCTGGATTGGGATCCTGGACCAGAAAAAGGACATCAGTGGGACAATTGGTGACATTTGAACATAGTCTGTAGATTAGTTAATAGTATTGCTTCAAGTTAGTTTCTTGGTTTTGATTATCGTACTGTGGCTATATAAAATGTTAACATTTGGGGAAGGTGGGTGAAGGGTGTACATGAATTCTTATATTATTTTGCAACTGTTTGTCAAGTCTGAAATTATTGAGTCTGAAAGCTCAATAGGAAAATAATTTATGAAAATGTTACCTTAACATTATTATGGAATATTTCAAAACATACAGAAAAATACAGAGAATAAAAATAACCACTTGTATAGGTGACTCAAGGGTGCTGTGTGTGGGGGGGGGAGTTAGGGGGAAGAGAGAAGCGAGTGGCTCCTGAAGGAGTTAAGCATTGTTGTCTCACTGTCTTTCTATACCCAGAGTTGGCTCCTGATGACTGAATCAGACCACTATTTTTCAGGCAAGGGCCATTTAAATTTTTGACAGCCTCTACTTTAGGACAATTTAGCAGAAAATTCAGTGATGAGACCATGGTATTTGATAATGAGATGGCACCCTATGCCTTAAGCCTTACTTAGTAATTCTCTTGGGAAATAGTTTTCTTCAGTCCTCATTTTTTATTACAGGGATATAATCATTAGTGGCTAAAACTAAAACATATATAGATAAAAATGGCCTCAGCTGCTTAATGTTTCATTGACCTTTTTCTTTAACTTTAAAAAAAAATGAACTTTTAGAAGTTGTAGATTTACAGAAAAAATTGCAAAGAAAGTACAAATAGTTCCCACATACCCTGCAGCCAGTTTCCCTTATTATTAACATCTTAACATTGGTATGGTACATTTGTTGCAATTAATGAACCAATACTGATATACTGTTATTAACTCAAGTGCATGCTTTATCTCCTTAGCCTTTACCCAATGTGCCTTTTCTGTTCCAGAATCCTCTCTAGGCTATCACAGTAAGTTTAGTTTTCATGTCTACTTAAACTACTCTGGGCTGTGACCATTTCTTAGACGATTTTTGTAACTTTTTGATGACCTTGACAGTTTTGAGGAGTACTGGTCAGGTATTTTGTAGGATGTCCCTCCTTTGGGATTTGTCTGATATTTTTCTCATGATTAAACTGGGGTCATGTATTTTTTTTAGGGAAGAGCACAGAGGTAAAATGACATTTTCATCACATCCTATCAAGAGCACACACCATCAACATGACCTATCACTCTTCATGTTGACCTTGGTCACCCGACTGAGGTAGTGTTTGTCATATTTCTCCACCGTAAAGTCACCCTTATTTTCTCCCTTTCTATCTTGTGCTCTTTGGAGGGAAGTCACTGTGTGCAGTCCACATTTAAGGAGTTGGGAGTTCTGCTCTGCCACTTTGAGGGCAGAGTATCTACATAAACTATTAGGAATTTTTCTGCATGGAAGATTTGTCTCTTCTCTCTCTTTTATTTATTTTTTCAATCATTTATATGTCAGTATGAACTCATGAATACTTATTTATTCTATACTTTGGATTTTAATCCAAAACTTCTTTATTTCGTTACTCAAATTGTTCCAGCCTTGGCCATTGGGAGTGCTTTCAGTTGGCAAGACTGGAATTCGATAGGTGGGTTGTGCAGGATGTGGATGTGGGGATATACACAGAAAAGTGTTAACCGATATTGGTGCCATAGTAAGATCATTGTAAATAATTTAAAAGATTTAATATTTAATGTCAAAACCATCAAAGATGAATACGTATTAAAATGCAAAATTGCATAGGTAATAATTAAGTTGGGATAAAGACTGCAGAGAAAGTTAGGTTTTGCAGTAGGCTGTTTTGTGCCTCAGGCTCTTAGGGGCACAATCACTTGTCTCTTTATTAAGCACATGTATATACCACTCTTCCCTTTGCTGCCTCCTCCTTGTTTTGTGCCCACTAGACTGTGTCTGACTCTCTACAGTGCCCACGAGAGTACCTGGTCCACAGTAGGCATCCAGATGCAGAAAGATGCTCATTGCAGCACTGTTAATAATAATAAAAATGGGAAACAATATGAATGTCTAAAAAGGGCATGGTTTGGTAAACAAGGGCATATCCACTTAATGGAATGTTGTACAGTCTTTCTAAATGATGGTTGTAAGGACTATGTTGTAACCTCAAAAAAGCATATGGATTTTCTAAAAAAACTGACTTCTCCTGCATCCTTTCTGAAGAAGCTGCTGGAGAATGTGTTTCTGCAGAAAAAACAGAGAATTGGAAAGACCCTCACGACTCCAGATATTGGATTTAAGAGTTACAGACTTTAAATTAACTATACTTACTAAGTTTGAGGAATAAAAAAAAAATAGAGTAAACAAACAAAGAAGAAGCCATGGGATACTGGAATCAATAGCAGAGAGGGGAGACTCAATATCAAGAGAGAGGTGAAGGGAATCCACAGGGTGATGATGAAGGGAGTTCCCAGGATGGCAGCCACTTGCAGACAGAGAAGGCAGCCACCATATGCTGAGAACTGTGAATTCCAAGATCCCTGCTGCCTTACGACCATCCTTGTGACCTTGGGACTAAATGTCTGGGCAAGACTGGCCCAGATTCTTAGCACTTGGTTTGTCCTGACTACATATCATTAAAGTTCCTGCGTTCCCTCTTTGCCTTGATGCTTGGAATAGGTTTAAAATACTCCTGACAGCTGACAGAAGATGACTGTGAATTTAGGGAAAAAACTACAGAGTAGCCTCCTCCCTCTGAAGTGTCTATTTCTGATGGACATCTAGTACATGATCAAAATTATAGTTCTTTCAAATGCTCTAAACTTGTTGATCCTTATGATTTCCAAGACTCACTCATGACCTTGCCCATTGACATCCCCAGAAAGGGCTCTTGCAAATTCTCAAGGAAGCTGAAGCCAGATTATGACTCAGACACTTTGTTATCTTATCTTCTTTCAGGAGCCTTTATATAATAGTATCAATATTATCATTCTCTCAAACAGTTAGGTCTGTGCTTCCTAGTCAATTTTTTTAAACTACAAAGAAAAGGTAGGGAATGATTAATACAGAAGTCAGGAAGGGGTTATCTCTTGGGGAAGGGCACTGTGGCAGAGGCTATGTGTGATGGGCAGCACTGTTTGGATATAAAGGAAGACCACGTTGGCCAACCTCCTTTATAATAAAGTTCAGGCCAAGTGGTAGTTTTCACCAAAGAAAGCAGAGATGTGTCACTTCTTGAGAAAGGCAGTTAAAGGCAGATATGAATTCTCCATGCCCTCTCTGTTTTTTTAAAATTTTTATTTTGTATTGGAGTATAGTCGATTTACAATGTTGTATTAGTTTCAGGTGTACAACAAAGTGATTCAGTTATACACATACATATATCTATTCTTTTTCAGACTATTGAGCAGAGTTCCCTGTGCTATACAGCAGGTCCTTGTTGATTATCTCTTTTATATATAGTAGTGTGTATATGCTAATCCCAAACTCCTAATTTATTCCCCCTCCCTTTCCCCTTTGGTAACCATAAATTGGTTTTCTAAGTCTGTGAGTCTGTTTCTGTTTTGTAAATAAGTTCATTTGTATCATTTTTTTAAGATTCCACATAAAAGTGGTACCATATGATATTTGTCTTTTTCTGTCTGACTTACTTAGTATGATAATCTCTAGGTCCATCCATGTTGCTGCAAATGGCATTATTTCATTCTTTTTTTATGGCTGAGCAATATTCCATTGTGTATATGTTCTACATCTTCTTTATCCATTCATCTGTCAATGGACATTTAGGTTGCTTCCATGTCTTGGCTATTATAAATAGTCATGCCCTCTCTCTTATTTGCCGTACTTGACTAGGAGCAAAAAACCTCCAAGATGGTAGAATTACAAGATGCAAGCAACCTAAAGTCTTAAATTACTGCCGGAGGTGTCGAGAAGAGTTCCTTAGCCTGCATGGACTGTGATGTGAACAAGGTATAAAGGTGTGTGTGTGATGTGTGTGCATGTATTTTAAGCTAATGAAATTATGAGATCTGTCTGTAGCTGCTACAGTATACTATGGGGGTTGAACTGGGTAATGGGTGTTTATTATTATTCATTAAACTGCATATATTTTATATACTTTTTGTACCTATGATACATTTTACAATAAACACTTACAGTCACCCTCTTCTGTACATTATGACCACCTTAAATTGAAAGTTAATTAATCCTGTTAATTGAATAGGATATATAGGAATATAGATTGGAGCAGTGTTTTGGGAAAGTTTTCACACTATATCTCAACAACCTAAATATTATCCTTTGATTCAGTAGTTCCACTTCTAAGAGTTGAACCTATGGAAATAATCCTAAATATTAAAGAAGTTTTATGCAGAAAGATGCTCACTGCAGTATTATTAATAGGAGTTTGTTAAAGTAGCATGTGTCCACTCAATGGAATGTCATGCAGCTTTTCCAAATGATGGTTGTAAAGCTATGTTTAACCTCAAAGATGTATATGATAGGCTAGATTAAAAAAAACAGAATACATAATTTTGTCTATTGGATGAGTATAGCTATGTAAAAATATTGTGAAACAAAAAGCTCTGTGCAGCATTTGCCAAGTTCATCCTATGCCTAAGTAGTCTTTTAAAAAAAATTTTGGCTGCGTTGGGTCTTCGTTGCTGCATGCAGGCTTTCTCTAGTTGCGGTGAGCGGGGGCTACTCTTCATTGCGGCGCGCGGGCTTCTCATTGCTGTGGCTTCTCTTATTGTGGAGCATTGGCTCTAGGCGTGCAGGCTCAGTAATTGTGGCACGCGGGCTCAGTAGTTGTGGCTTGCAGGCTCTAGAGTGCAGGCTCAGTAGTTGTGGCACACAGGCTTAGTTGCTCCGCAGCATGTGGGATCTTCCCAGACCAGGGATCAACCTGTGTCCCCTGCACTGGCAGGCAGATTCTTAACCACAGAGCCACCAGGGAAGTCCCTATGCCTAAGTATTCTTTAGCAATACAGCAATACAGTTGAAAGAATTGTACACATTTGTGGGTGAGGATAGAGGAGGTTAAGACTGAAAAGGCAGGACTGTGAAGGGGAGAGGGACAAGGTTCATTTTGGTCCAGTGGCTGGAACTGTGACAGAAAGGATTCAGTTATTTGTCAAATGAATGTGAGATGACCCCTAAAATTCCTCCCATTGTGTCTAAGACCTTGCATTTCATCATCTGAAAAGAAGTTATAAGATGTTCTGTTATAATGTTCTTTCTTCTCAAGACTTTCCAGTCATGAAGGCTTTCTCAGAAAGACAGAACACTCATGGATAAAAAGTCAGTTTCTAAGAAGGTGGACAAACATACCTTCCCTACTTTCCTCTCCTCTTTTCCCTCTGAAAGAACAAACGGCTCTTCCTTACCACAGTAAATTCAGTCTTTCACTTGTTTACTCTCTCAATTAAGCCACGATGTTTTAAAGTAGTTAAGACATGTTACCACTTCTCAAAGGTCTTTAATTTCCTTGCAACAATTTCTCTTTGGAGGGCTGCCAGGGTGATGGAATCTCAGATCACAGACACAGTTAAGATGGACAAAAAAAGAAAGATACAAGAAGGAGGTAAAAATGCCCATGATGAACTCACATATCTTGAGGAAACCTTTAATCTAATGAGAATGGATTTTGTTGAGAAGACTGTACATGAACAATTAATTATTCATGGAAGAGACATCATTAGGATTTCATTTTGTTTAAAGGCCTCTAAGTGACTTAAGCAATTGGGTTAAGCTGGAGAAGAATTTCAAGAAAGAGACAAGGGAATGCTTTTCATCATACTGACTTTTTCTAATATTTTCATGATAGTTATTATGACTTGGCACATTAATTACACTCCAACTAAAAACCTCCAATGCTTTGCCTGGGCAAGACTTTCCACAGGGGTGGGTCATGGACCAGTACGGTCAGATGGTAGCAGATTGACAGAAATTTCTGGAAGGATTAAAAGATTTATTTCAGAATTCTGTAATAATTCAATGTGGCTTTTTGGTTACTTTGGGAGTGTAAGGAGTCTCACTGAAATAACAATGGGATTTGTGGAAGCTGTGACATTTGCACTCAATGATCCTTTTCCCAGGGCCCTAGGGGAGGGGAGCACCTACATTTGTAGTAAGTGTAAAGTAAGATACTTTAATATAAACCCCAGAGATCTGGAGTATTATAGGCCCTTATTGCCTGCGTGTCTTAAAGGCAACCATCCAAAATTGGTGTCAGGTTGAGATTTCAAAGTGACATTTATTCTAAATGTAGAGAAATAGGGTAAATTTATAGAGAGGCATTGAATAAGGGATCAATTTCAATGGACACTGAAGAAATGTTAGTTGAATTAATGCAGGAGTTTTTGTCTGTGTTTGTATCCCAAGCACCCAGGACAGTGCCTGGCACAGAGTAGGTGCCCAGTAAGAATTAGTTGTTGAGGAATTTTAAGGGTGAAATAGTAAATCAGGGCAAGTCTGTGTGGGCACCAAGTAGGGGTTGCAGTTGTGGGGTGGAGTTGGTAAAAGGGAGAACCTCTTCCCTGTTTGGGAACCAAACAGCCCTGTAACACCTTTAGGATAATGAAGTGTTAGAGTTAGCACCCTAGGCCTAAGGTGGAGCGGTAGACAGGAGACAGCTGCAGATGTGGAGGAGGAAACCTTGGGGCTGAAGTCTTAGCTGAGTCCTGGGCCAGGAGTCACAGCAGCGGCAGCCACCATATACAAAGATCTACATGTTGCAGTAGGATGGAGAGTCAATGAACAATAAATGCAACAGGTAAGTAAATTATAGACCATGGTAGAAGGTGATAAGTGCTATAAAAACTTTTAAAATAGGGGCATGCCTAATACGGTTTCATTTACAAAAATCTACTTCACACGTTTTCAGAAACATGTCTCATGGAAAAACAAGATATTCCTTTATCTTTAAACATTCCCAGGAACACATTTTTATCACCACTGCTTAACTGATGATATCAAGCCAATATTTAGGCAGTTTTTATACAATGGCAGCTCTAATTTTTCAGCAGCAAAGTTTTCCCAGCAGCTCCCATATTTTAATATCATAACTAACTACACATATATGTGTTTATCTGTCTCAGCCTCTCTGTATCTCCGTGTTAGGTAGAGTGGTGAGATGGCATGTTGTTTTCTTAGCTTGACACATACCACAGCCAGAATTCCATGACATGGTTTACACATTTTAGAGCTAAATGTTTAGGCCTTGAGAACAGGCCTTCCTCTCTTAAAATCAAATGCTTTGCTTTCAACACTGCTTCCTTCATGTGGTGCAAGGAGAAGTCTCGCCCCTGAGTTTGGCCCTGAGTGGGAAGCACTGGGATGAAGCAGAGAGCTGAGGCTGAAGGAAATATTTTTTCTGTTAGCTTAGCTTGTGGCCAGACTAAAAGAATTTGATTTCATACCAACCAGACGCTTCCGGGTAGGGAAACGGACACTAATGTTTGTGATTGAGTCTCAGGATGGTTCCACCCTGCCCTGCTTTCTTTTAGCTTATTAATATCTTGTGGTTCTTGCCTCGTAAGTCCTAAGAATTTTAAGATTCGGGTACCCACTAATAGTTTACAGTAAAAATATGGGCTTTGTTTTCTGGATCCTTTTTTGGGAAAAATAGAATTTGCTGAGGTGCCTTTCTTCCTTTATCTCTATCCTATACAATCCTTCCCACCTTCCACATTTTAGTCTAAAGGTAGCTGTAGTTCCTTGTTTACTTTACTCATTCAAGTCTAGGAAGCACATTGGTCAGAAAGCTGAACACTAAAGCTCTTTCCTCTTAGCCACAGAAGAATAAACTAGAGGTTTCATGCATCACTCTGATAGTATTCTGTTTCCTTCACCACTGTAATTCCATTATTACAGGAAAAAAAAAGATGATGATACTTAGATGGAAGGGAGTCAGTGCAATACAAATTCTTGGAAATGTGTGAGTGGTGTGCATTAAGATGTCGGGTTTCCATCTCACTTACGTTTGTTTTGTAGACACTACAAGTAGGTAACCTGCAAAGAAGCTGGGGGGTGATGTGTGGAGGAGCCATAGCTCCAAATGCTACCTCCACATTAGGATTTCTATTACCATTTGGCATGGGGCCAAAGTTTCATCTTCTAACCACTGAGATTCTTCAATTTGTGGGAAAAAAGGAAAATAAATCAAAACAATGGTATAGTTTTAATTTCTTCTCTGAGAAAAATGATGTCAGCCAAATCTGTACCTTTAAGCCAGTATGACCTGCCCATGAGGGCAACTGGCAAAGAGTCACTGTGGGTGCTTTAGCTCAGTGGGCTTAATTTTTCGATTTTAAATTCCAGTTTCATCCCTGTTATACTTGGCTTCTGTCATTGGCTTGGTCTCACAGCATCAGCCTTACTTTTGCTGGATGGATTTTGTGTTGGAACTTTGTTTCCCCAACTTTGACTAGCAGATGGCCAAAGAACTCAAGTTCTGACCCATTCCCCCTCTTGATTGTTTCAAGTATATTCAACGTAGGGTCTGAGCATCAAATACCCACCTGGGCTCAGGTCAGACCACCATAATTGCCTAAATATTTGGATTTCAAACAGTAAGAGCAATGCTGATTCTCAACCACCAACCAACATGACTATGGTCATGATGAAGGTACTCTGGATGTGCTGAGAAGTCTTGTTCCCTATCTGCAGCCTGAGACTACAATCTCAAGCCTTCATTTGAAGTTTGAAGACTCGCCTCTAGGTTGGAAGGGTCATCATTTCCTTGAGAGGGACACCAAATTTTTTTTTTTAACATCTTTATTGGAGTATAATTGCTTTACAGTGGTGTGTTAGTTTCTGCTTTATAACAAAGTGAATCAGCTATACATATATCCCCATATCTCCTCCCTCTTGTGTCTCCCTCCCACCCTCCCTATCCCACCCCTTTAGGTGGTCACAAAGCGCCGAGCTGATCTCCCTGTGCTATGCGGCTGCTTCCCACTAGCTATCTATTTTACATTTGTTAGTATATGAGGGTCTGTGCCACTCTCTCACTTCATCCCAGCTTACCCTTCCCCCTCCCCATGTCCTCAAGTCCATTCTCTATGTCTGCATCTTTATTTCTGTCCTGCCCCTAGGTTCTTCAGAATTTGTTTTTTTTAGATTCCATATATATGTGTTAGCATACGGTATTTATTTTTCTCTTTCTGACTTACTTCACTCTGTATGACAGTCTCTAGGTCCATGCACCTCACTACAAATAACTCAATTTTGTTTCTTTTTATGGCTGAGTAATATTCCATTGCATATATGTGCCACATCTTCTTTATCCATTCATCTGTTGATGAACACTTAGGTTGCTTCCATGTCCTGGCTATTGTAAATAGAGCTGCAATGAACATTGTGGTACATGACTCTTTTTGAATTATGGTTCTCTCAGGGTATATGCCCAGTAGTGGGATTGCTGGGTCGTATGGTAGTTCTATTTTTAGTTTTTTAAGGAACCTCCATACTGTTCTCCATAGTGGCTATATCAATTTACGTTCCCACCAACAGTGCAAGAGGGATTCCTTTTCTCCACACCCTCTCCAGCATTTATTGTTTGTAGATTTTTTGATGATGTCCATTCTGAGATGGTGTGAGATGATATTTCATTGTAGTTTTTTTTTTTTTTTTAAATATGGAATGCTTCACGAATTTGCGTGTCATCCTTGCGCAGGAGCCATGCTAATCTTCTCTGTATGGTTCCAATTTTAGTATATGTGCTGCCGAAGCGAGCACTCTTTGTAGTTTTGATTTGCATTTCTCTAATGATTAGTGATGTTGAGCATCCTTCCATGTGTTTGTTGGCAATCTGTATATTTTCTTTGGAGAAATGTCTATTTAGGTGTTATGCCCATTTTTGGATTGGGTTGTTTGTTTTTTTGATATTGAGCTGCATGAGCTGCTTGTAAATTTTGGAGATTAATCCTTTGTCAGTTGCTTCATTTGCAAATATTTTCTCCCATTCTGAGGGCTGTCTTTTCATCTTGTTTATGTTTTCCTTTGCTGTGCAAAAGCTTTTAAGTTTCATTAGGTCCCATTTGTTTATTTTTGTTTTTATTTCCATTTCTCTAGGAGGTGGGTCAAAAAGGATCTTGCTGTGATTTATGTCATAGAGTGTTCTGCCTATGTTTTCCTCAAAGAGTTTTATAGTGTCTGGCCTTACATTTAGGTCTTTAATCCATTTTGAGTTTACTGTTGTGTATGGTGTTAGGGAGTGTTCTCATTCATTCTTTTACATGTAGCTGTCCAGTTTTCCCAGCACCACTTATTGAAGAGGCTGTCTTTTCTCCATTGTATATTCCTACCTCCTTTATCAAGAATAAGGTAACCATATGTGCGTGGGTTTATCTCTGGGCTTTCTATCTTGTTCCATTGATCTATATTTCTGTTTTTGTGCCAGTACCATACTGTCTTGATTACTGTAGCTTTGTAGTATAGTCTGAAGTCAGGGAGCCTGATTCCTCCAGCTCCATTTTTCTTTCTCAAGACTGCTTTGGCTGTTTAGGGTCTTTTGTATTTCCATACAAATTGTGAAATTTTTTGTTCTAGTTTTGTGAAAAATGCCATGGGTAGTTTGATAGGGATTGCATTGAATCTGTAGATTGCTTTGGGTAGTATAGTCATTTTCACAACGTTGATTCTTCCAATCCAAGAACATGGTGTATCTCTCCATCTGTTTGTATCACCTTTAATTTCTTTCATCAGTGTCTTAGAGTTTTCTGCATACAGGTCTTTTGTCTCCTTAGGTAGGTTTATTCCTAGGTATTTTATTCTTTTTGTTGCAATGGTAAATGGGAGTGTTTCCTTCATTTCTCTTTCAGATTTTTCATCATTAGTGTATAGGAATGCAAGAGATTTCTGTGCGTTAATTTTGTATTCTGCTACTTTACCAAATTCATTGATTAGCTCAAGTAGTTTTCTGGTAGCATTGTTAGGATTCTCTATGTATAGTATCATGTCATCTGCAAACAGTGACAGTTTTACTTCTTCCTTTCAGATTTGGATTCCTTTTATTTCTTTTTCTTCTCTGATTGCTGTGGCTAAAACTTCCAAAACTATGTTGAATAATAGTGGTGAGAGTGGTCAGCCTTGTCTTGTTCCTGATCTTAGAGGAAATGGTTTCAGTTTTACACCATTGAGAATGATGTTGGCTGTGGGTTTGTCATATATGGCCTTTATTATGTTGAGGTAAGTTCCCTCTATGCCTACTTTCTGGAGGGTTTTTATTGTAAATGGGTGTTGAATTTTGTCAAAAGCTTTTTCTGCATCTACTGAGATGATCATATGGTTTTTCTCCTTCAATTTGTTAATATGGTGTATCACATTGATTGATTTGCGTATATTGAAGAATCCTTGCATCCTGGGATAAACCCCACTTGATCATGGTGTATGATCCTTTCAATGTGCTGTTGGATTCTGTTTGCTAGTATTTTGTTGAGGATTTTTGCATCTATGTTCATCAGTGATATTGGCCTGTAGTTTTCTTTTTTGTGACATCTTTGTCTGGTTTTGGTATCAGGGTGATGGAGGGACACCAAAATTTTTATATCCCATGTGGTAGGCAGAATAATGCCAATACAAAAATGTTCACATCAGAATCCCCAGAACCTCTGACTATGTTATGTTACATGGCAAGAGGGAATTAAAGTTACAGAAGGAATTAAGCTACTAATCAGCTGATCTTAAAATCAGGAAATTATTCTGGATTATAGAGGTGGGCCTAATGCAATTATAAGGGTCCTTTAAAGTGGAAGAGGGAGGCAGAAGAGGAGGTCAGAATTAGAGATCTGAAGATGATATGCTACTAGCTTTGAAGATAGAGGAAGAGGCTATGAGCCAAGAAATGTAGAAATGTAGGAGGCCTCTAGAAGCTAGAAAAGGCAAGGAAATGGATTCTTTCCTAGAGTCTCTGGCAGGAACACAGCCCTGCTGACAACTTGATTTTGGCCCAGTAAGACCCATTTCTGACTTCTGACCTCCAGAACTGTAAGATAGTAAATTTGTGTTGTTTTAAGCCACTAGTTTGTGGAAAACTGTTAAAGCAACAATAGGGAACAAATATACCCCTCAACAACGAAAAGGCCCCTTTCTATTCCACGATGAATTTTTATAACCTAAAAGAAAAAAAATCCATTCTTAAACATGTAAGATTAAACTGCTACTTAATATGCCTGGACTACTGGATATAAATACAGCTTTGTGCACATCCTTAATTAAATCCTTAAACAAGAAATTTAAATATGAAAGTGTTTGCTCAAAGTATATGGACATTTCAGAGACTTTGGAGACAAATTTCCTGATAAAAAATGCACAATCTCTCCAGAAGTGTATAGAGTGCTGTTTCTGTGAGCTCTTGCCAATACTGTGAAATTTATTTTTAAATCTTTGCCAATTGTTAGATGAAAAATTGTTTTTCACATATACAATAAATATTCATTGAGTAGTCACTTTGTGCCAAGCACTACACTGTGCAATGTGTTATTTTAATTTGAAAATGTTTAGTTCCCTGTTGAGATTGAACATCTTTTCATAAACTCAATATTACAGATACATATATATTTCCTGTTTGTAAAGCTCACTCTGGCTGTGGTGAGATGAATGGACAGTGGGAGGGGACTCGGGGCCAGAACTGAGGTCCAGTGATCCCTCCAGAGGCTCTGGCAATAGTGCAAGTGGTGGCTGAGAATGGCTGGGCTGGGTGTGTGCAGTGCAGAGGACGAGAAGTGGTCAGGTTTGGGGTGTCCTGTTGGGTAGAGCTCAGAGGGCTTGCCGATGGATTGCAATGGGGGCTGTGAGGGAAAGAGGGGAATCAGAGAGTCATTGTGTGAGATAAAGGCAACCTATAAAGGCATGTGAAAATGCCTTCCAGCATATGTCTAGTGAGCAATAATTGTTATTTCTATTTGTAATTTCTTCTGTTTTCCCTGGGAATTTGATCATTTTTGGATCAAATGACTCAAGTTAGTTCTTGGTGCTAATTAATGTTGACCACAGCCAGAACTCCCCAAGAGCACATCTGTAGTGGAACAAATTTGCCTGTGTTACTTGCTACAGCAAAGGAGACCATACCAGGAAGCAACTCAGGATTTAAATTTGTGTCAGGTGATTCTGTGGAGTGTTTAAAGAAGCGGGGTACTTCTCTGGATTTGATACTGTCAGGAAGTTAAATTAAACCTATGCTTAGATAACAATAATTTTTATCTGGGAGATGAGAGAGAAATGGAGTGGAACTAAAGATGTAATAAGCAAAAAGGCAGTGGTCACTCATGTTAGCTGAAAGAGGGAGACATTTGTTTATTTTCATGTTTTTCCCAGTATCCTTGCTTTTGTCTGTACTCAGACATAATTTGAGAGGAGTATTACCTCTGTCTCACTCTATCATGATCCCAGAGTGACCTCATCTGATGTTGGTGTTCTGTGAAATTTTATCTTTAGTAGAACATCAGGGTCTTGCTGTTAGTGCCAGCTGATGGCTTTCAGAGATTTTTTTTCTAATTCTCACTTTTGGTCAAGGGCAGATAAAGTTAGGTCACAGGACATTAATCTGTGATGTTGAGATTTTCACCATTACTGAAATTCTGCTTGTCAGGAGGTTGTCCAGAGAATATCATTTGTACTTGGACAAGTTAGCACTTCTTGCTCCTTTGATTGCAGGATACATTGTTGAATGAACTGACGTGACAGTGGTTGTGCATGAGACAATGGTTGTCTCTGTACAGGATGTCCCAGGCAAGTGGGATATAGGCAATTATGAAAGACAAAATTAGTCTTTGTAGTAAGCTGTAAAGTCAGGGGCCAGATGACTAAACGCAGGCCAGGAAAACATGTCCTGAAGTCCAGGTGGGTCTTCTCTAGGGATGCAGGTCATGCCCCTTTCTTTTAGTCTAATCACAGACTCTTCCATCTCTCCAATTGTACTTATGTTGACAAAGTAAGGAGTATTTACTATAGCATAAATTTGGCCTTAGCTAGTGAACTGAACTAGTTTCTTGGGGCCTTCAGAGTAGAGATAGTGTGTACATAAAAATAATACTGTAAGGAGCACAGATTCTATTGAATAATAGTCATTTTTTACAGAAAAAAACCCTTTTCTAGTTTTACTCAATTTATATATTATTCATGTAGCAGTTTTTAGTACATGAATTTTCAATTCATGTACTAATAACCCTCATGACTGTATTTAGACGTATACAGATAATACAAATATAAGACATAATAAATATAAATATTCTAACTATAGATTTAAAATATAACCTACTGATATATTTCAAAATAGTGTATATATTATATTGGACTTATCATTAAAATTTTTTCCATCATTCACATATATTTAAATGATTATTTCATTAATGAGTGAAATGGCATGAAAGAACTTGATCCTTAAATGATAATACATCTATTTCTGACACTTTATCAAATTAGAAAACATATTTCTAAACAAAACGAAAAGACAATCCTCAGAAAGGGAGAAAATAATTGCAAATGATGTGACCGACAGGGGCTTAATTTCCAAAATATACAAATAGCTCATACAACTCAACAACAAAAAAACAAACAACCTAATTGAAAAATGGGCAGAAGACCTAAATAGACATTTCTCCAAAGAAGAAATACAAATGGCCAATAGGCACATGAAAAGATGCTCAATATCGCTAACTATTAGAGAAATGCAAATCAAAACTACAATGAGGTACCACCTCACACCAGTCAGAATGGCCATCATTAAAAAGTCTACAAATAACAAATGCTGGAGAGGGTGTGGAGAAAAGGGAACCCTCCTACACTGTTGGTGGAAATGTAAGTTGGTACAGCCACTCTGGAAAACAGTATGGAGGTTCCTCAGAAAACTAAAAATAGAATTACCATATGATCCAGCAATCCCACTTCTGGGCATACACCCAGACAAAACTCTAATTCAAAAAGATGCATGCACCCCTATGTTCATAGCAGCACTATTCACAATAGCCAAGATATGGAAACAACCTAAATGTCCATGAACAGATGAATGGATAAAGAAGATGTGGTACATATATACAATGGAATACTACTCAGCCATAAAAAAGAATGAAATAATGCCATTTGCAGCAACAAGGATGCAACTGGAGATTACCATACTAAGTGAAGTAAGTCAGAAAGAGAAAGACAAATATCATATGATATCACTTATATGTGGAATCTAAAATATGACACAAATGAACCTATCTATGAAACAGAAACAGAATCATGGACATAGGGAACAGACTCGTGGTTGCCAAGGGGGAGGGGGTTGGGGGAAGGATAGAGTAGGAGGTTGGGGTTAGCAGGTGTAAGGTTTTATATATAGAATGGATAAACAACAAGGTCCTACTGTACAGCACAGAGAACTATATTCAATATCCTATGATAAATAGAAAAGAATACTAAAAAAAGAATGTATATATTTATATAAAAAAATGAAAACATATTTCTTTCATGGTTGGGAATAAGCCAGAAGTCATTATAATTCTGGATTTATCATCTGAATACACTGATTTTAATAAGCAAACAATCAAATCACATCCATCTAGGAAACTCCAAAGGCCCCAAGAGAGGCAGCCAAGGACCCTAAATGAGGGCCCATATCTGAGTTACATGGTGATACAAAGAGGGAACTGTAGAAGCCTAGTGTGAGCTGGAAGGGGGCAGCACTGTGAAGAGCCCAGGTGCACACCACCCTGAGAGGGGCTCTGGTTGGAAACGTGTAGAGTTAGAAGACAGAATAAACAAAGGAAAGGGTTTGGATTTGATAAAATTACATAAATCTAAGTGTAATTATGGAGGGACCTTCTGGGACCCCACAGTGTATCATTTCTCCTGCTGACGCTACTCAACTCATTGTAGGTGGAAAATCATGTAGCTCTAATTCTGTCTTTCCTCCATCACTCTAGGGAGGACACCATGAACTGGCAGAAACAGGCTCACTTTCTAGCGCCCTAGGTGAGCTGACCTTGAATAGCTGCCACACTGAAGTTGTGTAATTCTCACAGCAACCTTAGTAGTAGATACTATGGTGATCTTCTATTTTTAAAAAAAAGCTTTACATTTTAGAATTAAAAAAAAATTTTATTTATTTTTATTTTTGGCTGGGTTGGGTCTTCGTTGCTGCATGCGGGCTTTCTCTAGTTGCAGCGAGTGGGGGCTACTCTTTGTTGTGGTGCGCGGGCTTCTCATTGTGGTGGCTTCTCTTGTTGTGGAGCATGGGCTCTAGGTGCACGGGCTTCAGTAGTTGTGGCACGTGGGCTCAGTAGTTGTGGCGCACGGGCTTAGTTGTTCCGCGGCATGTGGGATCTTCCCAGATCAGGGATCGAACCCGTGTCCCCTGCATTGGTAGGCGTATTCTTAACCACTGCACCACCAGGGAAGTCCCCACTATGGTGATCTTGATGTTCCACAGGAGAAACCTGAAGGTTAGAGCAATTAGTATCTAGCCCACATGCACAAATCTCGTGAGTGAGCTAGCTAGCCATGAACGCAGGTGGGCTGACTCTAGCGTCCACACTCCTAACCCCCGTGCTCTCATGTCACCTCTTGTTGTGGGTCTTTCCCCCCAAATCACAGTCCTTTTGCAAGTGTCCCATGTTAGTGGGGAATCAAGGTTGACTTTGAGGTTTTCATGCCGTACAACTGAGTGGGTTGTGATGTTGCTTCCTAAGGTGAGGAAGACAGGAGTGGGCCAGGTCTGGGGAAGGGAGTGAATCAACATTTCTGTTAAGCTTACGATGCTTATCAGACAGCCAAGTGGAGAGCTGAGTCAGCAGTTGGATTTATAAGACTGAAAAGACTAAGGACAGGGACTTACAAAATTTATTGTCCCCCACAAAAGTTCTTTTCTACTCCATCATGAATTTCAAGAGAGAGATACTGAGAGAGAGAGAGCATGGCAAAATGGTAAAACATTAACATTATTGAATATAAGAGATAGGTGCACAGGTGTTCACTGTATTCTTTTTACTTTTGGTAATGTTTGAAATTTTTCCTAACAAGATATTACCTGTGAATTCTTTATTGAATCTGTCCTCCCCTCTCCTTGTGCCCTCATGTTTTTGCTGGTTTGGATTCCAGGCAGAACACTTGGGGAGGCCCTGCCGTGTGCTGTGGGGTGTTGCTGGTGGAGCCATGGTTACAGGGGAGCTCTTGGGGCTGGGCTTCAGGGCCGTGTTGGGCTGTGGCCCTCTGTGCCACTCTCCTTGGAGGCTGTCCTCAGGAAGGTGAGCAGGGAGGTGACTGTGACATCTGGTGGCCTGAGGCCAGGCTCTGACTTCCTTCAGTTCTCTGGGAGTTAGTGACATGTGCAGCCATGGTCAGATTTTTCATAGATCTCATGCTTTTATATGGAAATCATTCAGAAATTTTTATTCAGCTAAAAGTTGGCTTTATGGCAGGAGATACAATTTTGTTGGTACAAAACTTGCCCCATTGATTGAGGAAAAATGTAAATCCACTGACAACCTTAGCTCTGATAAAAAGGAGTGTGGGAAGCTGTAGTCCCCTCTAGGGCGCTCTGACCTCCAGAATCAGCCATCAGGAGCCACATGTAGGAAAGCCATGCTGAATTGAAGAGGACCCACTGATTGGTGTAGGGAACCATATGCCATAGCTGAGGCCATATAGGTGGGCTAAGAGAGAGAGAAGGCAATGTGGTAGGAGTAGAGGACATACTTCCTCATGGAACACACTAGTGCCTTCAGGACCTACTGGAGCTCCATCTCAAATAGACCGCCTCCATTTGATGATGGGGAGCTGCAGTGCATTCAAGTGCCATCCATGCTTGTGGGCACTGTGCCTGCATTGCAGCCTGGACCTATGGCAGAGCCTCCTCTTGCTCTGGAACCCACTCAAAACTGGGAGGCTGGGACTTCCCTGGTGGCGCAGTGGTTAAGAATCCACCAATGCGGGCTTCCCTGGTGGCGCAGTGGTTGAGAGTCTGCCTGCCAATGCAGGGGACACGGGTTCGAGCCCTGGTCTGGGAGGATCCCACATGCCGCGGAGCAACTAAGCCCGTGCGCCACAGTTACTGAGCCTGCGCGTCTGGAGCCCGTGCTCCGCAACGGGAGAGGCCGCGACAATGAGAGGCCCGCGCACCGCGATGAAGAGTGGCCCCCGCTCGCCGCAACTGGAGAAAGCCCTCGCACAGAAACGAAGACCCAACACAGCCAAAAATAAATAAATAAATAAAATTAAAAAAAAAAAAAGAATCCACCAATGCAGGGGGCACGGGTTCAATCCCTGGTCTGGGAAGATCCCACATACTATGCAGCAACTAAGCCCGTGTGCCACAACTACTGAGCCCACGTGCCACAACTACTGAAGCCCGCGTGCTTAGAGCCCGTGCTCCGCAAAAAGAGAAGCCACCGCAATGAGAAGGCTGCGCACCGCAACGAAGAGTAGCCCCCGCTCGCCACAACTAGAGAAAGCCCGCGCACAGCAACGAAGACCCAACACAGCCAAAAATAAATAAATAAAATAAATAAATTTATAAAAAAAACTTGGAGGCTTTCGGATCACTGGGTAAATGGGCTGGAATAACACGCCCAAATGAGGTATAAATTGCCTCCAAAATCCAAACAGACTCACTAGGGATTGTGTTTTATCTTTGTGGTAGGAGGGGCCAGATGCAGCAATATGCCCTTCACCTTGGAAGGGATATACCGACATGCCCCAGACCATTGGACCCCTCAATTTTTTACTGAGGTAGAAAGGCCCTGATTTTTGGTGGGATTTATTTCCTATCTCTGGCAGGAAATACCAATGGGTCTAGAGTAGTCACTACTTCCTCTCAACAGATCCAGTTAACATAAATATTGTCAATGCAATGAACCAGAATGATGTTCTGCAGAGTGGAAACGGTGACCAAGATCCCTATAGACTAGGGCTGGAGAGTTGATACCCCTGAAATAGGAGAGCGAAAGAAAATTACTGGCCTTCTCAGCTGAAAGCAAACTACTTTTGATGGTCTTTATTAACAGGTAAAGAGAAAAAAGCATTTGCCAGATCAATAACAGCTTATCAGGTATGAAGGGATTTGTTGATTTGCTCCAGCAATGACACTATATTGGGAATAGCAGCTGCAATTGGAGTCACCACCTGATTAACTTTATGCTAATCCACTGTCATTCTGTTTACTGCACAGGCCAAATCAGCGAGCTGAATGGGGATGACTGGGAATGGATACGTAGGAATAACCATGGTGGTACTGATCTCTGCAATACCTCTAGGAATGAGATGTTGCTTTTGGCTTACTATTTTCATGGGTAGAAGCAGTTCCATTAGCTTTTACCTGGATTTTCCTATCATAATAGTCTGAGCATAAAAATAAAAATGGCTGCTGCTTCATTTTAACCCTCCAAATCTCACATAAAGATGCCTTTTGAGGTGTACCTTAACCAGAAACATTTCTGGGAATTCTGGGAGACATGGTTCAGCCTAGCCAAGTTGAACTGTTTAAAAACATTTCAAAATAAACTACAGATATCTTTACACTTCAGCATGCTTTTTCAAATTATGACATTCTATTCTCTAATTATATGCCATTGTGGTACTTTTTTATGCCCATTTCACAGATGAAGAAACTAAAGCACAGAGAGAGAAGGGAATGTGTCCAAGTTACACAGTAAGTGGTGGGGCTGGAGTTTATATCCGGCTCCGTCTGGCTCCAAAATCTGTGCTCTTTCTACTATTCTCATATTTGCCAAGCTGTAGGATGTGCATATCTGATGGTATTTAAAAGGACTTTACATGGCACGTGGACATGATGTAAAATTACATAATAAAAAAATTATTCCCTTTTTAATTATGTTTATTATTATGTCAAAGAAAAAGTCTCAGGTTAATACCAGTGTGTTTCTAACACCTCTCATCTCTGTAACATATTCTTTTTTTTGGCTGCATGGCATGTGGGATCTTAGTTCCCCGACCAGGGATCAAACCTGCACCCCTTGTAATGGAAGTGCAGAGTCTTAACCACTGGACCCCCAGGGAAGTCCCTGTAATATTTTCTTATCTCACTTTAAAAAAAGAAAAATCAGGCCTCAGGCTTAGAGCCTTGCAGATAACAGTATCCCTAATATATATACATATAGAGAGTCCAAAGCTGGGGGAAGCTTTCTAAGGAGAGAGAGAGATATATATATATATACATATATATATATGTATATATATAATATAATTTATTTAAATTTGTGGTAGAGATTTGCAGTTCTTTTTAAAATAAATTTACTTAAGTAGAAAAGGAAAAAGAGTAAGTTTCCAAAAGGAAAACAATGAGTTCATTAATTTTATGCTAGTACAGGTAAAAACTGTAGCCCAAATTGTGAATTTGGTATGTGAATTACTAAAGTTTCAGGACACTCTTCTCAACTGTGCTGCTTTTCACTAGACAAATCACTTCCCTTGAGAAAACATGTTTTATCCATAGCTTCAGTGAATGAGCACCACTAAAATATTAATTATCTGAGCATTCTTAAGCATAACTGAATCAGCTTCAATTTGCCTAGACAGATAGACATTTTAGTGGTTCATAGCAAAATGTAATAAACTGAATAACTGTAGGTTTTAATGTAATCTCACACAATCCTATTACATCCCAATTACTTTTTTGACCTTTTTAGGATAGTTCTTGACTTAAAAACACACACAATCTGCAGTTCTGAATGTCTTCTTTCAGTGCTAAGCCACAAAATCAATAGATCAGAAAGAATTAATATCTTGCCATATCTTCCATTTGTAACAATGCTGTCCCAGGAAAGGCATAATGCATGCTTCCCAGGCATGATAAATGTTTACTGAGCATTGTTTGTGAAAAGCTCCTTGCTTTTCACTCTCATGAGTTTCAGGACCTTAATAACATATTTTATTTCCCTTAAATTAATAAACAAATTCAAGGTCAATCCTATTGCTGCAACAGAAAAGGTGGCAGACTGGCTGAGTTAGACATAGATCTGCCGCTGGAAAGAAACTCCTCTTGAAAGTAGGTTTATAATGTGTTTAGAGGTAAATGACAGTGTCAGTTATACAGCCCAGGTAGAATTATCAAGAATTATACCATCTCCACATAGAATGATCAGCATGAAGTCCAGTTGTCCCCAGCCACTTCCACATAAGCAATGAGTTTGCCAAATGATTATAATACTAATAAATTAATGCACTCATTCAAAATTAAATAACCAAACTACCATTTATTGAACATCTATTATGTACCAGGTTCAAAGCTATATTTGGGGTAAACAAAGCTGTGTAAGACATGCTGACTGCCCTTTGGAGACTCCTGGTTTAATAAGGATGAAAACTAGACTAAATAAGTCCCAGTAAAATGAGATAGGGGCAAAAATAGAGGAGAGTGCCAGATATGGTGGAGGCACAGAGGAGGCTGTGGTCTCCTCTACTTGGAAGAGGCAGGGAGCACTTCATAGAGGGGGAGGGGGATGGGTAGGGTCCCGAAGGCTGAGGAGGGGTTACAGAAGCTCTAAACAAAGGCAAAGGAAAGTCATTTCGAAGTGGAAACTGATTCTAAGGAGGCAGATTAATTCTAAAGTTACTGAAGTATGTTCTAAAATCATTACTCTTTGGGAATGATTATTTTTAAGGTTTATTATGACTGCATTCATTTGTGGCTTACAGAAAGCCCAATTAACAGTGCTCTAAATAGGTAAGGATTTATTTGTTTCAAGCAATAAGAAGCGTAATGTAGGCCAGGCTAGGTCTGGTATGATAGTTCAGGGATGCATCTGTAAACCAGGCTCTTTTCATCTTTTTCTTCCACTAGCACTAGTGTATAGCCTTTGTCCTTACATTTGTGCCTCATGGTCACATGTTGCAGCTTCAGGCTCATGTCCACATCACAAGCAGGAAGATAGAAGAGGGAATGAAAGGGGGAAGGGATATTACAGCTGAATCTATTCTTTTAAAAAAGCTTTTCTGGAAGTTCCTCCTAGAGACTTCAACTAACATCATAGGCCAGAACTTGCTTATATGACCATCTCATCTAAGTGCAAGGGAGTATGAGAATGAAGAATATTAGCTTTCCAGTCCGTGATTGAGGAAGGCAAGCAAGAAGGGAGCTGTGGATAGTTTGTGAATAGCTAATGTACAACATTTAGCACAAAGGTCTTGCAGGGAGGCAGTTCTAAACCCAAATCATGCAATTTTAGCCCTAAAATTAGTTCTAAAGGAGGTCTAACTAATCATCCAAAGGAGGAGAAAACATCTCCTTTAAGCTCTTCATTTTGTAGATGAGACAACTCAGGCCCAGAGAGGCTAAGGGACTTGCTCAGGATCTCATAGGTAGCTAGTGATAGAGCTGAACTAGAACTCAGGTCACCTGGTTTCCGGTCCTAGGCCTTTTCTCATGTACACTGAAATGATGTGCTGAACTTTGAGTATAGCCTACATGGATCTCAATTCAAACTGCAATTACAAAATATTGAAAGTGTCTCTAATTATTACAACCAGAAAAGAAAAACAACAGTTATAAGAAATAAAAAATCTCAAAGAAACTGAAAACTTAAGATACATGAGCAAACATTAATAAAATAGTTCAATGTCTACTTGGTACCTTTTTTTTTTATTAGGGTATAGCTGTTTTACAATGTTGTGTTAGTTTCTACTGTACAGCGAAGTGAAGTAGAGTTTCCTGTGCTATACAGTGTACTTGGTATCTTACTTATCCCTGGAGAAGAGATGAAAGACCATGATTTATATTGTGCAAGAATAAAACCTCCCATCTTCTGAGGAAGAAAGATCTAAACCAAAGCTGGTTTTTCCAAGCAGAATTCAACTAGCCTAGAAAGCGTTCGTCAAATCTTTCTCCTAACCCTTCTTCAGATCTGTAAAAGCAAGATGATATTCTTCTACATGAAAGCTATTTTCAGTCCTGTGGAGCCTATTTCTGATGACAGCACTCCTGCTTATCACAGAATGTCTACAGGCTTGTCAAACAGTAGTTTGCAGAGGGAGGATAATGAATGAGAAAAGTATTCCACAAAGACATTTTTCTTCCTTTTGCAATGAGAAAAGCCTGTTGTCAGATTATTGCCTCTTACCTAAAGGAAGGCCACTGAACATCCACACTGCAATTTAAACCATGGAGAACACAAGTTGTCTTATTAAAACGTATGTAAACGTTGATTTGGGAAGAAAACTATACCAACATGTAGTAATGACTCAATAAGGAAGCAAGTATGCCAAATGTTACCTCCCACTTCTAAACATTTTGAGAATGAAACATAAGAGGTGCATGATTATACATTTCTATAAATTTTATCCATCAAGACGTTCATGCAAGTGGTTGCTCAGATAACCTCTGTCTAAAGTCTGTTGTTTTGATGTGAGTCAAGTATGTTGGTAGCTTATTCTTAAGTCTGTCTTTAGAGATTTTTCTCATTTTGTGATATTTTGTGTTTTCAAGTAATATTTTAAAATTTGTTCAAGTTATCTTAATGTCTGCTCTGAATGCCACCACTTTGAACCCATATGGCAATTAGTGGCCTCCTTAGTCGTATCACTAATGTGGGTGGAACGTTATTATAATTCTATAGTATAAAAAATCATATTTTATTTTCTTGTGCTTAGCATATGGTAAGCACCCAGATATCTACTAATTGAATCAATTTATATGTGTCTTTTCATCATTCAAACTATACATACATTGCAGTGAAATACTATGCTTCATCTGACCTAACCCTATGTAGAATTCTTGGCCATCTTTGAGTGTGGCCACATTCTCCTCATCTCAGTGAAGTGAAGCCATTGAAGGAGTTCAAAGTATAAATGGGCTGTATATGTTATTTTTGTCATATGGATAACAGCAAGAATAAATGACCTCATTAATCACAATCATAGGATCATGGGGATGCAGACTATGGTAGACAATTAGTGGCTATTAGTAAGTTAAAAGTGCCTGAGTTTCAGCCCTCCAAATCACTAGTATGCATTTTAAAAAATCAGTTTAGGATATTAATCACTGTCATATCTTTATTATTTTTCTGTATGATTTCCCAAGGCTCCATCAGCGTCTCTTTGCAGAAAGCACAGTTTCTTCATGTCAAAGCCTCCTCCATTTGGCTGTGCTGGGGTCATCTCGGTCCTATGGGCTCCAAGCCAGCCCAGACTCCCCTTGCCTCATGGAAAGGTCCCCTTTGCTGCCTATGGTCCTTGGCTGGGACCATTCCATGCCTTTTGAAGCTCTAAATGGACAGAGTCAGGTGTCCATCTCTTATTTTCCCAGGAGGCATCTTGATACTTAGACAAAGAGGTCCATGGCCCAGAAAACCAGCTCTGCATACCAACAGGGCTGGGGAAATGAGCCTTCCAGGCCACAGAGGTCCTGCCTGCTCGTCTCCCCACAGGGACCTCAGCCCCTTATATTTACATATGGAAAAGAGGCCCCTTCAGTGTTCAGAGCTGCCAAATGAATACCTGTTACTAGGTGACTTCTATTTATAGCCAGAAGCTTCTGACAGCTTTGAAAACAACAAAACCACAAAACAAAAAAACCCCATTTCTAGAACTTTTGACTTCTTTCATTTAATCAAGAAGTATTTACAGAACACTATGATGTACAGAACACTGTTCTATACCAATGTATTTCAAATCTTTTTAATGGAGAAAAATATTTTGCATTGAAACCCACTCCACACACACAGACACACACAGACACACACACACACACACAGTGAAACAAAGTTTCCTTTACTGAAACTTATCCTTAAAAGTGGGTATATCCTTAATATGCTGCTATTTGTTATTCCTTCCTATTTGCTTCTGTTTTATACTATTTCATTAATAAAAAGGTGGTCAGGCCACTAAGTTGATTTGTACTACTGACTGTGAACTGCAAATTGAATAACACAGCTATAGGGGACACAAAAACCTTCTGATGGGCTAACATAGCTCCAGCCACATAGTAGATGCTCAATAAATATTAGCTGATGTACATGATCCCTTCTCCTAAGGGTTTTATAATCCCTATAAGACATTAAAAATAAGGATACCATATAAGAATTAATGAGCTGAACCTATTGTGGTAATCGTTTCGCAATGTATGTAAATCAAACCATAATGCTGTATACCTTAAACTTATACAGTGATGTATGTCAATTATTTTTCAAAAAAACTGGAAAAAAAATTAATGACCTAAATCAGCTAATGAATTATGTCACAAGGAGGTAGTATAGGATTAAGAAAGGAAAAAGTGGTATAGATGGTAAGTTGTGTTAAACTAATAAATGGTTATCCCTTGCAATATAAATATAATTTAGTTTTATGATTAAAAACCCAGTTCTTGGTATCAATTTTCATTTGGTCTTTACTTGTGAAACATTTATGCCATATCTAGACAAGTCAGTCAGTACAGTAAAGGGAGAAAAAGGAGCACAGTGATAAACTGTACTTTTATTTTGCCTCCAAATCCAATGGGTAATACGTTATTGAAATATTTTCAGTTTTAATTTCATTTATTTATTTATTTATTTATTTATTTGGCTGCATTGGGTTTTGTTGCTGCACGAGGGCTTTCTCTAGTTGCTGCGAGCAGGGGCGACTCTTCGTTGCGGTTCACAGGCTTCTCATTGCAGTGGCTTCTCTTGTTGCAGACAGTGGGCTCTAGGCACGCAGGCTTCAGTAGTTGTGGCACACGGGCTCAGTAGTTGTGGCTCACCGGCTCTAGAGCGCAGGCTCAGTAGTCATGGTGCATGGGCTTAGTTCCTCCACGGCATGTGGGATCTTCCCAGACCAGGGATCGAAACCGTGTCCCCTGCGTCGGCAGGCGGATTCTTAACCACTGAGCCACCAGGGAAGTCCCTGTTCTGCTTTAATTTTAGATCTTGGTAAATGAAGAGACATTTGAATTTTTCAAGTTCTTCACTGTGTAACGTGGGACAGCCCAGTAAATGAATTTTGATATGCAAATATCTCCAATCTGAGTAGGTGTTTTTTTCTTAAAGTAGTTTAAAGATATGGAAAATTAATTTTGCTCACAGACCCACAAAGATTTAGCAGTAAAGTGTTAAGACGGTAGTTCCTAAACTTTGTTGCACACTGGAATTACCTGGGAAGTTTCTACAAATTGTACAAATGCCTGACTTCCACCCCCAGTGATGCTGATTTAACTATATGGGGTGCAACCTGGCATAGGATTTTAATGTGAAATAAAGTGTGGGAACTGTGTTAAGGGGATTGCAGCCATCCCTCTAGCCCAAGAATCCTTCAATATCTTATGGTGATCATTTGTCCTTGCCTTGGCTAAGGTGTAAAGATGAAAATGTCTCAGTTAAAAATATCTCTTTTAGGATAGATGTGATATTTGAGAGAAAAATGTTGTTGTTGTTGTTTTTTAATTTATTTTTGACTGCATTGGGTCTTTGTTGCTACAGGCAGGCTTTCTCTAGTTGCAGCGAGTGGGGGCTATTCTTGGTTGCGGTGCATGGGCTTCTCCTGTTGCGGAGCACGGGCTCTAGGTGCATGGGCTTCAGTAGCTGTGGCGCACGGGCTTCGTTGCTCCGCGGCATGTGGGATCTTCCTGGACAAGGGCTCAAACCTGTGTCCCCTGCATTGTCAGGCGGATTCCTAACCACTGACCCACCAGGGAAGCCCAAAAGTGGTGTTTTTATTTTTAGATTATCTGGCTAATCCCTCTCTTTGTTAACCTAGGAAAGTAAGAGTTGACTATGTGGGTATGAGAAAAGTATTTACTAAAAGCTATCATAAAATCCCAGAGCAGCAGAATTTTACATTTGCTCCAAGGTGATCTCATATTTTTGATATACTGGGAAGAATTATGGAGGGAAGTGAACATTGTGTGAAAAAAGGGGGCTTGGGAGATGCTTATGAAAAAATGTTTGTTAAAGTCACATAAAAGTGCAAAATAATTGGGTTTTTATTGAATCAGGTGGGTTAGTCCATTTAATAGAGATGGGAAAAACTACAAAAGGAAGGCAATCTAAAGTCAAAAATTGAGACTGATATTTTGAAAAATAGTAAATTTTGAATATTGCCTGGGGGTTAATCACTCCAGATTCTTTTAATATGTTCATTTAGCCATTACAGAGTGGCATGCCTTAATGCATACACAGCGGGATCACTTATTTGGCAATGAAAATGAAGTGCTAAGTCAGTTGTTCTCAGAACTGGCTGAACATTAGAATCACGTGGGGAGTTTTGAAAAGTCCCCAGACCTCGGGCTGCACCCCAGATCAATCACATCAGAATCTCTGTGATGGGGCCAGGTCCTGGCACTGTTGACTGCAATGTATACCCATGGGTGAGAGCCCCTGTGCCAAGTAAAGAACACCGTAGATGTTGAATACAGTCCTGTCCTCCTGTCATTAGAGAATAAATGGCATGACTGGGGTGTGTCTGCACAGTTACAGTGGAGTTCTGGAATTTGGAGGATTTTCTGAAAGTTAGAACAAATGAGGTTTCCTAAAATATTTTCTTCCTAGAGCACTTTTGTGAGAGGGGTTCATTATTAAAAATCTTGCTTCACAGACAGTTCAAAAGGTGATCCTCAAGATTAGGGACTCTAAAATAGCCAGAACCTACATATCTGTGAGGTTTTTCTGTGTAAGTATGGTTTGGGTGGGGAGGGAGAGGGATGCAGTGCATTTCTACTTGTGTGCTAACTCTGAATGATTTGGGGGTGATTTCCCCGAACACGGTGTGAGAGAAAGATCCTGAGGCCAAGTCGAGCTTCAGCAAAACAAGTACTTGGATGGCTTATGAGGTCTATTACAGATGCGGAGGTGAGCTGTGGAGACATTTATGCTACGTTTTTCCTACCTTGGGTATCAGAAAAAGAGCTGGAGTTGTATGGTCAGAAAGGGATAAATGAGACTTCCAGTTCTGCCTTTGTGGTGATTTCAGAATATGTCATAGATTCTTTGACACACTTCCTCTAAAAAAGTGGAGTCTCTTTCTCCCTCCACTGAATGTGGGTTGGACTCAGAGATTTGCTACTAACAAATAGAATGTGGTTGAAGTGATGCTGTGGGTAACCAAATGGATAACTTCCATTTCGTTCTCTATATTTTGGATTGCTCACTCTGAGGGAAGCCAGATGCCATGTCATGAAGACACTCATCAGCCCATGAAGAGGCCCACATGGGGAGGAACTAAGGCTTCCCACCAACAACTAGCACCAGTGTGTGAGCCCCCTTGGAAACAAATCCTCCCGTCCCAGTCAAGCCTTCCAATAACTGTAGTCCCAGCTGACAGCTTGACCGAAACCTCATGACAAATCCTAAGCCAGAAGTACCCATCCAAGCCATTTCCCAACTCCTTACCTACAGAGACTGTGGGAGATAATCAATGTTTATCATTGTGTTAAGCTACTAAGTTTTGGGGGTAATTTAATATGCAGCAACCAATATAGCTATTTAGTTGCTTTATTCTCCAAGCTTTGGTTTCCTCATCTGTAAAATGGAGATAACAAATATCTCATAGTGTTGTTTTGAAGATAAAGTGAGTTGATAGTAAAAATCTATAATTTATTGAGTACATTTGAGTACTATTACATGATCTTGCACTGTATTAGCCCAGGAATTTTTTCAGGGTGCAACAAACCAAAGCTTTTGGAATGCAGGCTGAGCCATACAAGCAATCCCTAAGCATTGTGAAAAGAGGATATTTTCAGTGATATTTGTGCTCCTCTTGCATTGTATAAAGTCTGTTTTTAGCAACATGTATTTCTTAATATCTTAAGTGGAGAGAACTCAGGCCCAGGCATTAGATTTAAATGTTCTCTTCTACATGTGAGGAAGTCCCTGCATTGTGAGAGTTCAGAGGAGGCGGTAGTTGAGCATTTGGGGAAAACTGATCACCCATCATTATGAGAACAAGGAATCACTACATGATGGCTGGGGATCTAGGGAGCTGCCTTGTCTACAGCTTTGAGGTTTTGCTGTCAGGAAGACCTGGATTCAAATATCAGCCTTTCCCTTAATGTCTATGTTATTTTGGTCAAATAATTCAAACTCTCTGAGCTTCTAGTATTTTATCTATGAAATGTGAATAATAATATCTACTTTATAAGATTGTTGTGAGATGTATTGAATTTAAGTACGAGAAAGTACCTAGTACAATCTTGGTACTTAATAGGTGGTCAATAGATGTAAATATTTTTTCTCTTGGGCCTCAAGTGGAGGTCAGTCCATGCAATATTCTTACGAGGTATTATTATCATCCCTATTTTATAAGTGAGGAAACTGAGGCCAGAGGCATCAACCCAAGGTCACATAGCTGATTAATGGGGTGGTCAGAATATGAACCCAGTCAGTCTTGCCCTCAAATAAAACACGTATTTCCACCTCATTATTCCTTTCATGGAGCAAATATGTATGTGTATGTGACTTAAGTTTCTCTATTAGAAGAAAGTAAGATCTAAATAAATAGGCAAAGAGTAGTTTTAAAAATATATAGAAAATACTTTTTCATATTTGCAGCTTCTGGGTGGTTTTGGTTTCCAACCATGTTTCTGATTTACTCATGTAGGATTTTCTCTTTCCTCCTCAGGTTTCTAGCTCTTTCCTGTGTTTTGGCCACTAGAAATTTCTGAGGGAATCTGCTTTGAAAGATCGGTACATGAAAACTTGGGAACCCAGTGTACAGCAGTTAGAGGGAATTAGTATAAAAGGAAATGCATATCTGGGCTGAATTCCATGAGTGCCTCTCTGTACCCTGAGCTAAGAGCTGCAGACAAAGGTCTAGGGTGAGCTGTCTGGTTGATGAGCTCAGTGAGGTTACAGCTTGGCCACATGCTTTTGCTTTTGTGAAACAGATTTTTCTCCTAGACTTTTCCCTCTGAGGATAAAGGACAAGGTCATGGGGTTCTTTTCTAACTTCTTTAAGAGGAGAGCCCAGATTTCCTGCACTGATGCAGAAATGGTTTCCTGTTAGGGAAGTCTGTGTTCTTCAAACTGGGGATCTTGTTTGTTAACAAAGTGGAAGAGGAATGCCAGCTGGCCACTCAGGTGGGCCTCCTCTCAGGTGGGTGTCAAGGTTTATAAATCTAGAAACGTCAATCTCCGGGCACACTGAAAAAATTTGTTCATTCATATACTTCAGCCAGTATTTATTGAGAGCCTACCATATGCCAGGCATAGCACTGAGAACTGGGTAGAAGCCAAAGTGGTAAACTAGTAATATACGATGAAAAACATGATCTTCACCAGGCTAGAATGTGTCAGTGATGGTCTACTCATCCCATGTGTACTTGAAACAGGTAAAATACATGTCACAAGGATGCAACTTGTCCTTCATCTGTTAATCTGAGACTACTTCCAGCCAGCTCTTAGTTCCCCTGGTTCCTTAGTGCCCCTCCCACATTTGGCTCTAGACGTTGGCTCCTGAGGCTCTCTGACCAAGAGGGTGGACTTAATTTTGGCCTCAGCACCTCCCCCAGGAAGCGTTTTGGTACTCATCCTCCAAACCATGCAACCCCGTTCAAGGCCTGGTTGGCTCTGAGGATCGGTTGCTGACTCCCGTTGATGGTACATGATTTGAGTTTGTTATACTTCAATAAAAAGTGCAAACGAATTATTAGGTATGAGATGACTAGAACTGGTACTACAGCCTTGGTTGTAACTGTCCCATGTGACACTGGAATCAAAACACAGAACTGCCTATACAGAATATAAATATAGAGTTCATAATGAAGGCAAGAATCCCAATAATCTAATAAAAGTCCGATTTTTGCCATAGTGACATGGTTATTTTAGGAGCAAAGAAATTTAATTCCCCTCTTTGTCCTGGCGGAATTCTTTTCAGCCCATTCAGCCCAGAATCATACTAGTTTGAGAGCTAGCTGTTACCCATGTGACTGTATCTGAGCTGCAGTTTCCTCACCTCTTAAAGGGGAAGATTCATGCCTACTTTGCAGTTTGCAGAGTGGATGTGAGGAGAAATACTGTGATGCCTGTTCCGTGTCTAACACAGTACTGGAACATGCATGTCCACAGTAAATAGGAGTTTGTTTTCCTCCCTCTCCCGGCCCTGCCTGTTCTTCTCCCTCCTTCCCCCCCGCCCCCCGCCCATTTGCATTCCTCTGTTTTTCCCTCTAAAGGCATCAATGAGTGTGCAGTATGGGTTTACTGGAAGGGGTACCCCATTCCAGATAATGTGGGTAGGGTGCCAGACCAGTGCCCACTGTATAGTAAATGTCCAATGATGTAAAAAGGTTATATCTTGGATTTTCTGCAACAAAAAATGCATCCAAAAATAAAGAGTTGACTGTGTTTCAACAGCATCCCCTTTCTCTAGACAGTGACCATTCTCTCTCTCCCTCTCTCTTTCTGTCTTTCTCTGCTCCACCCCAACCTCTCTCTTTGTCTCTTTCAGTTTTTGAACGCTTTAACAACATTAAATGTTTTCTCTCAGACTGTTTTTTCAAATCTCCCCTTCCATTTCAAGCCTAAACTAGACCTTGCACCTCTAATGCTGGGTTACAACACAAGTCCCAGCAACGAAAATTGGGAGGGGGGCGGTCAGTGAACAGAGCTGTGTGACTATGAGTAGGAGGAACCCTGTCGCCTCCTGAGTTATGGGACGGGAGGCCAGTGAGCTGGCGCCGGCACTGAAGGGGCCCGGCTTCCTCCCGGGGGCTCTGGTCTGTCACCAAGGCTGGACCCTGGCTCAGGGGCACCACCTCTGGTAATTGGCTGATTTGCTCTGATCTCTCCATCCTCCACTTTTTGGCAGTAACACATGTGCAGACAGAACCTAGCAATTGAGTACTGAACGAAGCCAGGAAAGCAGGGACATCTATATCAACTTCTAGAGGCACTGCTCATTATTATTCTAGGGGGAGATGCAAAAGTCAGCAGCACCATCTTATTGTCTTAAGGGGCTAATTTTCTAATCAGCCAAGGGGAAAATAGTTATGTCCAAACAGATGAAGAGGCACTGGCATGACAGTATGTCTGTTCTTTGTTCATCGGCAAGGAAGGGGGATCTTAAACAAGTCAGCTGGGCAGAGTGACCAGGAAACAGCATGGGTGTTGGACATGGGCAAGCTGGGTTTAGACCCCAGGTCTGATACTTGCCATCCACATGTCTGTGATAGACCAGCTAGCCTCTCTGAGCTTCTCCTCTCTCATGTGTAATAAAATGAGGCGGATGGTCACTCCTTCCCAGGCTGCAGTGAGGAGTAAGGAGAGGACAGTGAGAATGCCCAGCTCTGTGTCTGATACACGTTTGGGGCTCAAATGTGAGCTTCTGTTCCCTAGACCTAACCTGAACCTGTATTTCTTCTTTCCAGACCCCATGTCAGCATGTATTTAGAAAACAAAATCATTCGCTTAACCCTCCAAAAAATATTTCCTCTTTCTAAACTCTGTGAGGCTAGTCACGGAGAGTGTTAAGCTAAGTCGGGGGAATTAAGTGCGTGATCCTCATTCCTACCCAGAGGGGCTCTGGAACCACTCTTCTTCTCAGATAATTTCTGGGTAAAATCAAAACACAGCAGCTCCACCGTGTGCCCTGTAACCCGCAGAGAAGGCCTCGCTGTTTCTGGAATGAAGGAAGTGGAAAGCAGGACAAATTCTGTTTGTGCAGGGCCAAAGCTCCCTTCCCCTTGTCTCTCGGCCACGCCCTGGGGGTGTTGTGAGCCAAGGCCGGTACTCCTCCAAGGCAGGGCCCCTGGGTGTTGCTGGGCCTCTCCAGGCTGCCATGGGAGGTAGTGACAAGGCTAGAAGTCACTTTAGTCTTTCCCATTTTGTGCGTTTTAGGACCATAATGATTGCAGTAACATGATTTATAATCCCTTACATTTTACATTGCCTTTTAATTTCCAGAATATCTCACCCTGCACCATCTCATGATTGTCTCACCAAATTCTCAGACTTTTCGGAGTTAGAAGAGGATTAGCCCCATTTTACAGATAAGGAAATAGAGTCAGAGCAGTTAAGAGATTTGCCTTAAATAAGGTTCCACGGCAGGTGATGCTCTTGGCACATCCTCATCTGAGCACAGTGGGTAAGAGCAGAGCTGGGCATCCGACAGAACCCTGCAGAACCATGTTCCAACCCAGCTCCACTGCTTGTTGGTCGTGTGACTTCCAGATTAGTCATCTTTGCTGAGCCCAAGTTCCGGGAATGGGGAGTAATGATGGTGGCTGCTTCTTTTGGGTGTCCCCGAGGAAGACAGTATCTTTACTCCCCTGGGTCATCTCTGAGGAAGCTTTACAATCCTGGAATGTCTTCGGGGAGGGAGACATTCTCTCTCCTTATCATACGCACTCACTCTCTCCAGCTTCCAAGGCTTGTTTGCTACTTTAGTCATCTCTGAACAGAGCTTGTCAATGCCTTCGCTCAGAAGACTTGGACCTTGCAGAAATGCCAAGAAATCTGAGGAAAATTGTCTCCCAATAGTGACAAAACCCGACCCACACTGACAAAGAGTCATTGTTTATGCTGTTTGAGGACCAGTACCAAATTTTGCTGCAGAAATGTTCATGTGTCTGATTAGCGGGTGTTGCCCTAACCTCTGTGGGGTGTATGTTATTCACAGTGTGTGCACCATTTTGCCTCTCTAGCATCCAAAGGAAAATCTAAAACACATTTGGCCCCAAAGATTTCAGATAAGAGATTGTGGCCCTATATAAGAGGACATTTTAATATTTTCTTCCTGTGCCCCAATATGTCTTTTTGCAAGAGCCCCATTTTGCAGACTGCTGCTCTAGAGAAGTACGATTCCAAGTATGGTACATCTGCTGCTGGTCTGTGATGGGGTGAACGTAAATCAATTCAGTCGTTATATCAGCTCACTTGTTGCTTAACCAGACTTAATAAAGGAATCAACAGGTTGCTTTTCTTTGCGAAGAATGCTCCTTATCTCACTGAGGATGCGCTTTGAGAAGCACTGCTCTGGAACATGAGCCCCTATAGGACAGGAGCCTTATCTTAACCATCTTTGCGTCCTAGTCCTAACCCAGGGCCTGAAACATAATAAATGCTGGACACTCTCTTCTTCTCCTGTGCTGTGTGGCTTCCTGCCCCACGACGGACTCTCCCCAGCTTTTGCCTGCCTTCTGAGTCCTGCCCCCTCTCTCCCACTCTCCCACCCCCTTGCCCTCTCTTCAGACATCCATCCCCTCCTCTGACAGCCTTCTCAGTGTCTCCTCTGCAGGAGAAATTGCCCTGTTCTGAACCTCTATAGCAACAGGTCCACAGTTCAGTTCTTACAGTCACGATGCTTCCTTTTCAGTTATTTTACTTCGTGATTCATGTCCTCTGCCAGCTGTAAATTCCTGGGGGCAGAGACTCTGTTCTACTCGGTGTGCTCAGGACCCAACCTGCAACCTTTCTCAAAATAGGTGCTTAAGAAATATTTATTCCATGAACAAATATAATGATCAGTAATATGATCATTGCTAAATTCTCAACAGTCATCTATTGCCATGACACACGTCTAATGTGAGATTTTCAGAAATAACACTGCCTAAATTTACATCAATATGGAAGAAACTTTCATGCCCATAGAGACCATTTCTTCCAAATATTGCTCTAGTTGGCTTGACTTTGATTTACACTAAACTCTACAAGTTATAGCAAGTTAAGTACTGATTCCAATGCTTGGCACAGAGGAAGTGCTCAATAACTATTGCTGTTATCCTTTTTGTTGATGTTAATATTACCAGACACATACTTTTGTGTGTATTCTCTGGGATGGAGAAATGTTTTTTGTTGAGTGAGTCTGTAATGGTTGTAAACTCTAGAGTAGCCAGTCGGCTGGCAGAAATTTGCTCATCTGTCAGCCTGGCCATTTTCTAAAATATTCTTAGGCTGCATCACACTGTGTGGTGCTAATCCTTTCCAGGATTCACAGTTGGTGGCTAGCTGACACGGCTGGTGTGCCCGTGGCATGAGGAGTATATACTGTGCTGTTGGCCCTACAGGTTGTCACGAGGAAAACTTTCTGTAACTATGGGGCAAGTGCAGAAAAGACAGATCTGAAATACAGGTACAAGCGTCACAGTCACTGAGCTCTTTGGTCTTTGGCAAATCATTCACTGGGTTTTCACTCCAGGAGCTGCTGAGTTGCTGTATCGTAGATGGAATCATAATCTCCTGAGGAGTAGGGGGAGTTTGTCTGTTCCTCCCATGTGCCTTTTCTTTGGTACTTCCTCTCTTTCTCTACAGCGACCCTGCCACCAGGCACCCAGTAAGCCTTTGGGATGTGACCTCTGGAAAGTACACACCATCAGGAAATTTATACTTCAGGGTGAAGTTGATTCTGAGTGGGCCTGTCCTAAGGTGCATTGATTCTCATTATTTACAGTGTTTATGTCTTATAAAGTTGCCACAAATACTGAATTAGTGAGTATGGAATCCTTGCTCCTAGAGAAAATACAGGGCAGGGCTCTTGCAAGCCTCTCACTGTAACATTTTCGTCAACTGTTCAATACATAACCTTGTTTTATGTGTGTTTCTGTTCAAAGACACCTTATTTAACATATTTCTTACAAATAGTTAATTAAATGCAGTGTTTCTTTATAATAAAACAATATTTCAATTACAAATTCCTTTGGCTTTTAGCCTCATGGCAATGCTGCCCACTGTGCTTTTTTAAAAATTGGTTGTCATCTCATGCATCCACAAGTTTAGTTGCTTTTTCATCTTTTCCACAGCTCCATCATGCACTGTAGGCATTACTGTAATCCCTGTCAACTAGACACACCGTGTGAAATTCCAGTTCAGCAGTAATCAACAAGAGAAAGCAGGGCTGGCTAGACTCAATCTTTAGGTGAGGGTGGTGGCAAAGTACCTTTGGTGTGTATCTAGTGTCTTTGTTGCATTGTGGTTTGGGCACTGCTCCAGCTGCCTAGCCCTAAGACTGACTCTCTGACTCCCCTGGAAATTCTGTGAGCTGCTTGATGGCCTTGAATAGATTCACTTCCCGTTTAAACTAGGTAGAGTCAATTCTGTGGTTTGCAACTAAGAACGTGCATTGTAGAATGTTTAGCAGCATCCCTGGCCTTTACACACTAGATGCCAGTAGCACCCCACCCCCAAGCTGTAAGGGTAAAAAACGTCTCCAAACATTGCCAGATGTCCCCCAGGGAGCAATTATTGAGAACTAGTTTAGCCTAATCACACCTGGCAAAATTTCCTAGTGAAAAGGACTGGTAGATAATTTCAGAAGCATAATGTCATTAGACTTGTATACTATTTGAATTTGTAAATGTATGTATTTGTGCTTCAGTTAACCTACAATAACATAGCTAGATACATAGATGATAAATACATAGTTAGATAGTCGATAGATAGACAGACAAATACAAAGATAAATGTGTATATAGTTCATTGCATAGTGTGTGTTTGAGGTATCTTAATCAAGTTTAAAAAAACTTCTTTAGAAGAGAGATCTGAACTAGCAGACAAATTATACATCAGGTCTCACCATCTTTGGCCCTCTTTGGGCACTAAATAATGAGAATTTGCACCTTTAGTGCCTTCACATGAACTCGTTATATTTACTCAACTCACCATTTGCAAAATGGTACCCAAACAGGGATCAGGTAGACATTTAGTGTCCAGTGGTTCCTGGGCATATTTCTTCAAGCAATACAGCTGTCTGATTCTCATCAGGGACATTGTGATTTTCTACATTTTAAATGGGTAGAAGAAGCCAGCAGTTTAAGCCTCCCTTTAAGCATGAACTCTCAATTAAGTCATGCTGTATCTTTGGAAAACTCAGTTATAGCTAATAAATATATCAGGCTACTGCTTTAGGGTTACATATTTTCTGTCTAGTTTTTTTTTTGTTTTTTTTTGTTTTTTTTGACATATTCAGATAAAGGGTTGCATGGAAGGAGAGATTTATTGGTTTGCATTGACTGTCCCTTCCTTATCATCTCACTTTACTGAATTGGAGCTAACCAACAACAGCAGCTTCCACTGTGAAAAGAGCTTGACCTTTCCAGCATTCTGCGACTGCTTCTTTCCACATTCAGGCTTGAAATGAACTCAACATTTTCCAGAAAGCAAACCAGCGTCTTCGGGCGTCTTTATCCCATGATGGCAGGATATTTAATTGCCATTGTGTTACCTCAGTTTCTCAGCTATTTAATTGCCATTGTGTTACCTCAGTTTCTCTAAGATGGTTATGCTGGGGAGGCCAAAGACACAACAATTTGGAGAAACCACAGACTGAAGTGAGTGCACAGTGGGTAGGTAAAGCATAAGCATGAAAACCAAGCACATGGTATTGAGTGTATGGTAGGGGCGCAATAATTGCTAGTCTTCTTACTCCTCCTCCCCTGACCTTTGACACCTCTCTCAAACTGAACTCTTCCTGATATGACCTCCGGAGCTTGGTCCTGAGCTCAGAGAACCATACATCACGTATTATGTAATCAGTCCAATTTGGCAACTGTTGTTGGCAACTGTATTTTTCTCTGGATTCTCGATTCTTGACTGGTCTTTAGTTTCTGGTAGTACCCTTGTTGCCAAAACTCTTTGATGGGGACAAAACACTGTCCCATCAGGAGGGACCAGGTTAAATTGTATTGAGCAATATCTACCAGCTTGGAGGAAAATTCTCATCTAGCCCAGACAAGAGGTTCTTCTGGAAAACTACGTAAAATCCAATCTTAAAATTTAATTATTTTAAAAAATGTGCCTCAGTTGTGCTTGTGCAGCAATATTTCTTAATGCAAGTCCTCTATCATCTGAGAGTGATAAACTTTCTTCCCCTTACCACTAACCAGTATTATTTTATTCCTAGTAATTGTTACACACATACACACACACACACACACAAAGGCATATAGAAGATTTGGTCAATTTATCCCTTTTTCTTCCTTTATTCTTGCTTTATCATATCTATGAGATAGTTTCTTGTTACTGTAGTTGGCTTCCTGTGTTGTTAGAGAATCTTTGGTCTCTGATAACCGACTGACTCCATGCTAATGGCCACTCCACGATGTCAGGGTGGCCTAAGTGAGAGAAAGTTCAGCTGCCATATTTGGGGGGTACTTTGCTATGCTCAATAGCCTCCTCTTGAAGTATGTGTGTGTATGAAGGGAGCTGGTACATCGGTCCTATCATGATCTTTCCCCTTCTGAACCCACTGTAGACCAATGGAAAAATTGGGAGCCCCAATTTTCGGCAACAATTTGGCTCCACAGGAAGCTGGGGCATTGGGAAAAGACTGGTGACATGCTCATCAACCCATTTTTTCTTTCTGGAGACTCAGCTAAACAACATTCCCATGCTCCCTTGCATCTGGGTGGGGCCATGTGATTAGTTCTCACTAACAGAATGTGAGACATAAGTGTTATGTCTATTTAGGGTAAAAGCAGTTAATGGTGGGCATGGCTTCTCCACGGTCTTTCTTACATGCTGTGTTTCTGAATGTGGAAGAGCCAGTGGAGAAGCCTGAGCTGGCTCAAGGAGCCATTTTTGGATAAGGTGACCAAGTCATTCAGGTTTGCCTGGGGCTTTTCTGGTTTTAGGACAGAATGTTCCGTGTCCTGTGAAACCTTTCAGTATGAAGAAAACTAGAATGGTTAGCCACCCTGTTCTTGGAAGACAGACATTAACCACTGGACTGAGCAGGAAGAAACTTTTATTGTACTTATCCTCTGATAATTTGGGTTTGTTGTTCTCAGATTAGCTTACCTTGACTAATACAGGTAATTTTTATGCACTCTCCACTTTACAACATCACTTCACTCACTCTGGGATTTTCCTCCAATACCCTAGTGGTCCTTTTCTTGCTTTGACTTTCTTCACAAAATATCAGTAAAGCTTGGGATAGATTTTAATTATTTCTGTTTCCAGGACCATGTTTACTCAGATGAAAAATTGTGCAGAGCTTAAATCACTTGATGTATTAGCTATCTCTTGCTTTGTAACAAATTACCCCAAAACTTGGTGAGCTTAAAACAACACATTTATCAACTTACGGTTTCTGCAGCTCAGGAATCTGGGCATGGCTTATCTGGGTCCTCCAGCTCAGGGTCTCTCATGAGGTTGCAAACAAGTGTCCCCAAAGTTGCAGTTCTCTCAAGGCCCAACTGGGGCAGGGTGCCCTTCCCAGCTCACCCACACGCTTGATGGTGGGATTTGATTCCTTACTGGATGTTGGACTGAGGACTTCAGTTTGTCCCTGGTTGTTGGCTGGAGGGCCATGCTTAGTTCCTTGATTTATAAACCTGTTGAAAGAAGGAATGGGCTGGTCAGCAAGGAGGCAATGGCCCTGAGGAGGGGATGCAGAAGGATGGCATGATGGAAGAACAACAAGAGGCCAGATTGGCTGGAGCACATGTACAAAGGTGGTTGCAGGTGTTAGGGAATGAGGTCAGAGACTGAGGTAGAATCCAGATCCAGACTTGCAGTGGCAAAGACTTTGATTTTAATACATTTGAAGGGTTTTTTGTTTTTTTTTTAATTTTTATTTATTTTTGGCTGTGTTGGGTCTTTGTTGCGGTACACGGGCTTCTCATTGCAGTGGCTTCTCTTGTTGCGGAGCACGGGCTCTAGGCGTGCGGGCTTCAGTATTTGCAGCATGCGGGCTCAGTAGTTGCGGCATGTGGGCCCTAGAGCACGTGGGCTTCAGTAGGTGTGGTGTGCGGGCTCAGTAGTTGTGGCTCGTGGGCTCTAAAGCACTGGCTCAGTAGTTGTGGCACATGGGTTTAGTTGCTCCACGGCATGTGGGACCTTTCCAGACCAGGGATCAAACCCATGTCCCCTGCATTGGCAGGCGGATTCTTAACCACTACGCCACCAGGGAAGTCCTCATTTGAAGGTTTTGAGCAGGGACATTTTATTTACTTGAAGAGGATCAACCTGGCTCATGGCAGTTATTAACCAGAGTTTAAGAAATGGACTTTTCAGTTTTTATACTTCTGTCTCTTGAGCTTAGTTTACGTGTGTTGCTTGAGAGGATAAACCTTCCTAGTGCCCTGAAAAAGCAATAGATTTCTGAACCCACGTCAGACCCCAGACTGTGGTATATCCCCTGAATTAGTGGATGTCACCTGTGAGACCTCTTGGGGCCATGTGGAACCCACCTCCACACACACATGACCTGCCTCAGCATTTGAATTTCTTCCTAGGAGACACCTAACTGCTTCTCCTTGGGCTTCCCTGCCATAGGTTCATTGTCCAGCCTGGAGCCCTGCACGATTCCTCAGTGCCTCCATCAGTTACTCTCAGTACATTTCACCACAAAAGATTGCCAATAAAAGTAGCTGGTACATAAGTGGACGCTGCCAGCCAGAGAGTGTGGTATGTCTTCTGCTTGTCTCTTGAAGGTGGAGCTGTGAACCCAAGTGTGCATTTTAAAATTTATTTGTCTAACTTCTTATGATTGGTAACTTTATGGGTCCACTTGGCTGGGCCATGTGGTGCCCAGCTGTGTAGTCAGACTTTATTCTGGATGTTTCTGTGAGAGTGTTTTTGGATGAAATTAACATTTAAATCAGTGGACTTTGAGTGAAGCAGATTGTCCTCCATAATGTGGGTGGGCTGCATCCAATCGGCTGAAAGCTCAATAGAACAGAAGACTGTTCTCCTCTGAGCAAAAACTCTGCCAGCAGATGGCCTTGGGACTGGAGCTGCAGCATTGGCTCTTCCTGGGTCTCCAGCCCGCTGGTCCATCCTGTAGATTTTCAACTCGCCTGTCTCCATATTTGTGTGAGCCAATTTCTTAAAACAGATCTCTTTCCATACACACAGACACATATTCTATTGGTTCTGTTTCTGGAAAGCCCTAATACACTTCCTCAACAGATGTCATCTACCTTACATAAGAGGCTTGTAGCGCATTTCCCAAGAATGAGCACAGAATAGGTACTGTATTTGTCAAATGCTTACTCGCAGACAGGCACCGTGCCAGCCCTGACAGGGACATGAAGCTGAATGTGACCCATCCTGTTCCCCAAGGCCGACACCCTCACAGGGAGTTCTTGTTCTATGGCAGAAGGTGCACATGGCTTTAACAGGCCAATGTTGGGATGAAGCCCATGGGCTCTGCCACCAGGACCACCTGGGTGTGAATCCCTGCTCTGCCACTTAGTGATCATCAACATTTAACTTCTCTGAGCCTCTGTTTCCTCCTCTGTTATGTGGAGTCAGTAGTCCCCAGCATAAGGATGAGGCTGCTGAAAATATTAAAAGAGCTAATGTATATAGAGTATTTGGCAAATAGTACGTATTCAACAGATACGTTATTATAAATACCTTATTATATGCTTGTGAATAGCTTCAGCAAGTTACTTAACCTCTGAAATACTCAGTTTGCTCACCTGTAAAATGGCCATAATGATAATTATTTTTGCTATATTAAATTTCATATTAGTAGGGACTTCCCTGGAGGCCCAGTGGTTAAGACTTCGCCTTCCAATGCGGGGGTGTGTGGGTTCGATCCCTGGTAGGGGAGCTAAGATCCCACATGCCTTGCGGCCAAAAAACCAAAACATTAAAAAAAAAACAGAAGCAATATTGTAACAGATTCAATAAAGACTTTAAAAATGGTCCACATCAAAAAAAAAAAATCTTAAAAAATTTCATATTGGTAGACCAGATTGTAAAAATACTGTTCTTTCGTGCTATATATTTTGATGCTCTCTGTCCACTGAAAATGGTGTCTGACAGCACACACAACAATAAAGATGTGTTTTTATGGTTAATTTTATGTCCATGATCGCTTATGCAATATTCTCTTCCTCATTCATTAATTTAAGTATATGGGTATTGAGTGGCTACTCTATGCCAGGAACCATGTTAGGGGCTCTAGGTGCATAATTTACAATGTTCTCTGCAGTTTCTAGTGTGTAGGTATTATCACCCCCTTCTTAGAGGTTAGAAAATTTTGGCTTAGCTGAAAACAGAGCACTTTGGAATATGTTCAGAGATAAAGGATACCATTCTCGTCCTCACAGAGCTCACCGACTTGTTAAAAATTACCCGAGAGAATCCTTGTTTGAACCCAAAGTGGTGGCATTTAGGGTACCTAATGGCACTGTCCTCTCTGCAGACACTCCTCAGGCTGTGCCTTAATGCAGCAGGAGCCCCTCCCATTCTCAGCAGTTAAGAGCTTCTTTGCTGCCCCAAGGCTGTCCTTTAGGGCAAGATAAGCACTGCAATGAAAGTAATGGAGTTAGCTAATTTACAGCGGTCTTCTTGGCTAAAATGAGCGATTTAATTTCCTGCCCTTGAAACGGCATCTTATTCGGCGAGATAATGACTCGCACAGCCTGTCAGGGTATACTCAGAGCTATCTGAATGCCCCAAATGAGCCTGTAGCAAATGTCCGACCAGACACTGGCTTGCAAGACCTTGAGAAATTCTGTCTTGGTAGAACTTGGCATTCTTCCTGCCTGAGACATTTTTAATAATTTGGCTGTAAGATAAAACCCTTAATTCATGGGTATGTAAAACAACTCTAGCTCAAAAGTATCTGTTAAGTCCACCCTTTCCAAATATAACTACAAATGGAAAGAGAAACTGTAAAATGTTTTCAGTGGAAAATTTCACTCCAGAGGGTCTAATCGCTCCAGACATGGTGGTTGACGCTCCCAGATCGTCCACTGGCAGCTGTTACTTCTCTAAGGATCTGATGCTCTTTTAAGCTGAAGCCCACAAGCCATGGAGTTTGTGCTTGTTTGGGGAGCAGCCCAAGCCCATCGCCGGGTATGACAGGGTCAAACATTCATCCTGAGTGAGTGTTCACTGTCTCCCCTGCACCTCACCCTCTAAGGCAAATGCTGTCTTTGCCTGCCCTATCCACGAGCTTTGCTAGGGCCAGGAGAGGCAAAACTGGAGAGATGGTGGTGGTTTGTGCCTGACATGGTCAAGATATATTTGCCAAAGAGAAGAAGGAATAGACATTGAAGGAAAGGGAAAATGAAAGGCAAGAGATGGAAGTTGCAGTTTTTTAACCTAATCTCAGAAATGACATCCTATTGCTTTTGCTGTTTGCTATTCATTAGAAGTGAGTACCAAGTCCAGCCCATACTTGAGGGGAGAGGATTACACAAGGGTATGAATACCTGGAGATGGGGATCACTGGAGCCCATCTCAGAAGACTGTCTACCATGCTTGTTGCCTCCAGTGAGGTTTGGGGTCTGTAGATTTTCCTGAGTAGTTGATGAGGAACTGATTCTCGTTGGGATGTGAGCCCCCATGAAAAGAAGCCTGGCTCTAGATCCTCTGAACAGTTTTGAATTGTTAGTATCATCTCTTAACTTCTGTTTTTGGGATGCAGTCTCTATCACTGTGATCGCTTCCTATAATTTTCTTAAATTGAAGCAAGGAAGAGAACCAACATTTATAAAGGCAGACTACAGTATATAGCATGTAGGTATGCTATAGCTTATAGATATACTATAGCATGTAGGTATATACTACAGCATGTAGGTATTCTATATATTTTATCTCTTTTAATGCTATCTATGAAGCAACTGTCATCAGCCCCATTTTCTAGACGAGGAAACTGAGGCTCTGAGGTAGAGCATCTTGCTTAATGTCCCTCAGTGAATAAGAGGCAGGGCTAGGATTCTAACTCAGGCCCGTCTTTCTCAAAGCCCGTGCCCCTGCCACTTCCCTAAGCAGCAACAGCTTTGATCTCAGGAAATTCTTCCCTAGATAGAGCAGTAGATAAAAGTCTCCTACCAGATCCTACAAATTTTCTGAACCCCAAGCAAAAACTCAAACATTTCTGCTATTCCTAGACAATGGGCTCTCTGATCTGACATAGGGCTGAAACTACAGACAAATAGAAAATGCAGCAAATTACTTGCCACGTGGCAGTGCAGTCGACTGGTTGAGTGGTTGAGCTTTGGAATTCGACAGATCTGAGGTGTTCAAATGCCAGCTCTGCCGCTTTTCATCTGTGCCATCACGGCAAATTGCCTAATCCCTCTGACACTGTTTCCCTAACTGTCAAATGGAATTATTGTGAAGATGAGATGGTCTTAATGTATATAAACCTCAGGGCCCAGCACATAGAAAGGCCTGAACACCTTCTGAATATTCCCCCTGCTCCCTCAGTATTCCAAATACTATTCACTTAATGTGTGTACCTTTGTTTTTGTCAGGCTCTTCTGGGCAAAACCAAGTCCCAGGCACATCAGGATATTTGTCAATGGAAGTTAATTCTTGGTGCATGTCAAGACCCACATTGTAAACTTATTTCGTGCAAAGTGGAGCCCATCTAGCTGCCTCACAGCAATTGTCACTCAGCGCTCTGTTTCTCCACCTATTTCTGCAGGAAACCCAGAAGAGCAGCAGTGTCTTCTGCTGGTGGAGACTTCTACAGGGCTCTTGGGGACACAGATGCAGTCTCAGACAAGTGTTTGCTCCCAATTAAACAAGCCAATAGTTCACCCCTCTTCTTGGGGTGGTGGTGGGGGGCAGAGGAGGGTTGAAGGAGTGGCCAAGAGAGTCATGTCCTTCACATGGAAACAGGAAGCCAGAGGGCAGGCTACTCTCCCAGCCCAATACCCGGGTTTGCCATCCTTGTACTTCGCTATGCTATAATGCATCATTTCCTCATTCTTACCCTCTCTTCTCTTACCATGCTCTTCAGCAGTCGTACGTGGGATCATTAGTGATGGCTCCAGGAAGAAGGGGGAAGTGCTTACAGACCTGGATTACGTGACAAGAACTCAGAGTCAAATCTCTAGTTAAAATGTCTCCCCGTTGTTCTACTGGCTTAAGCAAGGTCCTTGCCTCATCCTGCCTGTGTCATCTTGTCTCCTGGTCCACCACATGGAGACAATGTGTAACTTTGTCTTAGAATATTCATATTTTACTCTCTCCCCAACTGACCTGTAGGACCAACGTGATTTCAACCCCCCTCTGTTCTCTTGATGCTGGACATAGAGAAGGGGCCCAAGAGTCAAGACAGTCAGCATGTGACAGATGCTCAGAGGTGACAGGGAGAAGACAGACATGGCCAAGGTAAGGTGAAGGTCACTGTGGCTGGCAAATGTCTCCCATTTCTCTTGATAATGCTCTCCCTACCCTTGTCATAGGATGTGGGTTGTTAAGTGTAGGGAAGGAGCTGAAAATGGGAGTGGGTCATGATATGTGATATGGGATAATATGTGATGAAAAAAGAGTTTCCTCTTTTTTTAATTAAAATGTTTTTATTTTTTATTTTTTTGGCTGCTCTGCACAGCTTGTGGGATCTTAGTTCCCTGACCAGGGACTGAACCCGGGCCACAGCAGTGAAAGCGCTGAGTCCTAACCACTGGACCGCCAGGGAATTTCCCTCAATTAAAAAATTTTAAAAGCCTGTTCAGAATGTCTGGGAGCTTGGGCTTTACATACCTTGCCTCAGTTACCCTGGGCTCCAGCCAGAAATAAGGCATCAATAAAATTTCATATGATTTGGTGAGTTTCCTATGATTTTGTGACTCTTGGTCTTACTTTAAGTGACTCGAAGAACCCCAACGTGCCATGCCTGCTTAATAATGCTGGGCTTCCCTGGTGGCGCAGTGGTTGAGAATCAGCCTGCCAATGCGGGGGACACGGGTTCGAGCCCTGGTCTGGGACGATCCCACATGCCGCGGAGCAACTAGGCCCGTGAGCCACAATTACTGAGCCTGCACGTCTGGAGCCTGTGCCCCGCAACAAGAGAGGCCGCGATAGTGAGAGGCCCGCGCACCGCGATGAAGAGCGCCCCCACTTGCCGCAACTAGAGAAAGCCCTCGCACAGAAACGAAGACCCAACACAGCCATAAATGAATAAATAAGTAAATAAATAAATAAAAATTTAAAAAAATCAGAAACGCTTTAAAAAAAAAAATAATGCTAACAATGTCCCCATCTTTGACGCTGGCTTCTTGTCATCTGTGTGGCCTTCCATGCATGCAGCTCATTCACCATTGTGAAATTTGACACCTCTCCCATTACTCACGCCCCACATTGTGTGGCCCCTTCCCCTGGCTAAAGAAGCATGACTCAGATCTTCCCGGGAAACTGCTCTGTGTGTCTGTAATCTGGTCACGGTCTTGGTTGTTTTACTACTTCTCTGACTGTTGTCATCCTCATTGGTTTTTCTTGTTCTTTCTGGGTCTTAATATTTTTGTTCCTTAGTAGCTACGGCAACCACTTTTTCTTTTCATTCATTTTCTCGCTGGGCCAAAAAGCTCAATCACTATCAGCGTTTAAACCACTATCATGCGATGGAGCTTAGAAGTCTGTGTCTCCAGGTAGAACTTTCTCTGGAGCTCCATATTCTCCGTCCATCCAAATTTTTCCTTGAATGTCCTAACGGATCCTCAAACTCATCCTGTCTAAAGCTAAGTCAATTCCCCACCCCAGCCGGCAAGCTCCTCTCTTGATTTTCCTAGTTACTAGGAGATGTCACCACTTCCCCAGGTTCCAAAGCCAGACCTCCCACCCCCGCATTCCTCCTTGATTCTTGCTCTTTCTCATCCCACATCCAATATGTCCCAAAGATTTTACCTCCTAAATGTCTCTTTCATGTGTCCCTTCCCACCTCACCTTCCCTTTACAGCCCTAGTCTCATCTCTTCTTACCTGGGCCATTGTTTTCATTAGCTTTCTAGTCTTCTTGCCTCCATCTGATGCCTTCCATTCCCATTCCTTAGTCACCAGAATGGTCTCTATAAAATGAAAACCTGACCATGATACTTTTCTTTCCACACAGCTGTTGCAATATAATCTAACTCCTTTTCATGGTATACACAGCTCACTGTGCTTTGGCTCCTGCCTCCCCACCCCTCTCACTCCCCTCCCATGGGGTCCCTCACCCTCTACACTAGCACATCTCATACATCATGTGATTTAATACATAACAACCTTTGCACCTGCTGCTCCTTTTGCTGGAAATGCCCTTTACTTCTTATATCCATTGGGCAAATGCATGCTCATTATTAAAAACTCAGCTTGGATGTTACCCCAGTGAATCCTTCCCTGAACCCTCTCCCAAAGTCAACCATTCACCGCTCAGCACCATGCCACATCTGGTATGCACTTTTATTCAGACCCGTATGACACTGTACTGTCCTATTTGTTTATGTGCTTAGCTACTTCCCAAACTGTGAGATGCTGTATCTTCAGCAACCATCACAGTGTCTTATAAGAGATATATGCCCAACAAAATTTGTTGACATCAACTTAATGTGCGTGCCTTCTTATGTTTTCCCTATAGGATCTTTCACATATAAAATAATAGTTTGAAATTTTTCCTTTTTTTTAACCTTTATAAAGCCTTTCTCATATGAAAAGGGCAAAGAATATTTATACCAGTGACTCATTACGTTATTTGAAATAAAAACATCTGAGTAGATCTTTGGAAAGGTGAATTTCCAACAAAAGAAAAACATGGTAAAATTTGTTGTCACATGTCGGATTACATGGAATCCAGTTAGCAGTGATGTATCTGCTCCAAATTTTTCAGTCTGAGGCTTGGATGAAGCCCTGGACGGAAGCCCAGAGCCTCGAGTCCTGCCTGGCACACTTCAGACTCTTGGCAAATCTTTATTAAATGAATGAACCTCTCTGGGCCTTAGCTTCCTCCAGAGTGAAGGGAGGGATGAGAGTAGATTGCATCTGAGCCTTCTCTCTTCTCCCATGTTTTATGATTTTGATTTAATTACAAATACAGAGCAACTTAGAAGGAATGGTACAACTGCTTGTCATTGGAGAGATGGCTCTATCTATGAATGGACATTCCCTAATGGGGTTTCTATCTTTAAAAAATCTTTATCATTATTATTTTTGCTTACAAAGGTAAATGCATGCTCCCTAGATACCCTTAGTAGTTTGGTGTATAATATTTCAGATGAGTTCTTATGCATGTACAGGCATACTTCGTTTTATTGCAGTTTGCTTTATTGTGCTTTAAAGGTATTGCATGTTTTACAAATTGAAGGTTTGTGGCAACTTCATGTTGTCAGATGATAGCAATAAAATATTTTTTTTAAATTAAGGTATATATATTGCTTTTTTAGACATAATGCTATTGCACACTTAATAGACTACAGGATATTGTAAACATAACTTTTATATGCACACACACACAAATTTGGTTGACTCACTTTATTGCAGTATTCACTTTATTGTGGTGGTCTGTAACTGAATCTGCTATATCTCCGACGTATGCCTGTACCTGTACATAATTAAAATCAGATTTTTTGGGCCATTGATTACTTTTTTAAAAAAATTCATCAAAATATCATGAACATCTTTCAGAGACAATTTTCTTTATGGAAAAAGGCAGTGAAATTCTTTGGTGGTTGATGTCAGTGGCTTCTGTTAAAAATATAAATAATACTCTCCTCTTTCTACCACACTCTTGACCAGACAGCTGAGGGAGGGGGAGTCCCTAACCTGGAATTTTGTTTAAAATACAAATTCCTGGGGCTTCCCTGGTGGCGCAGTGGTTGGGAATCTGCTTGCCGATGCAGGGGACACGGGTTCGAGCCCTGGTCTGGGAGGATCCCACATGCCGCGGAGCAACTGGGCCCGTGAGCCACAACTACTGAGCCTGCGCGTCTGGAGCCTGTGTTCCAAAACAAGAGAGGCCGCGATGGTGAGAGACCCGCGCACCGCGATGAGGAGTGGCCCCCACTTGCCGCAACTGGAGAGGGCCCTCGCACAGAAACGAAGACCCAACACAGCCATAAATAAATAAATTAAAAAAAAACAAAACAAATTCCCATCTCACATTCCATATAATTCCTGGCAATCCCTTGAAAGTTCTGCTCACTTTTAGCCCTGGAATGCCTTCATTAGCACCTTTTGACTGCTGTCATTGAACAAAAAAACTGGGCTTTTGGCACCTATGGGAAATGCCATGAGGGGGTGCCAGGGAACCCACATCCCTAAGACTTACAAGATTCATCTTCGTTTGTAGTTCTTGTTCTCCCTCCTCCACCCCCTGCTTTGAGGCTATAGCTGTTCCAGGGGCAGCCCAGCTAAGTAGCCTGAATCCCTCCTCCTCTCTGCCCTCTGCCTCCCACATCTCACTCTGGGGGCTGCTTAATATGCAGCCAGCATCCACTCAACATAATGTGCCTTTACCTGCCAATGTGCTTTGAGGGATATTGTGAGCATTAAATTTGCCATTTACATTTTCATGTCTGACATAATTGAGGAATGAATGCTCTTATGAAAATTAAACTTGTGGCTCTCCAGGGCTGCTGTAACCCTGTTAAAATGTAATGTGATTTTTGATGCTTCTTCTTGAGGTTTTTATTAAATAGAATATCAGGATGACTAATTCCCTGGGCCTAAATGCAGGCTGGGAAGCAGCATTATTGATGGGGCCGTGTCCAAATGGTCCTCCGTGCTCAGCCTCTAATGGCCTAATAATGCATTATACTTGAATCAGAAATACTTTGAGTCGTAGTGCTTATTGTCATTATTGAAAACACCTGGATGCTCCATTCATCAAGGTTACATCCAAAGGGGCCCATTTGTTTATTAGGCTGTCAGTAAACATCTCTATTTGTTCTGGGTTCAGTCACATTTGGCCACACTGGAGAGAGAGCTCAGATCCAGCCTGGGGATCTCTTGTGGTTTCTCCTGATTTGTTTTCTTGTTAAGAAAAAAGCAAGCTAATGAGAAGTTGGGAGTGGCTTTATAAAGAACGCATTTTACCTCACGTAATCTGCCGTGATGGAAGCAGAGATCGGGGAGGTGGGCTCCTGCAGAGGCCCCTGGAGGCTCCGTCATTCAGCAGCTGCCAGAATGGCCGCCCTGCTTCGCTGGTCCTCTCACCCGGTGCCGACACCCACCAGCTCGGACACTCTGCAGCCCTGCAGCCCTCGGGCATGGATGCCCAGGGCCCACACACCCTGGAAGGGCATATCTCCCCTGTCTGCCTCCTCCCACAGAACAAAATCAAATTCCTCTCTCTTTGGGTGGCCAGAGAGTGACATTTCCCTTTCACAGACATCTCCTGACTTACGCCCCTGTCAGGAGAACTTGGCCACAATATTGTGATTAAACTGGAAATGCTTCAGGATGCCTTTTTAAAAAGCCATGTTTCGAAGAAATTATAAAATGCAACGAACATCCCCGCTGCATGAAACAGAAGTATATTTATGACCTTTTGTTCATGACTTAATGACTTTTTGTTAAGTAAAAGGATGCCTGTGTAACCCCATCCGGGTCAAGATCTAAAACACCGCCGGCACCCAGGAGCCCTCCCCCAGTGTCCCACCCAGATCCCTTCTGCTGCTGTGGTAACCACCTCGCAGCCTCGTCTCCCAACTGAGTCGGCCGCCATGATAGTTCAGTCTGTAGACCACCCAGGACCAGCCACCAGATCCATTCAACTTTCCCTTTCAAAGACATCTTTGAACAGGCACCTAGCCTTTGCTTTCCAGTCCTGACTAGAATGCATTAAGGAGTGAGGGAGAGAGGGGACAGACAATGCAAATAGCAAAGTGGATGCAGAGAAACTCTACCCAGTAAGAAAAGCCTGAGACCAAAACTGAAAAGCTTCTCCCCATGGTTGCTCGACTCTGCTGGGGTGGTGTCTTGGCATCTATTCAAGCACGAGAGGCAAATGTTTCCACACCCCCTACAACTGTGTTTTCTGTCTCATGAAACAAAGCAGGAAGGGCTGAATTTGCCTCAGTTAAGAATTACATACTCGGCGAGTATTCCATAATTGCCACCCCAAAAGGGGAACAAAATCCGTCAAAGATGGTCGTGTGTTGGTCTTCAAAAAGCATGTTCCCCTCAGCTTTTACTGCCTCTCTGGGGACTGCTCCGTGATCTTTTCAGCTTCCCTCGCTATGGGGGTCAGAGGAGGCCTGAGCTGTAAGCCCTGGAGGCTGTGGGGCAGGATGGGGCAGGGCTCAGGTTGCCTGGTCTGTGAGCCCACCTGAGGGAAAGGTCATTCTGCTCAGAGGAACAGTCTGGCGACTTAGGTCACAGGCGTGTGGACTGACACAAGTGACCTCTGTTAGCAGGGTTTGTTTTTGAAGCCTCTGGGGCCAAGAGGGGAGTCGGATAGGAAAATTTGTTCTCTCCTGCAAGTAGGAATTACCTGAGCACCATTCTTTTCCCTGAAGCCCTCAGAAGCTCTCCTTTGTTCACAGTTCTACCACTGGGGGATGCATCTGGCTGGGGTGAGGCAAAGGCTTTTATACCTGCTGCTTTGAACCCCCTTCTTGCTTTTGTAAAACATAAACAGAAATCTCAATTAAATAGAGTTGGGAGACCAGCAGGGGGAGCTCTGATACTCTGCCTCATACCCGAATCCAGGAGGAAGAAACATTCTTCTTCTTTCCTCCAAAGTGTAGGCTTTTAGGGTATTAAGCAAAATAATTTAAAGCAGTCTTATTTGTGCATCTGAATGACATGAAGGCCTGTTAAAACACAGATTGCTGCCCAACCCCAGATTTCTGATTCAGTAGCTCTGTAGGGGCCCAAGAATTTGCATTTCTAACAAGCTCCTGCTGCTGCTGGTGGTCCTGGGACCACACTCTGAAAACCATTAATATAAAGGCTAGGGATATGGGCACCCAGAAAGCCTAAAGGAGAACAACAAAATAAAAATAGAGTATCTTAAGTCTTCTGGGTGCAAACTTCTAAAGCCACATCCAAGAGAACAGAATACAACAAATGCTTTGTAAAAGAAAATACATGTTTATGATATGGAAAGCTGACAGGATTGATGGAAGTAAACCCGTCCCCAAACAAATCCACTTATTTAGTAAATGAGGTTAAAAAAAAAAAGTAAATGAGGGCCATCCTATGAAATGGATTTACTGTAAGAAACTGTAATCATTCATCCTGTTTCTAGCTTCCGATGGCAAGTGCGGGGATTCCGGGGAAGAGGAAGCCATTTCTCCTTAATGGCCCTGGCTCCAGTGAAGATGGAAAAGATGTGGTTTCCTCCCTCCTTCCCTTATCCTGGCCTCATCAGAATCACAGCTTCTTGAGGTCAGAGCTGCCGAAGATAGCTTTTCTTCGAGAAACATGAAGCCCTTAGAACATGTGTCTTCTCTGACCTTAATTGGTTGCTGTGTGTGAGGGACACCTGGTGTGACGTGATTAGCCCACCTGGGTGGTTGTCACCCATGCCACACACTAGAGTCCCCTGGGGAGGCTAACAAGAGTACAGATGCCTGAGTTCTCTTTCCACTCAGAGCCTCCTCTAAGGGAGGTTGTTTCTGTTATTTTTTCTTTTTTTTTTTGGCCACACCACAAAGCTTGCGGGAATTTAGTTCCCCAACCAGGGATTGAACCCAGGCCCTCAACAGTGAGAGCATAGAGTCCTAACCATTGGACCACCAGGAAATTCCCTCTCTGTTTTTAAGTTCTGCAGTGGATTTTGATGTGCATTCTGGGCTGGGAATCCCTGCCAGCAGTCCTGGTATGACAGCCCCCTTGATTTGTCCTGCCGCCCCTTTGCCTCCTCTTCTGTGTTTTTTCTGTATTTTCCCCTTATATTTTTTCAGAGCCTGGCACAGGGGTTCAGCTGATGGTTTGCTGACAGAGTCTCTCCTTGACCAAACTTTAGCCAGGCTCCTCTGAGCCTTCTTCCCAAATAGGCCTTGACTTTTGGGCTTTTGCCTGTCCTTGCACCATCTAAATGTAGCAAGAATCCTGCTAAGTTGGTTTAGCCAGAAGCTCCCCGCCTCAATATCTGATCTGGTTTCTCACCCTCCACCATGCCCCAGGGGGTGGCTGATCACCCTGGTCTGCCTTCAGCAAGAATCCTGTTAGATCAGTTTAGTCAGAATCCCCCTCATACCCCTGATGTTCCCCCTTACTGATTTTCCATCCACTGACCCCCACTGGGCTCCTTAAATTCCCACTCTTTCTTGATGTATTCAGTTGAGCACAGTCCCTCTCCCCTACTGCAAAACCCCACTGCAGTAGTCCCTATGCCTATCTCAATGTCTTGAATAAAGTCTGCCTTACTGTTTTAACAAGTGTCATGAATCGTGTTTTCTTTTTATTTATTTATTTATTTATTTTTTGCTTAGTCTTGTCTTTTTTTTTTTTAAACATCTTTATTGAAGTATAATTGCTTTACAATGGTGTGTTAGTTTCTGCTTTATAACAAAGTGAATCAGTTATACATATACATATGTTCCCATATCTCTTCCCTCTCGCATGTCCCTCCCTCCCACCCTCCCTATCCCACCTCTCTAGGTGGTCACAAAGCACTGAGCTGATCTCCCTGTGCTATGCGGCTGCTTCCCACTAGCTATCTATTTTACATTTGGTAGTGTATATATGTCCATGCCACTCTCTCGCCCTGTCACATCTCACCTCTCCCCCTCCCCATATCCTCAAGTCCATTCTCTAGTAGGTCTGTGTCTTTATTCCCGTCTTGCCACTAGGTTCTTCATGACCTTTTTTTCCCCCTTATATTCCATATATATGTGTTAGCATACTGTATTTGTTTTTCTCTTTCTGACTTACTTCACTCTGTATGACAGACTCTAACTCCATCCACCTCATTACAAATACCTCCATTTCATTTCTTTTTATGGCTGAGTAATATTCCATTGTATATATGTGCCACATCTTCTTTATCCATTCATCCGATGATGGACACTTAGGTTGCTTCCATGTCCTGGCTATTGTAAATAGAGCTGCAATGAACATTTTGGTACATGACTCTTTTTGAATTATGGTTTTCTCAGGGTATATGCCCAGTGTTTTCTTTAACATCACCCAGCTGAGAGGCCTATCTGTCTTGAGAGTTCACCCCTTGGATGCAGCATTTTCCATTCTGCGGTCCTAGAAGCACTAGTGTCCCTGATAGGTTAAGAGAAGTTCTCTGAGACAGAGAGAGAGAGAGAGAGAGAAAAGGGAGGGAGGGAGGGAGAGAAGGAAGGAAGGAAGGAAGGAAGGAAGGAAGGAAGGAAGGAAGGAAGGAAGGGAGGGAGGGAGGGAGGGAGGGAGGGAGGAAGGAAGGAAGGAAGGAAGGAAGGAAGGAAGGAAAAGAGGGGGATGGGGAGCAGAAGGGGGAGAGGGAGAGAGTTCTGTGGTCAACTAGTTTTGGAGGACATTGGAGAAAAGAAATTCAAAAGTTCTTTTTCTGCGGGATTTTTATCAGATTCTTTATTCTACTAATATGAATTCCCACTTTATTTTTCAGGGAATACCATTAACATCTCAGAGGATAGATTTATACCATGGCTTTGGTACCACTGCAGTCCAGCTTTTCAGCCCCCTTTTGCCACTGACCAGGTGCCTGGGAAAAGTCCTTCTCTGTTTCATCAAGTGTAAAGTGGAGACAATGACAATCCCACTTCATGGAACTGCTGGGAGGATTAAATAAGCTAATGCATGCTAAGTGCTTAGCTCAGTGACTTTGGATATAGGAGGTGCTCAGTTTAAATGATCATTACCCAGGGACTTCCCTGGTGGCGCAGTGGTTAAGAATCCGCCTGCCAATGCAGGGGACACTGGTTCGAGCCCTGGTCCGGAAAGATCCCACATGTCGTGGAGCAACTAAGCCCATGCACCACAACTACTGAGCCTGCGCTCCAGAGTCTGCGAGCCACAACTACTGAGCCCATGTGCCACAACTACTGAAGCCCACCCTGCCTAGAGCCCGAGCTCCGCAACAAGAGAAGCCACCGCAATGAGAAGCCTGCGCACCACAATGAAGAGTAGCCCCCGCTCGCCGCAACTAGAGAAAGCCCGTGCACAGCAATAAAGACCCAACACAGCCAAAAATAAATAAGATAAATAAAAATAAAAAATAAATGATCATTACCCAGTAGAAGGATCAGGAGTGTCTATGAAGGACTAGAACAGGAAGAGGATGAAGTTCAGATACAGTGGAGTAATGACCAGGCTGGTTCCTGGGCACCAGCGAGAACGGGTTTGGAAACAAGACCACAGACTCAAATTTTTGCAGTTTGATTTGTCATTTACCCAAGATCCGCATAGAGAAGAAATGAGGAGACCACAAACCATAGGATGGAGACCACCACCCTCCAGTTTTTCTTTAAATCGAGGTAAAATTCATGTAATATAAAGTAACCATTTTAAAGTATACAATTCAGTGGCAGTTAGTATACTCACAATGTTGTGCAACTATCACCACTAAATAGTTCCAAAACTTTTTCATCACCTCAAAGAGAAACCCCATATCCATCAAGCAATCACTCCCTACTCACCCACCCACCCAGTTCCTGGCAGCCAGCAATCTTTCTGTCTCTGGATCTACCTATTCCATTCTATTTCATAGAAATGGAATCATTAATATGTGACTTTTTGTGTCTTGCTTCTTTCACTTACCACAAAATTTTCAAGGTTCATCCACGTTGTGGCATGTATCCGTACTTTGCTCTTTTTTTGTGGCTGAATGGTATTCCAATTGTATGGCCATATCACATTTTATCCATTCATCAGTTGGCTATCTGGATTGTTTCCTTTTGACCATTGTGAATAGTGCTGCTATGAACTTTTATGTACAAGTTTTATTTGAATATCTGTTTTCAATTCTTTTGGATGTATACCTAGGAGTGGAATTGCAGAGTCAGTTAGGCTAATTTTATACTTAACTTTTTGAGAAACTGCCAAACTGTTTTCCACAGTGGCTGCATCCTTTTTCATTCCCACCAGCAGGGTATGAATTTTCCAATTTCTCCACATCCTCACCAACCCTTTTTATTGTCTGTATATTTGATTATGGCCATCCTAGTGGGTGTGAACTAGTGTCTCATTGTGGTTTTGGTTTGCATTTCCCTAATGACTAATGACGTTGAGCACATCCCTCAGTTCTTAACAGTCAACCTGGTGGGTTTTCTTCCTTCCAGGATCTGCTTTGGGATCCACAGGGAAGGTAGGGTCTTGTAGCACAAGGAAACAGACATTAAAGCCATGCTGTTTGAAAAAAATTTTAAATACATTTTTTAAAGAACACTGTGAGCCACAAAAAAGATGGCAAAATAGATATCTGAAATTCAGTTACACATTCAGAAAGAAAGTGAGTCACTGTATTGACTTAGAAGGACAAAGAGGATGACGAAATTGAGGATATCTTTTGAGTTGAGATTTGTAACTTTTAGAACATTGGACACAAATTCTGTTAGTCCAGGACTTGTTGACCCTCTTCAGAATCTCCTGGAGACCCTTGGGAATCCTTTAAAGGTAAGGAGCCACTTTGTAGACTCAAAGTCAGATCCTGCTTTGGCAGGTGAAGGCAAGGCTTTCAAGCTACTCGTGCTGGACCAGAGACCAGAAGTTGCCTGGGGATTTCATAAGACTTTTAACCTTGATGTATATTCTTGTTAAGTCACTTCCCAGGACAGTATTAAAAATGCTGTTAAAGTGGATGTGGAGGCTTGCCTATCAGTCAAGCAGACATTCCTAGGAGGATGGGATGAGCTATGTTGTCCTAGGTGGTATTTCTAATCCTGTGACCTGTGTGCTGTCTAGAAGGAGGTGGTAAAACCTTTGCTAAATGCCCAGAGGGAAAAGTTCCTCCGTGGCTGGGGGGTGGGGGTGGGATAAGTTTAGGGGGAGAAAATTGCTGTCCCCTGGGATTAGAGGAAAGAGGCACCCACTGAAACTTTTCTATCCTCCCTTCCTCCCTTCTTCCCTCCTTTTCTTTCCATTGCCACTTTCAGAAATGTTCTGAAGAATAGATTTTAGGAGGTATTATAAATAAATGTTAAGAATGGGGCAAATCTAATTGGCTGTTATAGCTTTTAAATTGGATCTTGTAAACCAGTTAGGGCAGACTCCAAGAGTAGAGGCTTTTTTTGTAGAAAATAGTTCAGAAACACTTGGAAAAGGTCATTAAAATATTATTTTTATCATTCTCTTAATGTGGTATATCACATATATTTATTTGCATATGTTGGACCATCCTTGCATCTTGGGAATAAATCCCACTTGACCATGAAAAAAAAATATTGTTTTTATATTTTTGAGGAGTAACACATTCACATGGTTCAAACTTCAAAAATTAAAAGTAAAATACTGCAATGTCTCCTTTCTTCCCTGTCAGTCTCCTCAGTTCTTGCTCTTCTAACCTAGTTACCACTATTGTTAATGTCTGGTATAGCCTTCTAACGTCTATGCAAAGACCGGAATCACAACTAACAGCTGAACAATCATCGACAGGAAGGCACTGGAACTCACCAAAAAAGATACCCCACATCCAAAGACAAAGGAGATGGTAGGAAGGGCACAATCACAATAAAATCAAATCCCATAACCACTGGGTGGGTGACTCACAAACTGGAGAACACTTATACCACAGAAGTCCACCCATTGGAGTGAAGGTTCTGAGCCCCACGTCAGGCTTCCCAACCTGGTGGTCAGGCAATGGGAGAAGGAATTCCCAGAGAATCAGACTTTGAAGGCTAGCGGGATTTGATTGCAGAACTTTAACAGGACTGGGGGAAACAAAGTAGTGTGCGCACCAGGACCCAGGGGGAAGGAGCAGTGACCCCATAGGAGATTGAACCAGACCTACCTGCTAGTGTTGGAGGGTCTCCTGCAGAGGCGGGGGTTGGCTGTGGCTCACCACGGGGACAAGGACACTGGCAGCAGAAGTTCTGGAAAGTACTCCTTGGTGTGAGCCCTCCCGAGCCCTCCCAGAGTCCGCCAATAGCCCCACCAAAGAGCCCGGGGCCTCCACTGCTCAGGTGCCTCAGGCCAAACAACCAACAGGGAGGGAACTCAGCCCCACCCATCAGCAGACAAGCAGATTAAAGTTTCACTGAGCTCTGCCCACCAGTGCAACACCAAGCTCTACCCACCACCAGTCCCTCCCATCTGGAGGGAAGCTTGCACAAGCCTCTTAGACAGCCTCATCTACCAGAGAGCAGACAGCAGAAGCAAGAAGAACTACAATCCTGCAGCCTGTGGAATGAAAACCACATTCACAGAAAGATAGACAAAATGAAAATGCAGAGGGCTATGTACCAGATGAAGGAACAAGATAAAACCCCAGAAAAACAATTAAATGAAGTGGAGATAGGCAACCTTCCAGAAAAAGAATTCAGAATAATGATAGTGAAGATGATCCATGATCTCAGAAAATGAATGGAGGCAAAGATTGAAAAGATGCAAGAAAAGTTTAAAAAAGACCTAGAAGAATTAAAGAACAAACACCTAGAAGAATTAAAGAACAAAACAACAGAGATGAACAATACAATAACTGAAATGAAAAATACACTCGAAGGAATCAATAGCAGAATAACTGAGGCAGAAGAACGGATAAGTGACCTGGAAGACAGAATGGTGGAATTCACTGCCGCGGAACAGAAAAAGAAATGAAGACAGCCTAAGAGAACTCTGGGACATTAAACACACCAACATTCGCATTATAGGGGTCCCAGAAGGAGAAGAGAGAGAGAAAGGACCTGAGAAAATATTTGAAGAGATTATAGTTGAAAACTTCTTTAACATGGGAAAGGAAACAGCCACCCAAGACCAGGAAGTGCAGAGAGACCCAGGCAGGATAAACCCAAGGAGAAACACGCCGAGACACATAGTAATCAAACTGACAAAAATTAAAGACAAAGAAAAATTACTGAAAGCAACAAGGGAAAAAAGGCAAATAACATACAAGGGAACTCCCATAAGGTTAACAGCTGATTTCTCAGCAGAAACTCTACAAGTCAGAAGGGAGTGGTATGATATATTTAAAGTGAAGAAAGGGAAGAACTTACAATCAAGATTACTCTACCCGGCAAGGATCTCATTCAGATTCGATGGAGAAATCAAAAGCTTTACAGACAAGCAAAAGCTAAGAGAATTCAGCACCACCAAACCAGCTCTACAACAAATGCTAAAGGAACTTCTCTAAGTGGGAAACACAAGAGAAGAAAAGGATCTACAAAAACAAACCCAAAACAATTAAGAAAATGGTAATAGGAACATACATATCGATAATTACCTTAAATCTGAATGGATTAAATGCTCCAACCAAAAGACACAGGCTCGCTGAATGGATACAAAAACAAGACCCATATATATGCTGTCTACAAGAGACTGACTTCAGACCTAGGGACACATACAGACTGAAAGTGAGCGGATGGAAAAAGATATTCCATGCAAATGGAAATCAAAAGAAAGCTGGATTAGCAATACTGATATCAGAAAAATAGACTTTAAAATAAAGAATGTTACAAGAGACAAAGAAGGACACTACATAATGATCAAGGGATCAATCCAAGAAGAAGATATAATAATTATAAATATATACGCACCCAACATAGGAGCACCTCAATACATAAGGGAAATGCCAAGAGGAAATCGACAGTAGCACAATAATAGTGGGGGACTTTAACATCTCGCTTACACCAATGGACAGATCATCCAGACAGAAAAATTAATAAGGAAACACAAGTATTAAATGACACAATAAACCAGATAGATTTAATTGATATTTATAGGACATTCCATCCGAAAACAGCAGATTACACTTTCTTTTCAAGTGCACATGGAACATTCTCCAGGATAGATCACATCTTGGGTCACAAATCAAGCCTCAGTAAATTTAAGAAAATTGAAATCATATCAAGCATCTTTTCTGACCACAATGCTATGAGATTAGAAATCAATTACAGGGGGAAAAAAACGTAAAAAGCACAAACACGTGAAGGCTAAACCATACATTACTAAATAACCAAGAGATCACTGAAGAAATCAAAGAGGAAATCAAAAAATACCTAGAGACAAATGACAATGAAAACACGACAATCCAAAACCTATGGGATGCAGCAAAAAACAGTTCTAAGATGGAAGTTTATAGCAATACAATCCTATCTCAAGAAACAAGAAAAATGCAAATAAACAATCTAACCTGACACCTAAAGAAACTAGAGAAAGAAGAACCAAAAAACCCCAAAGTTAGTAGAAGGAAAGAAATCATAAAGATCAGAGCAGAAATAAATGAAATAGAAACAAAGAAAACAATAGCAAAGATCAATAAAACTAAAAGCTGGCTCCTTGAGAAGATAAACAAAATTGATAAACCATTAGCCAGACTCATCAAGAAAAAGAGGGAGAGGACTCAAATCAATAAAATTAGAAATGAAAAGGGAGAAGTTACCACAGACACTGCAGAAATACAAAGCATCCTAAGAGACTACTACAAGCAACTCTATGCCAATAAAATGAATAACCTAGAAGAAATGGACAAATTCTTCGAAAAGTATAACCTTCCGAGACCGAACCAGGACGAAATAGAAAATATGAACAGACCAATCACAAGTAATGAAATTGCAATTGTGATTAAAAGTCTTCCAACAAACAAAAGTCCAGGACCAGATGGCTTCACAGGTGAATTCTATCAAACATTTAGAGAAGAGCTAACACCCATCCTTCTCAAACTCTTCCAAAAAATTGCAGAGGGAGGAACACTCCCAAACACATTCTACGAGGGCACCATCATCCTGACACCAAAACCAGACAAAGATGTCACAAAAAAAGAAAACTGCAGACCAATATCACTGATGAACATAGATGCAAAAATCCTCAACAAAATACTAGCAAACAGAATCCAACAGCACATTAAAAGGATCATATGCCATGATCAAGTGGGCTTTATCCCAGGAATGCAAGGATTCTTCAGTATACGCAGATCAATCAATGTGATACACCATATTAACAAACTGAAGGAGAAAAACCATATGATCATCTCAATAGATGCAGAAAAGCCTATTGACAAAATTCAACACCCATCTATGATAAAAACTCTACGATAATCTATGATAAAAATGCATAGAGGGAACTTACCTCAACATAATAAAGGCCATATATGACAAACCCACAGCCAACATCGTTCTCAATGTTGAAAAACTGAAACCATTTCCACTAAGACCAGGAACAAGACAAGGTTGCCCAGTCTCACCATTATTATTCCACATAATTTTGGAAGTTTTAACCACAGCAATCAGAGAAGAAAAAGAAATAAAAGGAATACAAATTGGAAAAGAAGAAGTAAAACTGTCACTGTTTGCAGATGACATGATACTATACATAGAGAATCCTAAAGATGCTACCAGAAAACTACTAGAGCTAATCAATGAATTTGGTAAAGTAGCAGGGTACAAAATTAATGCACAGAAATCTCTTGCATTCCTATACACTAATGATGAAAAATCTGAAAGAGAAATTAAGGAAACACTGCCATTTACCATTGCAACAAAAAGAATAAAATACCTAGGAACAAACCTACCTAAGGAGACAAAAGACCTGTATGCAGAAAACTATAAGACACTGATGAAAGAAATGAAAGATGATACAAACAGATGGAGAGATATACCATGTTCTTGGATTGGAAGAATCAACACTGTGAAAATGACTATACTCCCCAAAGCAATCTACAGATTCATTGCAATCCCTATCAAACTACCAATGGCATTTTTCACAGAACTAGAACAAAAAATTTCACAATTTGTATGGAAACACAAAAGACCCTGAATAGCCAAAGCAATCTTGAGGGAAACAAACGGAGCTGGAGGAAACAGACTTCCTGACTTCAGACTATACTACAAATCTACAGTAATCAAAAGAGTATGGTACTGGCACAAAAACAGAAATATAGATCAATGGAACAGGATAGAAAGCCCAGAGATAAACCCCATAGCACCTATGGTCAACTAATCTATGACAAAGGAGGCAAGGATATACAATGGAGAAAAGACAGTGTCTTCAATAAGTGGTGCTGGGAAAACTGGACAGCTACATGTAAAAGAATGAAATGAGAACACTCCCTAACACCATACACAAAAATAAACTCAAAATGGATTAAAGACCTAAACGTAAGACTGGACACTCTAAAACTCTTAGAGGAAAACATAGGAAGAACACTCTTTGACATAAATCACAGCAAGATCTTTTTTGACCCACCTCCTAGAGAAACGGAAATAAAAACAAAAATAAACAAATGGGAACTAATGTAACTTAAAAGCTTTTGCACAGCAAAGGAAACTATAAACAACACGAAAAGACAACCCTCAGAATGGGAGAAAATATTTGCAAACGAATCAATGGACAAAGGATTAATCTCCAAAATATATAAACACCTCATGCAACTCAATATTAAAGAAAACAAACAACCCAATCAAAAAATGGGCAGAAGACCTAAATAGACATTTCTCCGAAGAAGACATACAGATGGCCAAGAGGCATATGAAAAGCTGCTCAACATCACTAATTATTAGAGGAATGCAAATCAAAACTACAATGAGGTATCACCTCACACCAGTTAGAATGGGCACCATCAGAAAATCTACAAACAACAAATGCTGGAGAGGGTGTGGAGAACAGGGAAGTCTCTTGCACTGTTGGTGTGAATATAAATTGATACAGCCACTATGGAGAACAGTATGGAGGTTCCTTAAAAAACTAAAAATATAAATGCACATACAAGCCTATTATTTCCCTTCTGTTTTACAAGCGGTTATTACTCCATGTTCTGCACTTTGCTTTTTAACTCAACAATATAACCTCTTCTGAGCTCAGATGCAGTTTGTCTTACTTATCCTTGTTGTTGTCAAAATATCACCTCTACTTGGACACTTTCTGGCTCTTTCCTGCTGACTTCTTGTCAGATATGATTAGACTGTCATAACTTTTATCGAATAACGTAGCTGCAGACTCGCTCTCAGGAAGGGCGGAAGTGTCACGGCCAGCTTCCTCTTGCTGCTTGCTGTGCTTGCATTATTATTATTATTGTCATGTGCAACCTGCCATCTCTTGGCAGGAATCTTTTAAAGCTACTTGTCTATTTCCTGAAGGCTAGTTTAGTTAAATCTGAATCCCAGAGTCATACACCAATGTAACTTTGCACACGTAAAGTACATAGGGCATGAGACAAGGGAAGCAAGTGAAGGAGAGAGTGAAGATCTCTGTCCCAGGAGCCCATCTGCCACCAGGAACTCTCAGGCCACTTGACTGTGCCTGGCTCACCTGAGGACCCCTTAAGGGCCCAGTGTTAGCTTGTTTGTTAAATGTTACTAACACTTAACATCTTCCTAGTTTTTTGATGAAAAATAAATATAAATAGAAGCTTTAATATTTTCTCCCCACATCTCCATGGATCATCCTCTGCACACCCTGGCATGCATGTAACCTACTTTGGAGACCACTGCTTAAGACAAAAAAGTCTGGTTTCTTTGGCTTTAATCATATATATATATATATATATATATATATATATATATATATATATCTCCTAAAAAATTACAGTATTAGTGCATATTCATTGAAGAAAAAAGCAGAAAATATAAAATCAGTCCTAATTCCACTTTATTTTTGGTTTACATTCTCCTAGACTTTTTCTTAAAGATGTGTGTATGAATTTTTTTTTTTTTTAACAAAAATGAGGTCATACAGGACGTACTGCTTGTACTTAATCTTATGGTACATCCTTATCTATTTCCTCAGGATAAATCCCTTAAAGTGAAATTGATAAGCAAAGGGCAGGCACTTTGTAAAGATGTGTGATGTATATTTCCAGTTGCTCTACAGAGAAGTTGTACCACCACACACCAGCAGAAAATGGGAGGGCCTTTCCCCATGCATCCTCACTAATACTGCCACCTTAAAACAAAACAAAACAAAACAAATCCAAACATTGTAAATGTAATGGTCCAGTGTATTTCATTTCATTGAAGTTCTATAGAACTTCAGCAGTACTTTCATGTGTTTATGGCAATTTCATGCTTATCCTTTTGTGGATCGCTTTTTCGTGTTACTTGTTTATTTTTCCATTGGAGTGTTCTTCTTTCAATTAATTTGAAGAGATCAATTGGATTATCAATTAATTTGAATTGATCAATTGATTAATTTTGTTCCCTGGTTAACTCAGGCTGTGTGAGGGAGGTTACATCCTTTCCTCCCATTTTGGTTGTATGGACCAGCCGTGAGGGTGGAGAACAGAGCTGACCTGCGCTCCTTTGGCCAGTCTGTTTGTATGTGGCTTCTTTTCAAGGCTCTGAGATAAACCGTGATGTACCAAAATGAAAGCTGCATGGGGTGGTAGGAATCAGGAACTGGGAAATGTGAAGTGTTAAGAAATCTTTGACAGAAAACCAAACTCTCAATATAAAACTCCTTTTCCCAAAACCTGAATGTTCAAGATTGAAAAAAGGCTTGCTTATTAAATGTTATTACTTCCTTGTAATAGATGCAGTAATTATAACTGTAACTTTCTGCCATATGTCAACACAGCTTTGGAGTCATACAGGCTTTTTGTTGGTGTGGCTCTGGACAGACAGGTCTGGGTTGGATTCCACATTCTGCCACTTCCCAGCTCTGTGACCTGAAATAAGTTACCTGATCTCTCCAAGCCTCAGTTTCTTCCTCTGGAAAATGGAGTTGACCATCATAGCTAACTCACAGCAGTACTGCAGGGACTGAATGAGAAAATGAACACTAAATGTTTTGTAAAGGGCCATGCACATATTAAACACTCAATTACTATTTCTGTTATCCATTCTCAATATTATGTTATTATTCCTATTCTTATCAGCATGAATTTGTTCCAGGAACTACATCCTGAGCTCCAAACAATTAATTCACAAGCCCTTTTGGGAATACAGTCCATTTGTTGGCTGGACCCCTCAGCGAAAGTTGGTGACTTACAGACAGATACAAACTTTGGTGAAATGGCCAGTAAAATATTGCCACCATTAGGTGGCGCCAGTGCCCAGCGGATCCGTGCTTGGACGCCAGCATCACCCAGGCAACAAGGGCAGGCAGGGGCTGAATCTGTACTGCAAAGGGGCAGCCCTCGGTGGGGAAACACTGAGGAGAGCAGCGGTGGTCTCAGGCTCCTGTCTGCTTTGATACGGCCGCACATATGGCCCCCGTGCCCCCATACACCCACACCCCCATTTGCCCTGACACTCCTCAGCATGCCCCCAGGCCCCCGAAGTTTCTTACAAGACTCCTCCTCCCCAAGCTTTCCTCCCGTCCAGGGCTCCACATGCCCCCTTCATGTCCTTGGCACACTTTTGACAGCATTCTGACCCTCCTCCACGCCCTTCTCAGGGGGCGGTGCCCATGTCCTGCTGCCCTGTCACCGGCGCAGTGTCAGCCTGGGCAATCCTGAAAACAGCACCCCCAATCCCTTGTTTTGGGTTGTATCTGTGGGTTTTTCTTGTTTTCCCATGGGGCATGACCCTGGGCTTTTGAGTATCCATTTGAACCAGTGCCCTTAGCTCATCCTGCAGTTCCTAAGTGTCACGTGCCCTTTATCCCAATGGCTGTGACCTTGGGCAGGCTGGCTAGTCTCCCAGGCCTCATTTGGGGTATTAATACATGTACCTTGCAGTGAGGCTTTACCGAAGTAACATATGAAACGGCCCTTCTCAGTACCTAGGTCAAAGATCAATGACTATCACTCACTTATTCATTCAATTCATGCCAGAATATGAGCTCTCTCCTCTCTGGCTCCAAGCTGTGGGAAGGTGCCATCCCACTAGACCTCCCTTTGGTCCTGTGAGGTTCTGACACCTCACTGGAGAGAGGGTCTCTGCTTTTTTCTCCCTGCTTTGGGTTTCCTGTAAGATGCGGCTGTGGTCCTAGTTGTTAAGAGTCATGTTTGGCTTGGCAATATGGGGGCTTTCTGGCCCTGGATATTGCTTTTCCTCCATTTCAGTTGTGGGCTTGGGCCAGGCAGCCTTTGGGGGACAGTGTCGTCTTGGCTCGAAGGTTGTTGTTTTCCACCCCCCATTAGCACACAGTGGGTAATGTGGCAGGTCAGAGGGGCAGGTCAGAGGGGCAGGCCAGAGCTCCCGGGTGCGGAGACCTGACTATGAGCCTGTGTTCAATGGGACAGGGCTGATCTTCAGAGCTGCAAATAACACCAACAATTCGTCTTGATGTTCTAGTGGAGTCTGCAGTCTGTAACGGAACACAGATGTGGACATATAAAATTAAGCTGCCGCTGGGCATCTTGGGGCAGAGGCTGGAGGAGAGCCCCTGACTGGTGGGTTCTTGGTCTTTGGCTTGGCTGCCCCAGGGCTGTGGTCACAGTGGGTGTCGCTAGCAGAGATGGAAGGTCCAGCTCCTTACCTGGGGCTTTTTACCTTTACACTGGAGGGCCCCCCTGAGGTCCCAGCAGGGAGATACAGGGCACACTGAGACCCACCATTCAAGACCTTGGCTGGTAGGGTCACGTATAAGAGCTAATCAAGTCAACTCACTGTCTTTCTTCTCTTCTCCCTGCTGTCCAACGAGATCAGGCACTGCAGAATGATTTTTTTCCCCTGGAGAGCGCCTAGGAAGATCTGTATGTAAGGGTCAGAAGGGAGCACCCACAGGTCTTATGTAGAGCATCCTGGGTCTTCACCCCGTTCCTGGTATATTCTTTCCCTGGTGATGTGATTGTGGGGAGGTCACAGAGCCACTCTGAGCCTTGGTTTGGGCCACCCACTGCCTAGGGCTTCATGATCCCCAAGTTCTTTGCCAGCCCTAAAAATCTAATGGTGGAAGGAACAACTGCCCCATGCTGCATAAGGGGCCTGAGGGTGGCTCAGCCCAGCCCAGCCTCCCTGCTGGGAAATAAAATAACTCAGGCTCCTACTGTGCTCTAGTCCTCACAGGCAGAGTAAGGAGAATGTCCATCACTAGAGCTACCCACTTCTCAGCTTGCCAGCTCCAAACCCATGGATGATATCATTGGAGAGCACTGATTAGATGGTGCATGTTAGAGTTCCCTAGAAAGCTTTTAAAAAATATCAGTGCGTGGGTACTGCAGACCTGTTAAAGTATAATCTCTAGGGTGGGGTCCCAGCATCATAGTGTTTACCATATACCAAGTGATTCTAATGAGTGTCCGGCGTTGAGAACCCCCGTGGAGTCACTTTCCTGCTTACAAATTGTATGTATTTAATGGTACAGGTCTCCCTGCTTTCCATGTCCCCTGGAAAGGGCTCTCTCTCCCCCCTTCGGTAGCTCCAGCTTGTATATTTAATATGTTGAGTTGATTTGACTTGTTGGAGTGTACCCACGCCTTCGCAATGTAACATTTTAGGCCATTTAAAACCTTTTGCTACTCAGAGTCTGGTTCCCAGATCAGCAGCATCAGCATCACTTGAGAGCTCGTTACCAATGCTGCCCCTTCCCCACCTCCTAAGTCAGCACTGGTGTTTTACCAACATCCCAGGTGGTTCTTATGCATATTAAATTCTGAGAAGCACTGGTTTAAAAGAGCATTCTTCTCTCTCACCATTTTTCTAAGTGAAAAATTTCAAACATACAGTGGAACTGAAAGCGTTTCCCAGCGGATACCCCCAAAGCAGTTCTTTGGTCACAGCCCAGCATCCGTAGGGGACAGCGTTCTGCGGAGCCTTCCTGGAGCGGGTGCATGTGTTGCTTCTCCACGGTGCCTATTGTGCGTCCCATTTCAGGGACTGTGGGCTCTGGGGACAGGATGTGTATTAGGGCAACTCTGTACGTCTATGATTTTATTATCCATGCAACACAGTTCCATCACTGCTGGTGGTCTGTGTAGGTCTCCGCTTTGCAATTTTAGTCCTCTGATGAGTGTTTTTCATCTTTGAATCTCCAGCTCTCTGATGATGCCTGGCACATAGTATGTACTCAAAATATCTTTCTTGAATGGACTCTCCATCTCTCATCATGAACAACATGGCAAGAGTAATTAATTCAAGGAGCAGAGAGGTTAATTGAGTCACCCGATAACAGTTAATATAAATTTGGTGAGCTGGAGAGAAACGAAAATTGACTAAGTCAATACAATTTTGTCTTTCTGGGAGCTGTCTGTGTCTTCATTTTCTAAGGGCAACTGGCAGGCAGCTCTCTTCCTGGCGGGTGCAAGTCTCCATCGAACTTTGAAGACAAGTGGCTGCTTTGTGCTTTGAAATTGGGTTTGCAGGGCTTCCCTGGTGGCGCAGTGGTTAAGAATCCGCCTGCCAATGCAGGGGACACGGGTTCGAGCCCTGGTCCGGGAAGATCCCACATGCCGTGGAGCAGCTAAGCCTGTGTGCCACAACTACTGAAGCCCGCGTGCCTAGAGCCCGTGCTCTACAACAAAAGAAGCCACCACAATGAGAAGCCTGCGCACCGCAATACAGAGTAGCCCCCGCTCACCGCAACTAGAGAAAGCCTGCGCGCAGCAACGAAGACCCAACGCAGCCAAAAATAAATAAATAAATAAATTAATTAATTAATTAAATAATTTATAAAAAAGAAAAAAAAAAAAGAAATTGAGTTTGCAGAAGAAGAAAACGCCTCCCTTTCCCAGAGCTGGTCTCACGTTTGTATTTGATGGGGATTATATTTGGGAAGAGTGGGGAATTAAGAATCTTGTGAAGGACACTTCTCCACAATCCACCTCTTTCCATTCCGCCTTCTGTCCAGCACAGGGGAGATGAATGCACCATGGGTGTTCTGAGAGCACAGCAGTTCCCCTCTGCCCCAAGCCATGAAGAAATGCCCCCTGCTTGGTGAAATCCTTTTCATCCTCTAAAGCCCACTGCAGGTGTCACCTTCTCTGAAAATCATCCTCCAGTCCTCGCTCCCTCAAGCCCAATCTATCACCCCTCCGCCTTTCCTCCCAACCTTCCCAGTCTGTGTGGAAGCCCTTGCTGTCTACGCTCTGATTTCTAGGAACTTCTTGAAGGCAGGGAGAATGGTTTTTCTCTCTCAGAATCTGGAAAAAAGCAAATGTGGTCCTACCACCAGTCCACCTTCCTTAAGTGTCCTGACTCTCCCTCCTCGCCTGTCTGAATCCCAGGCACCCTGGAACGCTAGAAGGTCCTGTTGGGAGGCCTCCCCTACCCCAGACAGCGTCTGAGTGCTCATCTTTCCCTTCCTCAAGTCCATTATTTAGGCTTGGTGTTTCCTTGAGCTTTTGCTCATTTCACACAGACTAGTTCACAAAAATGTAAGGACTCTGAGTCAAGGTCCACTGCAAAGGAGACACAGGCCTGTGGGACACAGTTTATGGAAGGACACTGCCCTCTCTCCACACGGAGCCCCCAGGCCAACCACTGACCCTCGTCTCCACATCATAGCCTAGATGTGGCTGGATCATGTGGATATATATTTCCTGATGTGGATCAGCCTCCTCTGTTTATTTTATTAAATGCATATCTTTCTGTAAATTATAGGCATGTGTTTCCTCTGTTAAGTGCTCTAGGTTAGATAAAGAGAATCGTAAATCAGCCAAATAGACCTGCACAAGCAGGAAGTGCACTGAGAGTGGGAAAGAGTGACCAGCCTGCTGGTTGCTGCAGGTACAGCAGCACAACAGGTAGAAAGAGGCTGCACTACCTACGGGGCTGCGAGTAGGAGAATTGGCCAGACACCCTCAGAGAGCTGACTTGACATTTAAAAAGTTATTTTTATTTTATTGAGATATAATTGACATATAATATCGCATTAGTTTCAGGTGTGCAATGAAAATTGTTTTTCCATGTGATGAGAACTTTTAAGATCTACTGCCTTAGCAACTTTAAAATACACAATATTTTTAACCATTGTCATCATGCTGTAGATTATATCCCCAGGACTTGTTTATCTTATAACTGGAAGTTTGTACCTTTTGACCCCTTTCACCCAGTCCCCCCATCCCACCCACCCTGCCTCTCTGGTAACCACAGATCTCATATCTTTTTCTATGAGTTTTTTTTTTTTTTCTTTTAGATTCTACATATTAGTGAGATCATACAGTATTTGTCTTTCTCTGTCTGATTTATTTCATTTAGCAAGATGCCTTCAAGGTCCATCCATGTTGCTGTGAATGGCAGGATTTTCTTCTTTTTTATGGCTGAAGAGTATTTCATTGTGTGTGTATGTACATATGCACACAATGGAATATTATAATATATATATGGATATATATCACATCTTCTTTATCCGTTCATCCATCCACGGACACTTAGACTGTTTCCATGTCTTGGCTATTGTAAATAATACTACAGTGAACATGGGGGTACAGCTACCTTTTCAAGTTAGTGTTTTCACTTCCTTCAAATAAATACCCAGAAGTGGAATTGCTGGATCACATGGGAGTCCTACTTTAAAATTTTTGAGGAACCTCCATACTGTTCTCCATAATGGCTGCACTAATTTACAATCTTGATGCCTTGTCTCCTGGCAGATGAAGCCTCTGGATGACCCCTTAATTATAATGCAATACTAGCAAGGCCTAGTGAAGAAAATAGCAAAACGAGTTGGGGCATCAGGGTGGAAAGGACAGTGGCTGGGGAGCAGTGAAGAAGAGGAAAGAGGTGGATAAAAGGAGGGATGGTCCCACTTCATTGCATGTAAGGAAAATGTTCCTTGTACCTGAGTCTTGGCTGGAGTGTGGCTCCTTTCAGGCCCCCGTAGGGTCAGGGCTCTCAGAGGGAATAGAGTGAAAATCATTCCCCTGCAGGACTCTGGCTGGGGAGCAGGGGCTGGAGACAGCCTTCCGGGTAGGGTAGCGTCGGTGTCCTGTGCTTGCCTGCTGCTTGGTCTGATTCCTGGCCAGGGTCTGGGTAAATAGAGAGCCAGCAATACTCACTTACGTTTTTCTTATCTCCCTGTATTTTCTCATTTCCCTCCCTCCTAGTCCAACAGGTAGCGGCCTCCATGCTCATTGTCTCAAGGAGACTTGTGGCAGGGAGGGAAGCAGAAATAACTAGCGATTCTTTTTGACCTTTGTGTTCTGAATGCCTCTGTTGAGGGACCTTAGAGGCTTTGCAGAGGGGCTGAAAGGCAGTGGTGAGGGGACCTGTGGAAGAAATATCGATATAAAGGTAGTAGGATTTCCCCAGATTGGAAAAAGGTTCCTGAGGCCTTGGTGGTGCTGGGTCAGGGAGGGAGAACAAGAGAGATGGTGGAGGAATGTTCGGCTGCATGAGCCAAAGGGCCAGTTGCCCACATCCCAGGCAGCTGTCCTCGGGCTCTAGCAGAACCCCTAGAGAGGAGCGTTTGGCTCCAATGCCCACGGGGACCAAGGATGTAGCGTGCATGAGTAGAGGGGCCTGCAGCACCCCTCTAAGCCTGCTGATTCCACCCCTCCCACATGGGTGCTATAGTTGATGCTGCCATACACCACCCAGATCCCCCGTCAGACTAAAGGACTAATTCCCCAGCTGCCAGGAGCTGCCCTCAGCTGAAGAGACATACCTGGTCCAAGGTCTTGCTCCTTTCCAGGGACAGCCACAGCCAATGACTGGTTGATTCAGGAGTATAGAGGCCTGGCTCCTTTCACCACAACAAAAGGGCCACTGCCTCAGAGCTCCTCATGAGGTTGGCTGAGGTCACTGTTGAGACTGCGTGGTAGCCCAGCTTCTTCCTCTGCCCAGTTCCATACCCTTCTCTCTCCTTTCCAGGTTCTGATTCCAAGAGCACTTCTCGCTTAACTTCCTGCATGTTCATCTCTGTCTCAGTGTCGGCTTCAGGGGAACGCACTCTATGACAGGTACAGAAAACGATTTCTCTCCTGTGAGAAAAATGAAAGTGTGCAGCGATGATGCAGGGGTGACGGATGGTAGTTGACATCTGTGGGGCATCTTAGCAACTGGATGGGCTGGAGGACTCAGTCCTCTCTGAAGGGGGCAGCTGCTGCTCAGCCCCAGCTGGTCAGTGCCAAGAACACGTGGGTCCAGTGTTTCTACATCTTTTAAGAGAAGCTGGAAATTTAGATTTTTAAAAAAAAATGTGAAATGTCCTGATTAAAAAAAAATCAGTGTGTGGGCTAAAAAAAAAACAAACCCCAAACCCGTCCAGGCCACAATGGGTTAATAGCCTTTTAGTTTGCGGCCTCGGGTCCAGGCAGACAGGGCCAAAGGCAGTCTCAGGAAATTCCACGCCCAAATGCCAAGCGGACAAGGCTGACCGTGGGGCAGCACAAGCCTTGGGGACAGTAGTTAAGGAACACATGGGTGCCCTGTCCCAGTAAGATTTCTGTGGACAGGCCCAATGGGGAGGGAGTTAGAAACACCCAGAAAGACTGATGTTCAATGTTCAGCCAACCCAATAGGGACTGTGAGTTAGAAATCAAGGGAAGTGGTAGGAATTAAAGAAAGCACAATTCTTGCTCACCTGAGTTTGCAGTTCAAAATTCCCACTACATAGATTGATGATACCAGAGATATGCAAAAGCTGGAAGCTGCTCCAATTATGGGGGCTCCACTCCAATGGGTCTAAGTCACTATCTATAAAATATCAGAGTTTATCAAATCTTATCCAGTTAGATTTAATTGCATTAATACCACTCTTCCATTCTGCCAAAGGTATATCTAAGATTTTTTTTTTTCTAATAACACAAAGAGCTCAAGTCTGGATGAGTTGAAAATAATAACGCTGTAAGAGAATCTAATTGAATGTGTCCCTGCATGGCACCAAGATCTGGGACATGAAAACTCCAAGTTCATGTTAATGGCATTCAAGAAATGGAAATAAATGGTTTCTTTCTTTTCCACCACAATTCATCACAGTATCTAGATACTTCTGTAAATGATTAAAAACCAACCTTAGTCCAGCCCTCTGGTTTCAGACCCTCAAGAAAGGCTGTCCTTGAAAATCTGTGGCATGTTCATTTCAAGAGACACATTTGTGTCAGGTTGACATGTACACATGGATCTCATCACTCCCATCTTCTCCATCAAGGGGAATGTGGAGTAGGGTGATGCTGTCATGGGTCCATCTAAGAGTGCCAATTATAAACAAGATCAGTCCTAGTTCACCCTTGTGCTCTAGTGTCAACACAGTGTTCAGCACAGGGAAGGTTCCTCATGAATAGAACCCCCTCGGTCACTGAGACTAGGACCCCAGCTTAGAGTCCTCCTTGATTTCCTCTTTCTTCTTCATCCCCCACCTCCTTTCACGTAGTGGTCCCCTACCTCCTTTCGCTCCGTGATTCCTCCTGACAGATTCCTTGGATCTCCTTCCCCAAGTCTGCTGTTCTGGTTGAGGGTTGTCTCCTCGTTCTGCACCTGGACTGCCTCATAACACTCACCCTGCTGCAGGTTATGCCCCCACTTGCATGTGGCTGCCAGCAGGATCTTTCTAGAACACAAAACAGATTTCGTTACTTTCATGCTTAGGAATCTACATGACACTTCATTATTTTCAGGCTGAAGTCCAAACTTCTCAGCAAAGCACTCAGTGTTTTCTGCGCCCAGCTTCCCTTCCTGCCATTCACCACCTTCTCCCCACCCTCACATCCCGTGTCACCCTGGACTCCCAGCTGGAGCTGGGAACAGCACCCGTCCCCTGAGATGGTAAGGAGCCAGGGCTCTGCAGTCAGACAGACTAGGTAGTGAGTTCTGCTAACCAAGGCAGGTTAATTCTCTTCCTTAAACCTCCCATCTCCTTGCCAGTAAACCAGGATTGACACTTATGCCAATCCCCACATAAATACCACTCTCTCCAATTCTACCTGCCATCCAGGTTTGCTGTGAGGATAAAATGAGATTGTGAAAAACCTTTAGCAAAGTGCCAGCAAACTGGGGTCAATGGTGAATGAATGCTGGCTGGGCAGAGAGGTCTGGAAGGGGGTATGTAAAAGGCTAACAGTGACTGCCCTGGGTGGTGGGACTCTGGGGGACTTTTTTACTTTCCTCATCATATCTTATGTGAGAATATGTTATGATTTCCTACAACATGCAGGTCTTATCAAGACACAGCTGGAAATGATTTCCTCTCTAGAACCTCCCTAACTTGCCTGGATAGAATGAGTCTCCTGTACCTTCTATTTCCATCAGCACTCTGTACCTGTCTGTGACATAGCCGGCATGGCTGGTGATGGCTCATTTGCCCTCCTGCATTCCACACTGAATCCATGTTTCTGTGGGTCTCTGTTTCCCCAGGACTCTGTCCAGCACTTGGCATCGAGTGTGTGGTGGGCTGTCAGTGCTGGTTCCTTTGACTTGAATGGAGGCCTCTCTCACTAAGAATTGCCCGGGCACTGCATCCCCAGGATTTGGTATTCTTCTATCTAATGTTTATAAGATTTTAGGAAACACACATTTTCAAGAGATACATGTTCTCCCACTGAAAGTCAAGCTGTTCATTGTATGCGGGCAGGTCAGCAGAAAAGAATGCACAGGCAGCCAGGCTTCTCGTGAACCGTGGGAAGTGGCTTCTCTCTCCCTTTCTGGTCCCTGGCCCCCTGGGGATTCCCATGTCCAACCAGCTGAATAAGGACTTTCTGAGCCCCTAAACATGCAGCGCTGCTCGCTCAGACCTAGGTTTGTCAGGACACCTGCTTCTCCCATAGCTACAACTGTCTCCTTGCTTCCTGACAGGAGCCCCCTAAAGCCCAACTTCCTGAAGGCTCATGACCAGCCTGGTGGGCTCATCTGAGAGCAGAGTTCTGTCCTGTGTGTGAGGAGGCCAGGGAGACCCAGGCCCCTCGTTTAGGGGCAAGATGTACTGATTCTTTCCAAGCAGGACATGTTTTGGTTTTAATCCTTACCCTAGGTGGACACTTTAAAATTCCATGTATACCCATTTCCTTACTTTGGAAAAAAGGGTATAGGTAGAGTATAGTGAATGAAACTTAACCCCTTTAAAATTTCACTGTGGGTGATCTTAAGATTCGATGAAATTTTGGAAATAAAAGTCCTACACACATACGTATTCATTGAATGTGTATCAAGGTATAACATAGCAAAGCATGTTGGTTTTTTTTAAACATCTTTATTGGAGCATAATTGCTTTACAATGTTGTGTTAGTTTTTGCTGTATAACAAAGTGAATCAGCTATACGTATACATATATCCTCATAACCCTTCCCTCTTGCGTCTCCCTCCCACCCTCCCCCGTCTAGGTGGTCACAAAGCACCGAGCTGATCTCCCTGTGCTATGCAGCTGCTTCCCACTAGCTATCTATTTTACATTTGGTAGTGCATATATGTACATGCCACTCTCTCACTTCGTCCCAGCTTACCTTTCCCCCTCCCCGTGTCCTCAAGTCCATTCTCTATGTCTGCGTCTTTGTTCCTGCCCTGCCCCTACGTTCTTCAGAACCATTTTTTTTTTTTTAAGATTCCATATATATGTGTTAGCATACGGTATTTATTTTTCTCTTTCTGACTTACCTCACTCTGTATGACAGACTCTAACTCCATCCACCTCACTACAAAAAACTCCATTTCGTTTCTTTTTATGGCTGAGTAATATTCCATTGTATATATGTGCCACATCTTCTTTATCCATTCATCTGTCGAGGGACACTTAGGTTGCTTCCACGTCCTAGCTATTGTAAATAGAGCTGCAATGAACATTTTGGTACATGACTCTTTTTCAATTATGGTCTTCTCAGGGTATATGCCCAGTAGTGGGATTGCTTCGTCGTACAGTAGTTCTATTTTTAGTTTTTTAAGGAACCTCCATACTGTTCTCCATAGTGGCTGTATCAATTTACATTCCCACCAACAGTGCAAGAGGGTTCCCTTGTCTCTACACCCTCTCCAGCATTTATTGTTTGTAGATTTTTTGATGATGGCCATTCTGACTGGTGTGAGGTGATACCGCATTGTAGTTGTGATTTGCATTTCTCTAATAATTAGTGATGTTGAGCATCCTTTCATGTTTGTTGGCAATCTGTATATCTTCTTTGGAGAAATGTCTATTTAGGTCTTCTGCCCATTTTTGGATTGGGTTGTTTGTTTTATTGATATTGAGCTGCATGAGCTGCTTGTAAATTTTGGAGATTAATCCTTTCTCAGTTGCTTCATCTGCAAATATTTTCTCCCATTCAGAGGGTTGTCTTTTCACCTTGCTTATGTTTTCCTTTGCTGTGCAAAAGCTTTTAAGTTTCATTAGGTCCCATTTGTTTATTTTTGTTTTTATTTCCATTTCTCTAGGAGGTGGGTCAAAAAGGATCTTGCTGTGATTTATGTCACAGAGTGTTCTGCCTATGTTTTCCTCTTAAGAGTTTTATAGTGTCCAGTCTTACATTTAGGTCTCGAATCCATTTTGAGTTTATTTTTGTGTATGCTGTTAGGGAGTGTTCTCATTTCATTCTTTTACATGTAGCAGTTCAGTTTTCCCAGTACCACTTATTGAAGAGGCTGTCTTTCCTTCATTGTATATTCTTGCCTCCGTTATCAAAAATAAGATGACCATATGTGCATGGGTTTATTTCTGGGCTTTCTATCCTGTTCCATTGATCTATAATTCTGTTTTTGTGCCAGTACCATACTGTCTTGATTACTGTAGCTTTGTAGTATAGTCTGACGTCTGGGAGCCTGATTCCTCCAGCTCCGTTTTTCTTTCTCAAGATTTCTTTGGCTATTCGGGGTCTTTTGTGTTTCCATACAAATTGTGAATTTTTTGTTCTAGTTCTGTGAAAAATGCCATGGGTAGTTTGATAGGGATTGCATTGAATCTCTAGATTGCTTTGGGTAGTGTAGTCATTTTCACAATGTTGATTCTTCCAGTCCAAGAACATGATGTATCTCTCCATCTGTATGTATCATCTTTAATTTCTTTCATCAGTGTCTTATAGTTTTCTGCATACAGGTCTTTTGTCTCCTTACGTAGGTTTATTCCTAGGTATTTTATTTTTTTTGTTGCAATGGTAAATGGGAGTGTTTTCTTAATTTTACTTTCAGATTTTTCATCATTAGTGTATAGGAATGCAAGAGATTTCTGTGCATTAATTTTGTATCCTGCAATTTTACCACATTCATTGATTAGCTCTAGTAGTTTTCTGGTGACATCTTTAGGATTCTCTATGTATAGTATCATGTCACCTGCAAACAGTGACAGTTTTACTTCTTCTTTTCCGATTTGGATTCCTTTTATTTCTTTTTCTTCTCTGATTGCTGTGGCTAAAACTTCCAAAACTATGTTGAATAATAGTGGTGAGAGTGGACAACCTTGCCTTGTTCCTGATCTTAGAGGAAATGGTTTCAGTTTTTCACCATAGAGAACAATGATGGCTATGGGTTTGTCATATGTGGCCTTTATTATGTTGAGGTAAGTTCCCTCTAGCCAACTTTCTAGAAGGTTTTTTTATCATAAATGGGTGTTGAATTTTGTTGAAAGCTTTTTCTGCATCTATTGAGATGATCATAAGCTTTTTCTCCTTGAATTTGTTAATATGGTTTATCACATTGATTGAATTGCGTGTATTGAAGAATCTTTGCGTTCCTGGGATAAACCCCACTTAATCATGGTGTATGATCCTTTTAATGTGCTGTTGAATTCTGTTTGCTAGTATTTTGTTGAGGATTTTTGCATCTATGTTCATCAGTGATATTGACCTGTAGTTTTCTTTCTTTGTAACATTGTTGTCTGGTTTTGGTATCAGGGTGATGGTGGCCTCGTAGAATGAGTTTGGGAGTGTTCCTCCCTGTGCTATATTTTGGAAGAGTTTGAAAAGGATAGGTGATAGCTCTTCTCTAAATGTTTGATAGAATTTGCCTGTGAAGCCATGTGGTCCTGGGCTTTTGTTTGTTGGAAGATTTTTAATCACAGTCTCAATTTCAGTGCTTGTGATTGGTCTGCTTATATTTTCTATTTCTTCCTGGTTCAGCCTTGGAAGGTTGTGCTTTTCTAAGAATTTGTCCATTTCTTCCAGGTTGTCCATTTTATTGGCATAGAGTTGCTTGTAGTGATCTCTCATGATCATTTGTATTTCTGCAGTGTCAGTTGTTACTTCTCCTTTTTCATTTCTAATTCTATTGATTTGAGTCTTCTCCCTTTTTTTCTTGATGAGCCTGGCTAATGGTTTATCAATTTTGTTTATCTTCTCAAAGAGCCAGCTTTTAGTTTTATTGATCTTTGTTACTGTTTCCTTCATTTGTTTTTCATTTATTTCTGATCTGATGTTTATGATTTGTTTCCTTCTCCTAACTTTGGGGTTTTTTTGCTCTTCTTTCTCTAATTGCTTTAGGTGTAAGGTTAGGTTGTTTATTTGAGATGTTTCTTGTTTCTTGAGGTAGGATTGTATTGCTGTAAACTTCCCTCTTAGAACTGCTTTTGCTGCATCCCATAGGTTTGGCGTCATCATGTTTCCATTGTCATTTATTTCTAGGTATTTTTTGATTTCCTCTTTGATTTCTTCAGTGATCTCTTGGTTATTTAGTAGTGTTTTGTTTAGCCTCCATGTGTTTGTATTTTTTACAGTTTTCTTCCTGTAATTGATATCTAGTCTCATAGCGTTGTGGTTGGAAAAGATACTTGATACGATTTCAATTTTCTTAAATTTACCAAGGCTTGATTTGTGACCCATGATATGATCTATCCTGGAGAATGTTCCATAAGCACTTGAGAAGGAAGTGTATTCTGTTGTTTTTGGATGGAATGTCCTATAAATATCAATTAAGTCCATCTTGTTTAATGTATCATTTAAAGCTGGTGTTTCCTTACTTATTTTCACTTTGGATGATCTGTCCATTGGTGAAAGTGGGGTGTTAAAGTCCCCTCTATGACTGTGTTACTGTCGATTTCCCCTTTTATGGCTGTTAGCATTTGTGTTTTGTATTGAGGTGCTCCTATGTTGGGTGCACAAATATTTACAATTGTTATATCTCCTTCTTGGATTGATCCCTTGATCATTGTGTAGTGTCTTTCTTTGTCTCTTGTAATAGTCTTTATTTTAAAGTCTATTTTGTCTGATATGAGAATTGCTCCTCCAGCTTTCTTTTGATTTCCATTGGCATGGAATATCTTTTTCCATCCCCTCACTTTCAGTCTGTATGTGTCCCTAAGTCTGAAGTGGGTCTCTTGTAGAAAGCATATATACGGATCTTGTTTTTGTATCCATTCAGTCAGTCTATGTCTTTTGGTTGGAGCATTTAATCCACCTACATTTAAGGTAGTTATCGATATGTATGTTCCTATTACCATTTTCTTAATTGTTTTGGGTTTGTTATTGTAGGTGTTTTCCTTCTCTTGTGTTTTCTGCCTAGAGAAGTTCCTTTAGCATTTGTTGTAAAGCTGGTTTGGTTATGCTGAATTTTCTTAGCTTCTGCTTGTCTGTAAAGTTTTTAATTTCTCCATCGAATCTGAATGAGATCCTTGCTGGGTAGAGTAACCTTGGTTGTAGGTTTTTCCCTTTCATCCCTTGAAACATGTCCTGCCACTCCCTTCTGTCTTGCAGAGCTTCTGCTGAAAGATCAGCTGTTAACCTTATGGGGATTCACTTGTATGTTATTTGTTGCTTTTCCCTTGCTGCTTTTAATATTTTTTCTTTGTATTATTTAACTTTGTAGTTTTATTTGTTTAATTTTTGATAGTTTGATTAATATGTGTCTTGGTGTGTTTCTCCTTGGATTTATTTTGTATGGGACTCTCTGCATTTCCTGGACTTGACTATTTTCTTTCCCATATTAGGGAAGTTTTCAACTATAATCTCTTTGAATATTTTCTCAGTTCCTTTCTTTTTCTCTTTTTCTTCTGGGACCCCTATATTTCGAATGTTGGTGCGTTTAATGTTGTCCCAGAGGTCTCTGAGACTGTCCTCAATTCTTTTCATTCTTTTTTCTTTATTCTGCTCTGTGGTAGTTATTTCCACTATTTTATCTTCCAGGTCACTTATCTGTTGTTCTGCCTCAGTTGTTCTGCTATTGATTCCTTCTAGAGAATTTTTAATTTCATTTATTGTGTTGTTCATCATTGTTTGTTTGCTCTTTAGTTCTTCTAGGTCCTTGTTAAACGTTGCTTGTATTTTCTCCATTCTATTTCCAAGATTTTGGATCATCTTTACTATCACTACGCCGAATTCTTTTTCAGGTAGACTGCCTATTTCCTCTTCATTTGTTTGGTCTCGTGGGTTTTTATCTTGCTCCTTCATCTGCTGTGTGTTTCTCTGTCTTCTCATTTTGCTTAACTTACTGTGTTTGGGTCTCCTTTTTGCAGGCTGCAGGTTCGTATTTCCCGTTGTTTTTGGTGTCTGCCCACAGTGGCTAAGGTTGGTTCAGTGGGTTGTGTAGGCTTTCTGGTGGAGGGGACTGGTGCCTGTGTTCTGGTGGCTGAGGCTGGATCTTGTCTTTCTGGTTGGCAGGACCACGTCCGGTGGTGTGTTTTGGGGTGTCTGTGACTTTATTATGATTTTGGGCAGACTCTCTACTAATGGGTGGGGTTGTGTTCCTGTCTTGCTAGTTGTTTGGCATAGGGTGTCCAGCACTGTAGCTTGCTGGTCGTTGAGTGGAGCTGGGTCTTAGCATTGAGATGGAGATCCCTGGGAGAGCTTTCACTGTTTGATATTACGTGGAGCCAGGAGGTCTCTGGTGGACCAATGTCCTGAACTTGGCTCTCCCACCTCAGAGCCACAGGCCTGACACCTAGCTGGAGCACCAAGACCCTGTCAGCCACATGGCTCAGAAGAAAAGGGGGAAAAAAGAAAGAAGAAAGAAAGAAAAAAATAAAATAAAGTTATTAAAATAAAAAAATGAAAAAATTATTAAAAATAAATAAAAATTTAAAAGTAATTAAAAAAAAAAAAACAAAGAAAGAAAGAAGAGAGAACCAAACCAAAAAACAAATCCACTAATGATAACAAGCGCTAAAAACTACGGACAGACAGAACCTTAGGACAAATGGTAAAAGCAAAGCTATACAGACAAAAATCACACAAAGAAGCATATGCATACACACTCACAAAAAGAGAAGGAAAAAAAAATCTATATATATAAAAAAAAAGGAAGACAGCAACCAAATCAATAAACAAATCGACCAATGAAAATAAGTTCTAAATACTAAACTAAGATAAACATAAAACCAGAAACAAATTAGATGCAGAAAGCAAACCCCAAGTCTACAGTTGCTCCCAAAGTCCACCGCCTCAATTTTGGGATGATTCATTGTCTATTCAGGTATTCCAGAGATGCAGGGTACATCAAGTTGATTGTGGAGATTTAATCCGCTGCTCCTGAGGCTGCTGGGAGAGATTTCCCTTTCTCTTCTTTGTTTGCACAGTTCCTGGGGTTCAGCTTTGGATTTGGACCCGCCTCTGCGTGTAGGTCACCTGAGGGCATCTGTTCTTCGCTCAGACAGGACGGGGTTAAAGTAGCGGCTGATTAGGGGGCTCTGGCTCACTCAGGCCGGGGGGAGGGAGGGGTACGGAATGTGGGGCGAGCCTGCAGTGGCAGAGGCCGACGTGACATTGCAACAGCCTGAGGTGCGCCGTGTGTTCTCCCGGGGAAGTTGTCCCTGGATCACGGGACCCTGGCAGTGGCAGGCTGCACAGGCTCCTGGTAAAGCATGTTGAATTCAATTAAGGTGTAACAGAATAAATTTAAGTACTATAAATTTAATTAAGGTATAACATGGTAAAGTATGTCAAGTATACCATTTGTAGCATACAGCTTGATAATTTTAACATAAGTAATCACATGTCTAACTACCACCCAGGTGGAGATATAGGACATCCCAGAATTCCAGAAGTTTTCCTTATGCTCCTTCCCAGTCTATACTCCCAGCCCCAAGGTAACCACTAGTGTGACTTCCAATTACAGATGGTATAAAATATTTAGACTTGAATGTATTTTTCTCCAGAAAGTCTCTTGTCTTCTGCAGTTGCCTTGTTTTATAGCTAAAATCATATTTTGTGGGTTTTATGGTTTTTGTCATTAAGAACCATGTTGCTTTTTACAACTGCAGAAGTAAGTAGTGTTTTGAGGTTTTGGAATTTGAGTGTTCTTTTCAGATTTTATTTGATTATTTCTGAGTTACTGTTGATCTGGTCTCTCGGGAATGCTGGAATTTGAGGCTCTTATGTAGATTATTCAGTGAGATAGTCCAAGTTAAAAATAATTTAAGTAAGCTCCTCTTTTCCACAATAGGTCCTAATATTAAAACTTATTTAATTTATTTACTCCTAAAGGAGTTAAGATAACTTATAAAGAAAAATAAAATAGATAATAGTGGAAACAAAAAATAGATGTAAAAGAAGAAAGAAAAACAAGGCAAAGAGTGGGCCAGAGCATTCAAAATGATAAGGGTTCTTAATATTTGGGTTTACAGATTATAAAGTTGCTTTCATTAGCATTTCTAATTACAAACTATCAATCATCAAGATAACTGAAGCTTGTCTTAATGGACAGACTGCTTAGATAATATGTTCTTATAGAAATAGGCTGAAGTTTCTCCATAAAGATTTTCAGATGGGAAATGTTCATGAGGGCATCAATCCCAATGAATTGTTGGAAAAGACAAATTGATATCTACTTTGGGCACAACTATCCTGCCTAACAAAATGCAGCAAGCTTCTCTTTACTCCTTGTTGGCAAATTCTACTTTAAGTATGGAAACATCTCTCAATTAGAATTTCTCAGAGGATGATCTTTGAGATTCTTCCTACTTGGAAGTGTTGTTCCCACTGCTGTTGGTTGGTGGGAATAGGTATCTCAAGGACAAGGGGCCATGTCCATTGTCTCACCAGGCTATCATTGCACCTACCATAGTGTCTGGTATGTAACAGGCCACTAGGAAACACTGTTGGATGTTGGATGAAGGAATGACCCTCATTCCTTGCACACAAAAGGAGCTGGGAATTATCTGTCCCAGCACATGGTTCTCCTCCCTCGCCTGCCCTGAGAGGTCTGATAAGAGCTTTCCCATCAGCCTGAATACATCTGTGCACATCTGTTACTAAGTGCGTTAACATGCTTCTCAATTTGCTTTTATCACAAAATGTAGTCCATCAGGCAGATTTCTTATGACATACGTGCTATTGCCTTAACTTTTGGGGGGAAAAGTCTACTTTTCAAAATACTAAAGACACATCTAGGAAACCACTGTGAGGTTTTAGTTGCTTTAATGAAGAGCCCTCAAACTTTGTGTGCAATGTCCTATAAACTACTGGGCACATCTCGTTGTCAGGGTGAAAACAATCCAACTGTTACACTGTGGTTGATATGGAGTCACTGAAAATGGGTCCACTTTTCTGTATACTTTAATGAACATTCAACCCTGTAGAGGAAACATCTTCAAATCCCCTCTCTCCCCAACACACGCGTTTGGTCATAACATAAATCGATGGTCAAGATCACGTCTCTCTACTCACTCTCATCAAACAAAAATAAAAGGTCTGCCTGTAAAAATCATGCTCTCACTGTGAAATATCCATTTGAAGTAAAGAGAGGGTAGAACAATTTCCACTAGGTGCTGCATTGCATCCTGCCGTCCGTATGTCCACGGGCTCCTAGCAGCTCTCCTTGTGCAGTAACACAGGTCTCCTGTAGGTGGCTCTGCCTCCTTATTATCTCCTTCCACCCGCAAGTGGCCATAAATCTTTAAGCTCCAGTCCTAGTTCTATTGGAGCTTGAGCCAGGGGCCCTGAAATGTATACCCAAACCTCACTAGCCTGGATGTTAGTGGATGCTGCTCATGCAGAAGAGAAAGCCATTAGACATTTAAATGAGGGGACATTGGGAAAATCCACTGGTGGGCAGCCCTGGCCTAGTCTCAGCAGAGCTGCAGCCATCACTTCAGTCTGGTGATGGGAGTGGACTAGACTCAGGTTCTAAGTGTCGGACCAGTATTTCCAAACGTGTATTTTTCAAGACACGAATTTGGCAAGATTCTCAGTGAAAAAACAATTAGTTAAATAAATTTGGGTAAGGCTGTATACTGTTCTCTTTGGAGTGTCGTAAAGCAGCATCTTAATATTTTAAAAGCTCTGAAAAGTTCTGCAGGAAAAAAATATCTGTTTAGCTTTGCTTAACTCAGGATTTTATGAACTCAGGACCTACAAATATCAAGTAAAGTCACGTTCTGTGGAATGCATTCCTGGAGGTGACTGACATCTACAATGATTCTGGGGGTGAGAACCCGGGGCCTCTGCACTTTTCTGGGGTGGAAGGAGGGTGCTGCAAAGGCTCTCACCTTTGGCAACTCTGCCAAGCAACCAGCTCTCATGAGAGGGGATGTGTGTGTGGATTGCCCAACACATACTATGGAAACTGCCCAATCCTCCAATTGGGAAAGGAGAAATCCCATTTATTGGGTGCTATATCTGTGCCAGGCGCTGGGCTAGATTCTTTTTATGCACAGTGAATGTATTCTTCCTGGCATCTCCTAAGTAGACAGAATCTCCACTTCACAGGAAAGAAGACTGATGAGCAGGGTGGCAGGGTCACCTGCTTGAGTTTGCATGTAAGCAAGTGGCAGAGCCAAGACTGAAACTGGCTGGCCTCAAATGCCCTTACTTTGTATTTTGTTTTGTTTTTAAGACACTATACCCGTGACTTATTGAGAGTATTTTAGTAAGGAGGTAATTTGGATTGATTTAACTTCAACAGTCCATGAAGATGTAGAGGAAAGAGTGGACATAACATAGGAGACCCAGGTAAGAATCCCAGGGTTACCACTTCCTGGCTGGGTGGCCCTGGGCACAAGTTATTTAACCTCTTCGAGCTCCAATTACCTCTCTCCTAAAATAAGAATTATTTATGAAGAATTAAATTAGAACTAAGGGTATGGACTAAGTACATATGTGCTTAGCTCCAAAATGTCTGTGTAGTCCCGTGAGCCAGCACTTGCCGTCCCCACCAGCCACAGGCAAGCGGTGGCTGCTCACATTCTGCCCAGAGCTCTGAAGCATTAGGCCTGAAGGGCCAGCAGTGGGGCAACACAACTCAGGTTGTCTCTTCTACACCTCCCTAGGGTGTCGGAGCCTTGGATGTTAGCCAGCACCAGGTCAGAGAATAGACCCGAAGCAAGGTCCCAGTTATCAGAAGTCAAAGCTAAATTTAGGATGCAACTGTGAAAATGAATACTCAACAGGCTCTGTGAAGTAGGGAGGTGAGTAATTATCTGGCAAATTTGATTACTGTAGACAGGCCATGCTGATAATTTGCCCAGTTCTCAGCCAAATAACCCCTCCCTCTCCCCCAATATTTTTCTTCTCTGAACCATCTTGGTCCTCTCCCCTGTGATCCTTTTCATGTTTTACCCTTAGTTGTATGGGGTTTTCTTTTGTGGGAATTATTAAATATTTCTCTTCCCTCAGACCTAAGATTGCAAACTGGTGACCTTGGGATGCCATTCAGCCCTCAGAATGTTCCATTTGGCCAGGTTAAAAAAATCGAGGTTTCATTAGAAAATTTAGAGATTTCACACCAAAATTTAGATTTATCTATCATATGATTCAGCAATTCCACTCCTGGGTATGTATCTGAAGAAAATGAAAACACTAATTCAAAAGGATACATGCACCCCAATGTTCCTAGCATCATTTTTTACAATTGCCAAGATATGAAAGCAACCTAAGTGTCCATCAACAGATGAATGGATAAAGAAGATGTGGTATATATGTACAATGGAATACTACTCAGCCATAAGAAAGAATGAAATAATGCCATTTGCAACAACATGGATGGACTTGGAAGGTATTATGCTAAGTGAAATAGGTCAGACAGAGAAAGACAAATACTGTATGATATCACTTCTATGTGGAATCTGAAAAATAAAACAAACTAGTGAATATAACAAAAAGAAACAGTCTCACAGATATAGAGAACAAACTAGCAGTGCTCAGTGGGGAGATGGAAGGGGGGAAAGGAATAAGAGGTACAAACTATTGTGTATAAAATAAATAAGCTACAAGGATATATTGTACAGCACAGGGAATATTGCTAATATTTTATAGTAACTTTAAATGGAGTATAATCTGCAAAAATATTGAATCAATATGCTATATACCTGAAACTAATATAATATTGTGAAATCAACTATACTTCAATAAAAGAATTTAGATTTCTGTTTCATCTTGAAAAACTAGTAAGATGGAGCTACACAAGGCCCGGGTTCCCCCATGGCCTACCTGAGAAGAGACAGGTAGCTGCTGCCCCTTCTCAGTGTACCCGGTTTCTTCCTGTCCCACCAAGCCCACCCCAAAGTTCCCACACCAACTGGAACTTGTTAGAAATGTAAAATCTCAGGCCCTACCCCCCAGACCTATTAATACAGAATCTCTTCATGGGGTGGCCTAGAAATTTGTGTTTGAATCACCCTCCAGGTAATTCTGATCCAGGCCCAAGTTTGAGATCCACGTGTATAAAGAGATCCCTGAATGACACTCAGCAGTCATGGTTTAGCTTCAGCTTTGGCATTAGACTCTAGTTAAAACTTGGTCTCATTCATTCAGCCAGGCATCTAATGCACACATTTACGGAGCACTAATATGTAACAAGCACTGTGCTAGCTGCTGCTGATACAGAGGTGACCCAGACAGACAGTGTCTTGCTCTCACAGAGCACGTAGTCCAGTGAGGGACAGAGACAGAGACCTCAGTCTGGTCACCTGTGCTTATTACTGGGCTCGGTCAGCAGTTTTCAAGCTGAGTTCCGGTCTCGAGCTCTGCAGAAGGAGGAGGTAGAGAAGGAGGCTAGGGAGGGGCTAGGTCTCACCTTTGGATTAACCTGAGTGTCTCTGTTTTTATCTCTTTTATATTTTAGATTTCCAAATAAGACTGAATTGGAGGGGAAAGGGTTCTGCTGTTAAATAATTTGAATGCTACTAGACTAGGCAATCATTTAGGTACCTTCAGGTCTAAAATGCTAAGAAACACATTGGAGCACTAGCAAAAGTTTTTTTCTTTTAGGTGAAGGGCGTGGATAAGCATCCTAAAAGACACAGCCTACATCACACCCATTAGGATGGCTATTATCAGAAAACAACAGAAAACTGTAAGTGTTGGTGAAGCTGTACAGAAACTGGAACTCTTGTGTATTGCTGGTGAGAATGTAAAATGCAGAATGTAAAACTGTGGAAAACAATATTACGGTTCCTCAAAACATGAAACATAGAATTACCAAATGATCCAGAAATTCAACTTCTGGGCTATACTCGAAAGACTAGAAAGCAGGAACTCAAATATCTGTACACCAATATCGTTAGCAGCATTACAATAGCCAAAAGGTGGAAGCAACCCAAATGTCCACTGATGGATGAATGGGTAAATAAAATGTGGAATATACATACAATGGAATATTTTTCAGCCTTAAAAGGGTAGGAAATTCTGACATGTGCTACAACATAGTTGAACCCTGAGGACATTATGCTCTGTGAAATAATCCAGTCACAAATGGAAAAATATTGTATGATTCTACTTACATAAGGTACCTAGAGTACTTCAAATTCATAGAGACAGAAAGTAGAAGAGAAGTTACCAGGGGCTGGGGGGAGAGAGGAATGAGAAGTTAGGGTTTAATGGGTACAGAGTTTCAGTCTGGGGTGATGATAAAGTTCTGGAGATGGATGATGGTGATGACTGCACAATGATGTGAATGTATTCAATGCTACTGACCTGTACACTTAAAAATGGTTAAGATGGTAACATTTATGTAACTTTTTCCACAATAAAAAGAAACTCATCCTACAATTTGCCTATAATATGGCCACCCCACTCTCTCCTCCCTTCATTTTGTCTTCATTCAAGCTTTTTGCTGTTGTTGTTGTTGCTGCTGCTGCTGTTTTGAATAATTTACCCCTGGAAGGTCAATGCAAACGCAACAATCTCACTCACTGGGTGGAGGTGGCAAAATACTCCAGGTAGTGGCTGAGAATTGTAGCTGGTATGGGTCACTGGAAAAGGTCCATGTCACTGCCCGAGTTGGTCCTGCTGAACTTGAGGGGAGGATGGGTATGATCTGGAAGACAAAATATCAAAGATAATAATTGTAAACACTCCTAGGAGATCCAGGCAATTGTAATCTTCTAGAGCCTCAGGTATTTTCTCATACAAGGTGGAGAGAATTGCTTCATGGCTCAGTAATCTCAGCCACACGATGGTTTGAATCCTTTAGCCCAGTGGTCCTCACGCTTTGGTGTGCATCAAGCTTATCTGGAGGGCTTTGTTAAAACACAGATTGCTGGCTCCTACCCCCAGAGTTTCTGATTTAGTAGGTCCTAAGAACCTGTATTCCCAGGTGATGCTAATGTCAGTCTGGGACCACACTTTGAGAACCACTGCTTTAGGCAGCTTAGTTTTCAGCTGAGAAGGAATGAAACATAGGTGGGAGGGAAAAGCTGACAGGGAGGGTGATGGACGTGCATGGTGCAATGGGGGGCAGGGAGGGTAAGGATGAAATCAGCTCAACTTGGTTTCCAGTGTCATTTCCAGCACCTTTGCTGTGGTTTGAGGGTAAGTAACTTAATTTCCTCATGTTTAAAATGCAGAACTTTCGTGAGGATTAGAAAATCTGTGTGTGTAACTCCTGGCACCATGCTTACTTAAAGGTATCTACCATTTTGTTATGTTACCCTGATGGGGAGCTTTGGGGACAACATGAGCATGTGAGGGCCTGAGGGCAGGGGCACCCAGAAGGGGAAAGGAAGCATTGGAAGGGGACAGGGAGAGGGGAGCAAAAACCTATCCACAGTTGTGCATGGGCCTGGCTTTGTTCCAAGCTCAATAGGTTTTGAATCCCCAGAAAAGCTGGCAATTGGACTCTTAAAGATGTCCATCTAACCACAAACGAGTCCCACTTGCTCTAAATCATCTTTAACGCTTCAGCTGGCCAGAGCACACCATGAGTCATTCACGAGCGTGCTGAAATCTGGAGACTTCCCTAAAGGCCCCAGAGGTACAACCTCTCAGACCCAAGGTGCTCTCAGCTGATTGAATATGATGGGAGCTGTGTTACAATATGTCACCCGGCACCCTATCATTCACCCAGTCACCATCTCCTCAGTCACCACTGGTCAGTGTCACTGTCATGAATTAGCACTTCTCATCGGCTTGGACATCAAGGGGCGAGTCTGAGGTCCCTTTCCTGGCCTGGTTTCCAAAGGAAAGCTGAACACCAGCCTCAGGCCTGTGTTGACACAGAGTCTGGTGAAATGCATTTTCATCAGGGCTACACAACAGGCTTCCGGGTGGTTTTGGGAGCCACCTAACTGACCGTGCCTTGTTCTGCTCTGCCGCCATGGCGACAAGGGGACATGCTGATGGATCAGGGATGATGATGTTGAGTGACATGGCCATGCACACGTCACCAGCAAGTTCTTAAAAGCAGAAATGCTCACAGGTATTAGATCCCCGTCATTGTATTAAGACTCATTTATTTTTAGCCTTTTCTCTAAGGAAAAAAATGTGGATGGTGACAACAATAATACAACAGCATCCAACCATTTAGCTTGTGAAGTGACAAAACCAAGGTCAGCTTTACTGGGGGAAGGAAAATGAACAGCCCCACCGAAGGGTGCAGCCCCAGCCCCAGAGGCCTCCTTCTTGAGTGTTTAACCTGTTGACAGAGAGAATCCAGGTAGACTGGCCCTAGTGCGGCGGTGCTGAGGAGGCTCACAGAGGGGTCTGCTGGGGAAACTTTTGGTTCCAGTATTTGTGATGGGGCCATTGTTACAATGTGTGCTTGCAGAAAGCTGAAAGGAAGTGGTTTGGGAAACACTCTTCTCCAGGCTGCCAGTTCCCAGACTGTTTTGCAGGAAAGCAGCTCCCGAAGATGTTAGCAGAAGCACCATGCAAAAGTGATTTGAAAAGTTTGGGAAACACTTCCCTCTCGACCTGTGGTCAGCCGACTTGCTGCATAAAGTCAAGTCAGGAAAGAGAAACATTTCCAGGCTCCATTTTAAAAAAGGAAAAAGATGTTTTAAATCAGGAAGTACAAAGTTTGGAACTGTGCTTAGGTGCTCTTTCATCGGCCTCCTCTCTGAGGCGCAGACAGGAGCCTTTTGCTCTTCTTCGTGGGGTTGGTAAATTTCTTGCTCATTTGGTCTGGTTTGCTCCATATGCCCAGCATCTGCAGTCACACAGGGCCTCTCCCCAGAGGCAGCCTGTCCTCAGGATTTGACCTTGGGACAGCTACCTATCCTTGGCTGGAGGTGACCCAGGGGAGGAAGCAGAGCTGGCCAGAATGTGGTCAGGGAGGTCTTTCTACGACACAATGTAAGCAAGGGAATCAATCTCATTTAATTTAGTTTCTTGCTCCTGAAGTTTCACCAGAGAACAGATCATAAAGCTGGGTGACCATCACGTGCTTATCTCTCTCTATCAGACTGTAAATTCCTTAAGAGCCTTGCCTTATGCCTGGTACATCTATGTATGTTTTATGCATACTTGACAATAACATATATTCTCTAAAGGTTGGGCATAGTTAATATATATTCAAGTTATTCATTAACACGTTCAAATCTTCTATTTATTTGCTGGTTTTTTTGGTCTGCTTATTCTACTTGTTTCTGTGATAACTGTCCTAAAATCTTTTACCAATGTAGTGGATTTGACATTTTCTTTCTGTAGTTGTCAATTTTTGCTTTGTATGACCCAAGACTATGTTATTACAGCCATACAGTTCAAGATCGTTACCTTTTTCTAGCAGAATTGTTCCTTTGATCATTACGTAATAGCCACTTTTATCCCCGATGATGGCTTTTGCCTAAAGGTGCCGTTGATTTCTTCACGGCACAACCCACCTGCTTTCCCAGATGCACCTTCTCCTTCAGGACTAGCAGCACCTGGGCTTGCCAATTCGTGCTTTATGAAACTCTACTCTCCCTTGACCACTAATGTTACGTTCTCCTGGTTTTCTTTCTAAGCTTGTCTATTAAAAAAAAATATGGATGGCGACGACAAAAGTATCAAATACCTTCCTTTAAAACCAGACCAATCTGTTTCTATTTCCTTTGAAAATTAGCTCTCTCTGAATAAAATACCACCCTCTCACTGTTCTTCACCTGCCAACTCCTGCTCATCCTTCCGTTCTCAGTGTAGGCGTCACCTCCTCCAGGAATCCATCCATCCCTCACCCCCATTACAGCACACACACTGGTTAGGAGGCTCTTCTGTGTCCTTTCTGGCTTTGTGTGCAGCCCATCATCTTGAATCCTTTACATTCTGAATGCCATCTAGTCACCTGTCTTCTGAATGTACCACATCAACTTCTCTGTTCCATTACACTTCCGGTCCGGCATGAAGTTTATATTCCGTAAATGCGGTTGAACTCAACAGACAGCTTTTCCTAGCTTCACTTTGGGTACTTCTCAAACTTCAGTTTTCTCCTGAGTTTCCTCGCTCAAACCCCTCACATCTCCTTGGCTTCAACTCACACCTCTAGACTGATGACTTCCTATGTCTGTGCCTTGAATCCTGTCCTCCCTCTGAGCTCTATAGCATATTTCAGAAGCTTTGACAAAATCCCACTTGCCGGTCAGCAATCAAATGCACACTGTCTCAAACCACACATATCCTCATTCTCCATGAACCTTTTCCTTCTCTCAGTGTCTTTATTTTTTTCCTGAAGTCCCTCTCATTTTTGAAGTCATTCGTTCTCATCTTTAGCAGTTGCCTTATTTTAACCTGTGCCCAACCATGCACTAAGCTCTGTTGATTTCTCCTTTAAATCTTAGTTTTGTCTGTCCCTACTTCTCTCCTCTTACTGCCCTGACCCTGCTCCAGGCATTCATCCTTCACACCTGGAATATGCACTACCCTGACCTGAACCCCTCTCTCCAGGCTGCTTTCATGGGCCCCTTTCCCAGCTGTACCCCGTCCTCACCTCTCAGCCTCTTTTTCACTTCTCCCCAGTGCTGTGTTCTGCACAATCAGGCTGGTTTTCCTGCCAACCAGAACCCTCTTTCTCTCCTCTGGGTTTCTTTCCTTTACTTGAACTTCCTCGTCACACCACTCCATCGCCACAAATTATTTGATGGGTGTGGGCACTGACCAATCATAATAGACACCACCATGGCAGGGTCGGGTACAGACCAATCAGAACTGACGTCAGCCACGCACAAAGGGCGCTGCTCAGTATCAGCTTTGCTGTCTTCTAGACAAAATCTGCTTGGCCTTCAAGATCCCCGTCTGATCTTATCAGTGACATGGATCAACCCTGGTTGCTTGGGCTTCACTCTTCTCTCTCCTCCTCTGAGTCACACTCCTCACATATAATTAGAGTTCTTTGCCGTTTGCTAGAGCTTTGTGTGAGCTCTTATTTCTTCAAATAGACTAGGAGCTCCTTGGGGGCAGAGACCACGCTTGACATCAGTGGGTCTCGAAGTGTGGTACCTGAAAACAGCAGGGTCAGAGTCACCTGGGAACTTAGAAATGCAAATTTTCAGGCCCTACTCCGGACATATTGAATCAGAAACTCTGGGAGTGGGGCCCAGTGATGGTGTTTTAATCACCCTCCAGATGATTCTGACGCACGCTAAATGTGGGAACCACCCTGTTATGTAACGTGGGATGACTGACTGAAAGTCTTCATGGTAGGATCTCAATAAAGATGTATCTTGCTAATTAAATGTTTATTCCGTCTTTGCATCCTGCAGGGTGCATGGCATTATGTGTAGCGCAGACACCTGCGTTTGTAGTCAACAAACATTTAGTAATCACTTGGTATATGACAGATTTGGGGCTAGGGACATTTATGCCTCTGATGACTAATAATATTTATGGAATGTGTAATTTGAGCTCTCTTCTAGAGGAGGAGTTAAACAAAATATTATTATTCATTGATTGACATTTTAATATCTTTGAAATTAAGATATGTATTTTATAACCGATAGCATGTCATAGTTTAATGATGTGTCCTATAATTAGTAGTGTTTTAGATGCAATAAAATTCAGTGGAAAACGTGTGGTCCTTTCCATTTTGGATAAAATTGAGTGTGTGTGTGTTTATCCACTGCCCCCTTGTATTTACCTGTAACAAACATAACTGTTTAACACTGAACTCTGGGTTCACAGGGGCAAAAATGTGAAATATTCTGGGCCTTTAAGATTCTCCTTGGACATGTGAGAGGCACTTTTAGAAGAGGACGAAGAGTAACAATTTACATTCTCCATTTGGCAAAGGGATAACACAGATCCAACCTCCTCGACTTCATTGTCTACTCCTTAGGAATTTCAAAACATACAAAGAAAAATGTGAAGTTGGTTTCACCTTTCCAAACAGTGGCCTGAATCTCACCATGCTTAGTCAATACTTAGAAAAATAACAAGCTTATTTGGCTACATTTAAAATAACAGCTCTGATGATGTTATACATTTGCCGCTTTGGTTATTTCTCTTTTGAGGCAAGCACATAAATGCGCATAGTGTGTTGTAAAAGCAGAAAGGAGAAAGGATCCATTTGAAGCTCGACCATCCCCACTGCACAACAGGCCCCCAGTAGAAAAAGAAGGGAGTGGCTTTCTGAGTGGCAGTCTTAGTTTTGGCAAACATGGGTTTACGCACAGCACATTCAAGTCTTCTAGTATTTTCTGACCAAGGTTGGAAAAAAATGGTAAATGGGGTTTATTCTGAAATGGGGTTTTGGGTTGGAATGCATAACTCTAAACACATAATTCTCCTCTGTAAACACCATCGATCAACAGGTTCCCTTGCTTGCTGGTTTACATACAAACCCTAGCATTCAGGACTCCACACCGCAATACGCCCACCTTCTGTTTCATCACTTTACACCTCTCCTTCACTGACCTTATTTCTCAACCAAGCTCTGCAAGCTGGGATCTCTCAGCTATGCCCTACCTTTTCCTGACTGTATGGTTTGCAAGAAAATCCCAAATCTCTTGCTATTAAAATTCTATCTATCCTTGGACGACCTTACCTCAGGTATCATACACCTTTTCTCACAGAGCCTCCCCTGTTTTCTCCAACTGACCCAATCTGTCTATCCTTTGATCTTCTCTAACATTTTTTGGCCTTCTATATTTTACCACTTTCTTATTAAACTTCCCATAATAGCACAGTGCTTCTTAGAGTGTCGTCAATGCCATTCGTATTAGAACCCCTTGGAGCCCATTCCAAAGCTATTGAACCAGGATCTGCAGGATGGGACTCAGGAATATGCATATTTAATAAGCTTTCTAGTGATTCCACTGATTTTTGAGGATTGTTGGTGTGGTGGAAAAGTCTCCCCCACCTTTTTTATAAGTTATAGAAAATTTCATACATATTCAAAGACAGAATGGATAAAAGAATGTATCTTCATGAGCCTAACGCTCAAGTTTAGCAATGATGATAACAGGGCTAATCCTGCTTCACCTACACCCTCCTCCACCTTCCCTAGCCCCTTGAATTATTTTGAGAAAATATCAGTTATTACATAATTTCATCTATAAATGTTTCTCAATGCAATCTAAAAGATAAGGACTATTTTACTTTAAATCATAATCACAACAGCATTACCACTCCTGAAAAATCCCTAATTCCTTGGTGTGGTAGGCAGAATAATGCCTCCCTCACTCCCACCCCACTCCCCGCAAGATGTCCACAGCCTAATCCTGGGAAACTGAATACACAGCAAAAGGGGCTTTGCAGATGTAATTAAGGTTAGGAGCCTAAACATAGGGAGATTTTTCTGGATTATTTGGGTGGGCCCAATCTGATCATGTGAGCCCTTAAAAGCAGACAGCTGTCTCCAGCTGGAAGAGGAGGAGGAAGGCAGAAGAAAGATGAACAGAAGGGAAATTTGAAGAGATTCTGAGTGTGGGAAGAGTTTGACCAGTTGTTGCTGGCTCTGAGATGGAGGGACCATGAGCAAGGACCAGAGAGAGGTCTCTAAGAGCAAAGGATGGCTTCTGGTTAATGGCTAACAGGAAATGGAGATCTTAGTCCTACAGCACAAGAAACCTGATTCAGTCAACAAGCTGAATAGCTTGAAACCAGACTCTTCCCCAGAGCCTCCATAAAGGCTCTGCTGATGCCTTGATTTTGGCCTTGTGAGACTCTAACACAGCCAGCCCAGACATGGTGTACCTGGATTCTGACCTAGAGAATTGTGAGATAATAAATGGGAGCTGGTTTAAGCTGCTAAATTTGTGGTAATTTGTTATGGCAGTGATAGAAAACTAATATACCTGGTATCATTGAATATCCAGTCAGTATTTAAATTCTCCCATTGTTTAAAAAATGCTTTTATAGAGTTGGTTTGTTTAAATTGGGATCTAAGCAAGGTTCACACATTTCATTTGGTTACTATGTTTCTTAAGCCTCTTTTAGTCCATAAGTCCCCCCTTCCTCTTTTCCTCTTTTTTTCCTCTCTAGCCATTCACTTGTGTAAGAAACCAGGTCATTTTTAACTGAAGAATTTCACATAGTTTGGACTTTCCCATTTACAAATCTATGGTGTAGTTTAACTTGTTCCTCTATCCCCTGTTTTTTCCCCACAGGCTGATGGTAGATTTAGTGGCTTGGTCAGATTCAGGCCTGTTTTTTTTGACAACAGGTTGTGTATACACCTTCCTGCTGTATCACATTGGGATCCCGCTTAGAGATATAATTCCCCCTTGGGTTTTTTACCTAATGAATTTCTCAGTCATTGATGATTATTACCTAGAACTATCTCTGCATTAGTGGTTGCAGAGTGGTGATATTCTAAATTTATCATTCCTCTTTCACTTATTAGCTGGAATCTTCCAAAACACACCAACTATTTTGTTAATCCAAGGTACAGTTCATGCAGGAAAGTCAGGATAGCTGCTTGATTCTGAAAAGGCTTTGAAGACCAGTCTGTGTTCTAATCCTGCGTCTGTTATGTAGTGGCTAGTTTGCCTTGTGCAAAATATTGTACCCCTCTGAGCCTCAGGTTCATTATTATAAAATGGAGACAGCATTGCAGGTTTATTACAAGAATTCAATAAATGAACTTATGTAAAAGCACTGTGCCTGCTACAGAGAAGTGCTCATCAAACATCTGTAATTACGGTAAAGTCCTCCTACGATGGCCCTAGGATTGGGCCCCAAGCACATCTCCGACAATGCAGCTTCAGCTTGCTATCCGGAGCCTGCTCTGGAAAACGACATCTGCCTCTCTCAGGGGGTGGGGTGGGGATTGTTCCTGGTGTGTTTGCAACCCCAAGGCTGCCCTTCCTCCCTGGGGTCCTCAAGGCCTTTTCACAGCCCCTTGGAGCAGCAGCTGTGACTACGAATGGTCTCACCCCAGCTTCTCAGGGGCTTCTTGTGGATGTTTCCCCAGGGTTTACAGTTTGTGGTCGAGTTCACGTTTTACTGCCAACATTTTCAGCAGGGAGCATGGGGAGCAGTGCAGGTGGTGGGGTTAGGAGAGGGTGGCTTGATTCTCCTCCCAACTTGGCTGTTAGCTGGCTGTGTGGCAAGCTACTGGAACACGGCCCCAAACCAAGGGGGGGGGAGGTCTCTGAGGCCCCTTCCAGTTTGAACCTGTCTTCACTGGAGCGCTACAAGCTCAGCAAGTGAAGCTGGGAGGGTTTCGCCCGCCTCTGTGACTTCCCTCAGCCTGAACCAGTAGAATGTTCTCCAATCTCAGGACTCTCAAACAAGAGTTGTCTTCCCTCCAGCCTGGCTGGGCTGAGTGACCGTCTCTCTAACTGGCTGTGACCCTCTCAGGCCTGTTCTGCATAATCAGAATAAATTGGAGGCTAAAATATTTGTCCAGGCAATTCTGATCAAAAACGTCCCTTGCTTTGATCTTTCAGTCAAAACAAGGTATTCTCCCTGAATTCTGAAGACGTTAACCTTGAGCACTTGTTCTGCTGGGAAGGCAGGCTTCTCAGGGCTCATTAAGGCCCTTTCTCAGCTGCTCAGCCCTGACCAGGCCCAGGGCTTTGTGCTTTGCCCCCGTAATGTAAATACTTATTGGCAAGTGTAGAGTTTGGTCTGGAAACCCAGTCCTCAGTGGTGCCAACGGCTACCTGCCTTTTGTCTGCACTTCCAGGATTTGGGTTGAGCAGCCCCAGAAGGGGACAGCTGGAGCACGAGAGCACCAAAGGGAGGGGCAGGCACCTGAGTGGTAACACGCTTTGGGAGAGATTATGGGGATGAAGCAATCTTTCTTTCCGTTTTTCTGCGAAGAGAATTGATTCAGGCGTTTCGGCAGTTAGCACTGTTAGGTAAAGGACGGGTCTCTGCTGGCTGTGCTAACCACAGGAAGCCTGCCTTCCTCCCTGCCCTTTCCCTCAGGCTGAATGGGGAATCCCTCAAAACTGTGATTGTAAAACTGGGGGTATGGGCATACACTAAATCATCTTTCCTGCTTCTACCACAGGGCAATGACAGAGCACCAAAGACCAGTAGATTGATTTTTATTATGAGTGTTTTAGATCACCTTACTAGTTGTCTCAGGGTGGTTGGAGAGGACATCTACTGTATTTTGTTGGCCAAGAGTCCTTTCGTTTGGACTGGCTGCATTGTCCTGCGATGCATGGAGCTGCTAATTACTGCAACCACCTCCACCCACCTTTATTTCTAGTCATGGGGGTGGGGACATGACCCAGTCAGGCCAACTGTTATCCCATCCTCTGGGCCCGTGATTGGTCCTGAGATGGCACTGACCCCATCCAGGCCTATCAGAGCCCTTTGGTGGGTTTCTGAGGCTCTCAGTTTCCATGGGCTGCTGAGATGATTTGATATAAGCTCAAGCTACCTGCAGCCATGCTCCTTTCCCCATTACTTCCACCATATGGAGGAGCTATCTGTTGTAGGAGAGATTAGTAAGTACTCAATGAGAAGCTGAACCAAAATATGGAAATGTGTCACTAGGCTAGTTTTACCAATGAACTTCCCCAGTTACATGAGTTGAGTTTCCTGGGTTTGTATCACTTGAAAACAAGTGAGTTTGGGCTCAGACAGGGATTACAAGTCCAGACCGGGATTCAAATTCCAGCCTGCCACTCACTAGCTGTGTGAACTCAGGCAACTTGCTTAACTTCTCTGAACCTGTTTCCTTATCTGTAAATGGGGAAAATGATATCTACCTCACAGGATTATTATGAAGATTGAATGAGATAATATATATTAAGTGCTCATTTCAGCAGCTGGCAAACAGTAGGCACTCAAGAAATATTTATTAAGTACATAAAATAATATTGATATTTGTTGAATTAATCTAAGGAATGTTTTAATTCTTAGATAAACTTTTACTTCTCAACATAGGTCATAGGTACTACTGTAGGTGCACAGCGGTGGGCTACAGGCACCAGCAACCACAGAATAAACACACAGCTCTTCTTAGATCAGCAATTAATTCTATATATATTTATATTAAAAGAAAATGGGTGTATTATGGAATAGAAAATAAAAGTACTTGACTCTTTAAGTTAAAAGAGAAGAATTCAGGGGAACTCCTTGCGTGTACAATGGACATTGTCCTCTTCCATTAAGTGTGCTCTGATGACAGGGTTTGCGACACAACACACTGAAGAGGAACAGCACAGGCCTGGGTACCGGAGGTGGTGGCCCAGCCTGCCTCTGGCTCTCTCTGCCTCTGTGAGGCCTGGGCAAGCCATTTTAACCTCTCTCACATCACCCAAAAATTAGTTTGTTTGTCCTAAAAAGTTTCTTTAAGAGTCTAATATTCCATCTTTGCCATGTGAGTTAGTGAATTCCTTGTCAAGTAGAAATGTTGAAAAGGGGACTGAATGGATTAATTTATTAGTACAGGGTTTATCTAGTTTAATTTCAGGTCCAATTCTATGATTCTATTCTGAACCTTAACCATGTACAGTGTAATAATTTATGACTGGCATGGACATTTTCTAGAAGTGTGCTATACCTAAGTTTTTATAGTAGTAGTTGAAAAGTATTCATTCAGTGTTGATTTTAATACAAATCAAATCTATAATAATACTGTCATAATGCATATATAATACTATACCATAAAATCAATAATCAAGGGGCTTCCCTGGTGGTACAGTGGTTAAGAATCCACCTGCTAATGCAGGGGACATGGGTTTGAGCCCTGGTCCAGGAAGATCCCACATGCCATGGAGCAACTAAGCCCGTGTGCCACAACTACTGAGCCTGCGCTCTAGAGCCCACGAGCCAGAACTACTGAGCTCACATGCCACAACTACTGAAGCCCACATGCCTAGAGCCCGAGCTCTGCAACAAGAGAAGCCACCGCAATGAGAAGTCCGCGCACCGCAACTAAGAGTAGCCTCCTATCCCCGCAACTAGAGAAAGCCCACGCGCAGCAATGAAGACCCAAAGCAGCCAAAAATAAAAATAAATAAAAATATTTAAAAAAAAATAAATAAAATCAATAATCAAATAGTGATTTTAATATTTTAATACTGACCATATGGGTATATGGCAATAGGTTTAAAGCCAAAAGAAAGTTGGCTGGGTATAAACCCAAGCAGGGTAGCCCTCTGGACATTTGTAGGGAGGAGATGAAGGGTTTTTTTTAAACACAGAGGTCAACATAAAACTTTGCTTTGCCTGGCAGAGTCGGAAGGAGAGAAGGGGGCTGGGACAGAGACATTTAATGTTTGCCAAATACCCCTGGTTCCTGGACCTGGTGTCTGTGAGGCACTCTGTGTGGTCCTCCCTCCATCCTTTTCAGCAGGAGGAGAGACCCTGTTGGGAGTGATGGAGAGGAGAGTACCAGGCTGTGGTGTGGCAGTAGGATGAATGGGAGGACCAGCCTCCTGGAGGACCCAGAGCACCAGGACCATGCAGGATGCTCAGGGAGAGCAGCTTGGGAGGAACACAAGGCTTCACCCATGTTGTCATTTAAGAGTGTGTGAGGTGGACTTAGGAGGCATCCAGGATGACTTTTTCATTACAAAGATAATTGTAATGTCTTTGGTAACTTGGAAAATGGTTTAATCCAGGACCGAACATGATTTTTCTTTTCTCCTAATTAATTTATTTTCTGCCAAAGAAATTGACTGTTTCCCTTTAAGTAGCACCAACCCGAGAGCAAGGTGCCCCTGGAGGATACCATGGGATCAATTTTTCAGCCAGGGACTGTGCAGCTTGGCTGTAGGGCTTAAGGCTTTTAATTTGCTTATACATAGAGTGGCTTGAGCTCTATACATCACCAAATCAATGCAAATCAGTTTACTTGAAGCTGGTTCAATTTTAAAAGAATTTCATTAACCAGCAATAAAAGGCCTGGTTTAATATAATTACTATAGGATCCCAAGCTCATCAGGAAGGATTCCTTTTCTATAATGATCTTAACATTTACATTATGGCATTTTCTAAGAAAAAAAAGGGAAACAAAAAAGCATACTAGAGGAAGATGTTGAAAATAATACTTTTATTCTTATGAAATTCAGTATTGGAACTACCATTAAACCAACTTTTTCCCCCATATGGCAAGGGCCTCGGGGTGGGGGAGAGGTGGGGAGGAAACATATTTAGGTAAACATTTGTGTGTGGATGTCTATAGGCACGTACCCTTAGACACATGTTCGATGCATTATCTAATCCGCACAGAACTGTAACCACTCAAAGGCGGAAGAGACCTTAGTGGCGTTTAACACAATCGCTTAATTTTACAGAAGAAACTGACGCTCAGAGACCATAAAGAGTGATCAAAAGTCAGCCATCTGGTTAGCAGCGACGAGGGCCTGGAAATCAGGTCTTTGCTTTCCCCACTGGTGTTGAACCCTGAAATCCCTTGCCCCTCTCACAGCAGGTGGGGAGAGGTATGGTGGGAAGTCACCTCCCTGGAAGTGCTTTTAATAACAAAGAAGGACATCCTGCCATTTGCAACTACATGGATGAAGTTTGAAGACATTCTACTAAGTGAAATAAGCCAATCGCAGAAGGACAAACACCATGATTCTGCTTATCGGGAGGTATCTAAAGTAGTCAAATTCATAGAATCAAAGTGAGGAATACCAGGAGGGGGAAACGAGGGGTTTAATCAACTGGCATAAAGTTTCACTTAAGCAAGGTGAATAAGTCCTAGAGATCAGCTTGCAACACTGTACCTAGAGCTAACAATACTGTATTGTACACTTATAATTTTGTTAAGAGGACAGAGCTCATGTTAAGTGTCCTTACCATAATAAAAGATCATTAAAAGTAAATTGTAAAGGTCCACTTGGAGGTAATGCATTATATTTTTATATGGAGAAGATAGCCATCACCTTTGGTGACTTGGAAAAAGGTTTAGTCTAACATGGAATGTGGTTTTTCTTTTCCCCTAATTAATTTATTTTCTGCCAAATACATTGAATGTGTGCCTTTAAACAGCACAATTCCCAAAGCAAGGTGCCCCTGGAGGGAAGCGTTAAAGAGGGAACTTGTACTCCATGTCACCAAGATTTCATCCCTGTGCCCATTCCCTGTACTAACTCTATCTTCTCCTGGAAGCGTGTTAATCTGATTTGTCTGAGGCCTGCGTTCCCTCTGGGTCTTGAGCGACTAGTGGGTGGGGCTGGTGAGCTTGAAGGTGGGTACCCTGCACCATGCTCCCCCATATCCGAGGTCTTGCTCTCATGTCCTACGCCCACTTGCATTCCCTGGTGGGCCTAAGCCAGTTCTCCTCTTCTTCCTCCTCTGCTGACTGTATTACTTGGTAGATAAGGCAGGCCCGGGATCCATTCTGCAGCCCATTCACCTTAGAGTCAGAGGACAGAGAATGGGAACCCAAGGAAGGACCTTGAGCCTTAGCTCAAGTTTTAATTCAACTTTCTTCAAAGAGTCTACGTTAGGGGGCTATCTAGATGTCACCTAGGTACTCATAAAGCAGTTTTTTTGTTTTCCATCTGGTTGGAAGATCAGAGAGGAAGAGGAGTGAAAGGCAGGGCAGGATCCAACAATTCCTAGGTTTGCTGACCTTCATCTCAGTCCACGATCCCTTATCCAAATGCTGGGGGCCAGGAGTATTAGAGAATTCAGAATTATTCTGTGGTCACTAGGCTAACAAGTAAGTCCTGACATCTGGTCAGCGTTGAAAATCAGTGTGGCTTGAAGTAGAGAACATACAATTTTTATTCCGATGATGTAGAGTTTAACCAGGTGTATAGATTAGACTCTGAAGTCCTGGTCACTGATGAGCTGATGGGATTTGGATTGTGTGGCCTCCCCGGGCAGCCTGTGCCACCTGCACACATGGCCTTTCCCATGCTATAGAGTGATGGTTACAACCACTAGCTTGGAAGTTCCAATAGTTTGAATCCCTGCTCACTGTTTACTGAAGTTGAGGCTTTTAGGAGAGTCATCTAATAGTCTAATGCTTGGTGCCTACCTTAAAGACTGAGTTATATACATGTACCCGTATGTTCATAGCAGCACTATTTACAATAGCCAAGATATGGAAGCAACCTAAATGTCCATTGACAGATGAATGGATAAAGAAGATGTGGTATATATATATATATACACACAATGGAATATTACTCAGCCATCAAAAGAATGAAATAATGCCATTTGCAGCAACATGGATGGACACAGAGATTATCATGCTAAGTGAATTAAGTCAGAAAGAGAAAGACAAATACCATATGATATCACTTATATGTGGAATCTAAAATACGACACAAATGAACTTATCTATGAAACAGAAACAGACTCACAGACATAGAGAACAGACCTGTGGTTGCCAAGGGGGAAGGGAGGTAGGGGAGGGAAGGAATGGGAGTTTAGGATTAGCAGAGGCAAACTATTATATACAGGATGGATAAACAAGGTCCTACTATATAGCACAGGAAATTATAGTCAATATCCCGTGACAAACCATAATGGAAAAGAATATGAGAAAGAATATATATATATATATATATATGTATATATACATATATATATAAATCTGAGTCACTTTCTGTACAGAAGAAATTAACACAACATTGTAAATCAACTATACTTCAATACAATTAAAAAAAAAAAAAAAGAGTCACAGAGAAGGAGCTTTTCCAGTCCCTCATGGTGCCCAGTTGAAGTCTCTGGCAATGTTTTTGAATAAGTTGTTTCTCAGAGATCACTGAAATATCTCAAAATTCAGTCTGGAACATGATGTTAAATGATTTTGATTTTTCTTAGTGATGCACAGAACGTGATCTGAACTAAGAAAGAATCGGTTCTGACAAGAATATGTAAAAGTCTTTGTAACTACAAAAGTAGAATTAAATTGACATGGGCATTTAAAAAAAAAGACTGAGTTATCTAGTTGAGTGCAGTGTGGACACTGGATGTTACTGTTCAGTCACCCCACTAGGACCTGAGCTCCTCAAGGGCAAGGCAGTGTTATCTCATTCATCTTTGCATTCTAAATTTATCTCGAGTCTAGAACACAGAGGATGCTCAGTAAATGCTTTCTGAAGGTAGGAATGAATGGATAAAGAGGACTGGTGATCTGCAAAGCAATTGCTCATAACCTGTACTGGGAAAGTGCATGAGGCTTGTTGGTCTCTATTCGCCCTCCAGGCCTCACTTCCACTCTCCTCTGCCCTGCTCAATGCCCCCTGGTTTGGACCCCTTCTGAGGGTTACATCCCTCAGGCTCTCCTTGCCCTCTGGCCTCTGGTTGGGCTTGGCAGATGGGAGGTACCAGTGGGAGATAGGAGGATGGCGGAGAATGAGGTTGGGGCGTTTCTTCCCCTCCCTCCCTGTTTCATTGCCTCGGTTCTTGGCTGTGGACTTCAACTCCTACCTGGGAGGCCCTCCTCACCAGCTATCAGTAATAGGATTTCCTTCCTTGTCCCTGCAGACCCGGGATCCTGACTTCCTGCTGTTGCTAGGCCCTGACTGCCTCAAAATCCATTTGGGGTCCCTTTGCCCTGCCCATACCTCTTCAACTGAAATACTCTAAGTGGAATTGCATTTGCTGCCACGGCCTTTGCCTCACATTCCTGAAAGCAGTTCTTTTTAGGGCGTCAACAGACATCAATAGTTTATCCATACCGGTTTGTAGCAGGCTTTTAAAAACAGAAAGCAACCATCCAAAGGATGAATTGGGTCCTTCTGAATTATCTTGAAATTTTAGTAATTGTGTTTTACTGTTCAGAGGAAGAAGGGAGAAGAGGTCTGCAGTGTGCACAGCACAACAGACCTAGGCAACAACACGCCCATTTTACAGAGGAGGAATATGAAGCTTTAAAGAGCCACCTGTCCCGTCCCGGGTTGGCTGCCAGCCTCTGGCAGAGGTCAAAGCTGCATTCCATCTGCTACTAACAGTTTGTGAGCAGAAGGAAAACCCAATAAGACTTCTTTACCAGAAAGGCCAGTTGGGCCAGCAAAAGCAGATTTGGCGCTTCCGTGGTGGAACCCATCTTTCTTGAACTACACAGGACAGTTCTGTCCATGGTAACGTTCTGCTCTGGCAAGGGCTGCTTAAATTCTTCAGGTAAGAACAAATTTTCCCCAAGGCTACAACCAAGAGCCATGCAAGGGACCGGCTTCTCTTTTCTGCACGAACCCACTGGAATGGTCTTGGGATGCCAGTAGCATTCCTAAGTGCAGGGAGAAAGGTGCCGATGGTGAGGTGGTCAGCCTTGAGCCGTAGTGGAAGCCGCAGAAAACAGGGTCTGATTTAGAGCAGATGTGAGAGGCTGCGAGGGGCCATCTGTCCTCAGCTCATTCAGCCCTTCTGTTGTGTCTGCCTCTGTTTGCTGCCTCAGCCCCCAGTGGCCTGGGCTAGCGCCGCTCTATTTTTAGTTCACATTTCACCTTTCTGTCTACGAGATGCTTTTCCCAGAGTAGGAAAACACACTGCAGCCATGGGCTCAAGCGCTGACCTCCTCACCTCTGCAAGCCCCTGTGACCTTGGTGGAGGGAGCAGCTCCCACTTGAAGCTCAGCGGGGCTCCTTCTGGGGGTCTCAGAGGAAGGATCTCATGGTCCATGAATTCTTCAAGGCTGCTTAGTGGGAATAGTTGTCAAGAGACCTCAGGACACTATCCTGGCTGCAAACGAATACACAGGGCAAGGGAGGGGCCCCTGGATTGGATAAGTGACAGCCCAGACTTGGTGGAGAAAGGTAGCCTGAGGTTCTCCTGCCCCTTGTGCAGGGTCTGTATGGGGCCTTGAAAAATGCTCCCCCATCTTCTTCATTCTTGATGTTCTCAACCAGGATAGGGGAAGGAAAAATATGCATTAAATTTCTATTATTTATTGTTACTGTTGGTAACAATATTTACATGCTAATTAGGGAAAATTTTGAAAATATAGAAATGTAGAAAAATAATTCAACCCATTTGTTACCATGTAGAGACAATCACTGTTAACACATTAATGTACCTACTTCTAATCCTTTTGAGTTACATATATTTTTTACAGTTATAATCAGATGGTAAATACAAAATTGCATGTAGTAGTTGTTAAAAGTCTGTTTTTTTTCCTGGTTATAAAAGTAAAGGAATATTGTATATAAAATTTAGAAAATGTATTAAAAGTAAAGAAGAAAGGAAAGATTTCCAATATCTTATCACCCATGAATAATCACTGCTAATTTATTGGCATCTGTCCTGATAGCTTTTTTTCTATGCATTTAAAAATATAATCAAGATCATATTGCCTATTTGATTTTCAAGCACTCTCAATAAAGGAAATCCACAGATTCTAGAATGAAGATGACATGAAGAGGAATTTGATGATAGATATCTGCTCTTGATCTTTATCCATTAGAAAGCCCAATGATTCAGTTAATTAAACAAACAACTTCTAAAATGACTTCAGTTCTTGGGCAGTAAGCATCGATCATCTATCCTGCTATACAAAGCTGCTTTTAAGCATTTATTTGAACAGTTCTCCTGACAAAGTGTTCCAACAGTGTAAAATGTTTTAGTGTTGTTAGCAAGTGATGGAACAGAATGACACCCACAGTCATCAAATGCAGTAAGTTTCCATCTGAACAAAGCGAAGGACATGGTGTCAGAAACACAATTCCTGTTTATGAAAAGAAGATGTACCTTTAGCTGGACCAAAGACTTGAGGGCTACGTACATAATTTATGTAGAAAGTCTGTATGTTTTCTTTTAGCCACATGGCTTAGCAACAAGGGATGGGCTGTGATTCAAATGCTAGAAGATTCTGAGTTAAGCCCTATAAACTGTCCTGTGTGGGAAAGTCTAGGGACAGCCGAGCCAGCAGGAAGACCCAGCTAATGTGAGATAATGCACTCTGTGGCTTCTCCTCCCAGGGAGCAGGTCTCCTTGGAAGGCCTGGATCTCCTGCAGTCAGTAGTAGCACCACACTTAAACCCCAAAAGCCTGCTGTGTAAGCAATTTGCCTTCTGTACCCAGATGCCAAGGGGGGTAGGGGGCATGGTTTTCACACTAACCCTGGCAGATGCTGGGAGCCTAAACTCCTGAATGTGAAGTGCTAATGCAGCAGGGCAGGAAGGAAGCCAGAGGTACCTGCAGATGTGCTCATCTTTTATCCAGGGGTTGCACCCTGAAAGCTGCTGGCTACCATGTGGGAAGATGTATGAGGTCAAGGTAAGAAAATGCTTATTTGGACTTCAGGGCATGGGCAGAAAATTAGACCTATACAGCCCAAGTGACTATAAAATTTTCAAGGTTTTGTGTTCACTTTGTAGAATTTTTTTTTTTTTTTCTCTTCAGGAGGGAGAAAATTGCACAGGCCAGTCTGCACAGCAATGAAGATCATCTATTTGAATCCCATCTCACTTGGCCATCTTCCTGACTTAATGGGAGAAACCCCTCATCAAAGTATGGATAGCTTTGGGTTTCCTGGAAGAATGGTCTCCCCTTGTGAAGAGTGTTGGCAACACTGTTCAATGTTGTAGACACTGGTATCTGACAGTTGATTTTACCACAGAGTTATTGAAGCTTGGGAAGTGATAGACTTTATTTGACTCTAAGTTTTCTTAGAATTCATGATACTATGATAAAAGCTGATATTAATTTACTTCACCTGGTATATGCATTAATAATTTGTGATGCTGCTTATAAAGATTTAAAAAATAGTATCCTATTGGTAACTCATCACAGGATACTACATTCTAGGATACCCTGTTATTGAAAACAATTCCACTAAGTATGACACACAAATGCTTAAGAAAACAGACTGATGATTGAGGCCAAAGCTAAACAGAAGCATCAAGAGACCAGAATAAAGCTGTCTTTCCCCTGCCCCAGGTTCCTGCAAGAGACAAGATATTCAGGTTGCTAGATCTGCAGATTCCAAGTTGATCTACAGGGCCCCCTGCTGAGGCGTGCTATGTCACAGCAAATACCCTTCCAGCTGGTGACCTCCCTAGGCCTGGTTCAAGCCCGTTAACCAAATCCCAGAGGAAGCGAGCAAAGGAAGAAACATGGCCGTTAAGAGTGTAGAGACTTCAATTCTAATTCCTGTGGCTTGCTGGGTGGACTTTATGAATCTCAGTTTGCTCTGTTGTAAAGGCAGAGGCATTAAATCAAGTCCTCGAAGGAGCCTCGTGTGAGCTAGTGTTTGGGCAAGTGGAAAGCAGCGCGTGAAGGCTGGTCAGCTCCCTTATTTAAGTCCTTGTTACTAAACCAGAGCCAACACAGGATTTCCCCCAGAGTCTCCAGAGGGCTTCACTAGCCAGTTGCAGGGGTTCTGCTGGAGGTGGTGTGGGCAGGCTTTGGCATTTGCAAGGTCAATGCACAAGATTGGTTCAAAAATGCTGAAGACCTAGGTCTTTGTATTCCATTCTCCTTCCCTGCAGGGTGAGGGCCTAGGCTTGTGGAGGGCCCACTGGGCTGCAGCCACATCCAGGAGGGTCTCACCCACAATGTGGTGCACACATTGAGGGAAGAGTAAGAAGCTGGGGCGGGCAGCCCCAAACCTAGATCATTCTTCTGGGAAGGGAGGATGAGGAGCAAGAGCCAAGGGCAGAATTAAATGGGGCCAAGAGCGGAGGCGCACCACATGGGGCAATGCCTAGAGGGGTTCTTAGGAGAAAGTGCTCATAGCAGTTTTTTCAATTGCACTTTTTAATGCATCCTTTTTTTTTTTTACTGGAGTAATGCATTCTTATATTGTATCATGCAGACAATTATAGGAGTTGAAACTGTCCAGTGATGTAATCCAGAGACATGGACACTTTTACCATCTGTGTTTTCAGCACCCACTTCATAGCAGAGTTAGAATTCTCCAGTTTCAAAACGCGCATGTCTTGAATACTCAGGCTTCACAAGCCAGCTAGTACAGAGGTGGCTGCATTAAGCTGGCCCTTGAAGGCTACAAGTTCCAACCAACTTATCTGCAAGCATTCCAGTCTTCCGAAGAATTTTCCTCCCTGGTTCCTGTTATTTCTTGGAAGTTTCCAGGGATGCTTGCGTGTGTCTGAGAATCAACTCTGGTCATTGCTTGCTACCATGGCCGGTAAACAGATGGTCCTGTAGGTATCTCAGATATGGCCCCTGAGCTGACCTCTAGCCTGCTGCCCAAGCTGCCCACGGGCAGGTTGCTGAAGACCCTCTGCACCGCGGTGCTGGGAGCTGGGCCTCTCTGAGTCTCGATGTCAAGAACACCTGGCCACCCTCAGGGCTGCTGTGGCTGGGAGGTCCCGCTCCACTCTGTCACTGAGCCGATGCACTTGGAATCCAAGCTGCTTTCCTGGAAGTGAGAACACTGCCCGATTCATCCCCCTCTTTGTGTTAGAGTCAGCTAGTGGCAGAAGAAAGCTGCTTGAGCCTCAAGTGAGACGGCCCTTTCAATTCCCACACAGCTCTTTGTTCCCAGGAAGCATACCTGCCACACAAGTGACCTGGTCAGCATGGGGTGTGGTGTCATTCTGTACCCAGAATCCCACTGACTCCTCATGTGGGGGTCCCACAGCTCAGGCTGGGCCACAGCGTCGGATTCCTATGTCCCGTGGAGTGGATTTCTGCTCCAGGGATTGTGTTGCTCTTGCCTCAATCTTCTGAGGTGCTGAGGCCACCTCAGTCTGTCAGACAGGTCCATAGGCATTTATACCAGAATTCTGGCAGGATTAAAATTTGCTATATTATTATTTTTTGTATTTTGCCAGGAGGTGCTCGGCACCTATGTAAGTCAGAGATGTAACTGATCTATGGGATGAGCAGTTGTATCACCTGACACTTGCGTGGGAGCATCAGAACCCCACAAGGCCTGGACATGGGGACATTGAGTGAACTAACGTGGGTCACCAGCACTGGAGGAGGAGACTGGATTGGGTTTGAGAAGAATCATAACCTAGTGGACTGCCATGTCCAAATCACAGCCCTCTCACTTATTGGCTGTGTGACCTTGGGCAAGTCACTTTGCCCTTCTGTGCCTCAGTTTCTTCATCTACAAATGAGGTATGATAATAGCACCTACTTTATGGGGTTATTGTGATGATTAAATGGCTCAATATATGTAAAACACTCAGCCTGGCATATTATACACATTCTTGCTATTATTCCTGAGTTTTGAGGTCATCAAATGCATCTAAACTCACTAAATATGAAGTCTCCCAGGCCGGGTAAAACAAACATTTCAGTGAGTATCCCACGGAGGACCCAGGATCCTCTGGTTATTCAGTGACATAGCAGATAAGCAGCACTGACCCACAGTAGTCCTTCTGGTATGGAATTAGGACCAGGATTCCTACCAGACCCGAAATACGACCTCTGGACCATTTTTTCACTACCTGAATGACTTGGACTCACAAAAACTGCTCCCACAAGGAGACTAAGACGCCAAGTCCTGGTGGGAAAAAAGCAAATTGTCCAATGGGCATTTGGAGCATTTGCCCTCCTGACTTGTAATTATTTTTTCTGTTATTTGTACAGCTGAGTCAGAGCTTCCAGGAGAGTGAGGCAATTCCAGGGGGACCAGTGGGAAGGGATAGAGTTAGGGAGAGAGAGGGGGAGAGAGAGGAGGAGAGAGAGAGAAAGAGAATCCGGGAGAATGTTTTCTCTCGGAGTAATCAATTGATTCAGCAGTTTTGGCACAGAAATTTCAATTTACTGGACATCTTGTATGGACTTTCCAGTACCTTTATAAAAGAATGTCTTGTCCATAGTGTTTTGGCATTTTTACTCCTGGATTTAGCCAAAACTTGAGCGTTTAAAGACCTAAGAAAGTCACTAGGGAGCTCACAAAGCATTGAGGATGTGACTGCAAGCTCTGGACTCAAATCCGCTCTGACTTTTTTTATTCATGGTATCAGATAGTCTGGAAAACTGCTGGAGGCCAAGTTTGTTCATATGGACTGAGGTCGGGCTTAAAGGTTTCACACTGGTCCTTTCTGCTTGAAAATGTGTGGGAGTCCTCCTGGAGGTTAAAGAGGAACTTCACTTTCTTTCTTCATTTCTTCCTTGACTAAAGTCTCCTGTGCTATTGCTCTGAGGATTTTTTGATTATAAAAAAATTTTGCATGGCAGTTTCAGATCTCATTTCATATTTTAGTACTATATTACTGGACATTTCTCATCTTCTAGTGTTTTAAGGTAGCAGAGTTTGTGTTTTAAGAGGTTATTAATATCGCTAATTATTTTCAAGTACTCTTCACCCTCAGTATTTATTAAGTATCTGCTACGTTTCCAGCCCCTTTTTCGGGCAATTTATGTGAGGCATGTTATTGGAAAGAACATTGCATGGTTAATTCTGTTCCTCTCATTTTACTCTTGAGGAAATGGAGGCTCAGAAAGACCAGGTAATTTGATCAAGGCCACACAGCAAGTGGAAGAGGCAGGATTTCAACCTAGACTAGCCACATCCCGTGGACAGTAATTGGACAATTGATTCCATTCACTCCTTGATGCCCAAGTGTCCTCTAACTGCCCTTTCCAACAAACTTCTTGCTGTTCATTGATTGCGAGTGTTACCCCCGGTCCAGGGCTCCACCACGCACAGCCAGGGTCCTGGCAAGAGGCCCCACCCTCATCTCCCAGCCTCCTCCTTTGCCTCCCTCCAGTATATTCTCCAAGTAGCAGCCAGAGTGAGTTTTAAAAAAAATTTTATGAAAAATATCACATGTACAAAAAGAATACATTTTACCGTGAATATCCATATACCAACCCCTAAATTCAACCATGAACATTTTACTAATTTTATCACAGATCTATCCCTCCATCCATCCCTCAATCCATCTTATTTTTTGATGCATTTAAAGTTAGTTGTAGACATCAGTACTCGTCCCCTAAATATGTTAGCATGTATACAGAACAGATTTTTTTTTTTAATGAAAGGCAGATCATCTCATTCTCCTACTCATAACCCTCGGAATAAAATTCCAACCCTTGCCATGGAGTACAAGGTCCTGCAGGATCCAGCTCCTCCTGCCCCTCCAGCCCAATTCCTTATTCTCTTTCCTTTGCTCACTTAGCTCCACCCATAGTGTCCACCTTTCTGCTCCTCAAACATGGCAAGAACTCCCCTGCCTCAGAGGTTTTGCACTTGCTGCCCCTGCCATGTCTTCTCCTTAGAGAAGTAGTACACAGTAGGTGCATAATAAATGTTTGTTGAATAAATGGATGGATGATGGAAAGAAGAATGGAAGGAGGGAGGAAAAGAAAAGGAGAAGGCAGAGAGGGCTGGAAAGAAGGAAAAAGGAAAAAGAAAGGAAGGGTGGATTTTCTGCTGGCGAGTTGTGTGTCTTTTCCGGGGGTTGCCCTGAATTACATCAGTGAAGGGAAGAGGGTTTTCATCCGTGTGGCTCTTTGCTGAAGGCTTTCCCCTGAATCCAGACCTTAATGGAATGTGCAAAGTGGTGTTGTGAGTGTTGGGAGCCCGGCAGGCTGGCATCACTTTGTGTACCTATTTCCTGCTGCCCTTGTGCTATATGCCTCCTCCATCAAAGCCTGATCTTTTGACTCTACTTCTGAGAGATTTGCAGGGGCAGCTGGGAAGTTCACATTAGAGGAGATAATTTCAGTTCAGAGTCTTGAATTTCTCCTCCTTTGATTCATGTGGTAGGAAAATATTGCCTCTGAAAAACTCTGGACCATCACAGATAATATTTAAAATGCGATATAATCCAAGGATTCCCCAGGCCTTTCTCCTCTGCGAGTTCTTATGGATTTTCAATAATTGTACTGAGTCCAAATCTCCCTGGTCCCTTTGCTCTTGCTGTATACAGGTCCTCCAGATTGGTTCAAAGTCTCGCCCAGTTTGTTCTCTGAGTCTTACGACAGTGCCCAACTAGGCAACCAAGCATGTTCTCAGGGTGACTAATTGTTGCTGTTACTGTATTTTTATGGGGTTGGGAGGGTAGGGATAGAATCTGATACTGTAGTAAAAGCATCCAATGGGTCATCAATGGAAAAATAAACATGGCTGGACATGCCGATGCGTATGTTTTGTTCGGGATTGCCTGGAGCTTGATTTACATGGTGGGGGGGGCGGGGTCTGGATAACGACAGCATTCAAAGCAGAGGCTTCCAGAGATCTTAATCTAGCCTTGACCCTGGGGGTGCCCGAGGGGAGTTCATCCTCTTCTCTGGTCTTTTGTGTCATGTGCCCTGGTGATGCCTGCTGCCCACAAGGCCACTGAGAGTGGGGCCATGTCTCTGCTGCTGCTGCAGATGCCCCTATAAGGACACTGGCCTTTGTGAACAGGGCTGTTTCCTTGGGTTTGAAAAGCTGCTCCCCTCAAGGTGCCATATTTGAGCTGTGTGCCCAGAGTCCTCCTTGGGTTCTGTGTTGACGTGAGAGGAACGCCCTGCTCCCCCGCTTGGAGCCACACTTTGTCACTGACTAGGGTGGCTTGTGGACCCTTATCTCACTTGGTCCCTACCTGAAGGCCTGCAACCATAGGGCTCACCCACAGTTCTGTGCATCCTCACTGGCATCCTGCCCAGGCCCTGCCATTGTGAGATGCCATCCTCAGCCTGGGCCTCCCACCCTTGTGTGGATGAATTCACGTAAAGAAAAGCCATGGGTTGGCCTGCAGTCTTGCAGCTGGCGGTGTGTTTGACCTTGATCGTTCTGGAGGTGGGGGCTCCTGACTCCCCATGTTTTGACTGCGTCACTGGGGGGCCAGTTCCATGTGTCCTGGGAGTGACTCCTCCAGACCTGATGCTTTCGTCAGCACATAATTCCCTGTCTTCAGTCTTTCTGGCCAGAGTGGTTTCTGCTTCCTGCTCTGAACCCTGACTGATATGGCATGTCTGCTCCATTTCATTCCTCCTATCTCTTTGAGGTAGGCATTTATATCCTGCTTCCAGAAGAGGAATGTGCATCCCAAATAGGATACAGACATGGGCCATATGTGACAGAATCTGGCTTTGAACTGAATTTCCTGAGGTTCAGCTTTTAACCACTACATTGCTTTGCCTCACCTGAACATGAAGGATGGACGAGGGAAAAAACAATGTTTGGGCAGAAGGGGAGAGGATCCCTGCAATGTTCTCCCTTCCTTCTCTCCCCAACGCCAGGATTCCTCCCTCCCTGGTCTCCAACACGACCAGACTTCCTGAAAGAATGTGCACCCCTGCCTGTCAAACTTATTCCCTTCCTGCCCCGCTCCAGTACTACAAGAGGGCAAATGGAGATCCTAACATCCCACCAAATTCTAGAAAACGGAAATGCTTGTGGAAATTCTGCCCCACCTCTACGGCTTCATCCATGTGCATCCTTTGCTTGTCCTCCAGGCTCAAATAATGTGCTCACCCTCTGGCATCCTGTAGTTTTCCAAGTAGCTCATTTGTGTTTTCAGCAAATCTTCCCTATGGTGTGGTGACTTCTGTGTGCTTCATACCTCTTCTACCAGTCTAGAACTACAGCTTATCGCTGGATCCCCCCTTCACTTGCCAATGCACGTTTAGTGAGTACCCACAGTGCCAGGCCCTGTGTTCAGCTCTAAGAATCCAGAGATGAACAAGATTCAATCCTCAGAGTCAAGGAGCTCCTGATCTGGTGGGGACAGGCAGACACTGTATAATACAACATCAATATAAAAACAGAAAGATGCAGAAGGGGCTGGGGCAGAGGAAGCCTTTTGGCTCAAGAATGGCTTTACAGAAGAAATGACTGTGAGCTGAGGTTTTGAAGTCTGGGTAGGAGTTTTCCAGACAAACAAGGTAGGGGAGGACATTGAAGGTAGTAGGGAAAGCATGTGCCTGGAGGAATTTGGGGTGGCCAGAGCTCAGGATGGGTAGGAGACGCATAGAGGGAGGAGGCAGGGGGTAGGTTAGGAAGGGGTGGACCAGGAAGGGCTCAGGAGATGCTTGGCACAGAGTGGGTGCTACGTAAATGCTTTCTGCATGAGAAAATACATTATTGCTGTTCTTTTGCAAGGAAAATGAAGGTTTTGCTCTGCGGATTGCCTGAGCTCTGCTTCAGTGCAGAGCTCTCTTTCCAGGCCTGCTTGAGCCATCCATCACAGTGAGAGCATGTCCGTGAATGCCGAGGGAGGGGGTCATGGGGGAGAGATGAGAGAGCCAGAGGGAGGGCTGGCCGCACACGAAGCCTCCAGCAGACAGCCAAGCTGCTCTTTAATGAGGGCTCCATCGATCACTCTGTCCCTGTATTCAATTTGTGGGTCTTGATTTGGCTATTATAGAGCGCTTCTCTTTCCTAATTTCAAAGCCCATGTTTTTATTAAAGCCTCTGAAATCGTTTTCACCCTCCAACTTTGGTTTCTTCCCATAGTCCTTTATCATCCTTGCAAGGAGGCTGAGCTGTGCTCCCTACTCTGGGCTCAGAAAAGTGAGCTACAGCTCGTCCCCCACAGTCCCCCTGGGTGGACAGAGGAACCCAGGGCCTTGGTGCTCACCACCACCGTACTGTCAGGGCCTCTGTAGGGCAGGCAGCCCACATGGAGGACTAAGATGGCTTTTTTTTTTTTAATTTATTTATTTATTTATTTATTTATGGCTGTGTTGGGACTTCGTTTCTGTGCGAGCACTTTCCCTAGTTGTGGCAAGCGGGGGCCACTCTTCATCGCGGTGCGCGGGCCTCTCACCATCGTGGCCTCTCTTGTCGCAGAGCACAGGCTACAGACGCGCAGGCTCAGCAATTGTGGCTCACGGGCTTAGCTGCTCCGCGGCATGTGGGATCTTCCCAGACCAGGGCTCGAACCCGTGTCCCCTGCATTGGCAGGCAGATTCTCAACCACTGCGCCACCAGGGAAGCCCCTAAGATGGTTTTTATATTTTGCAATGGCACAGTTTTTGTCTTCTTCTGCGAGATATAAGAACTTCCATTGACCTTAATCCCAATATCTCTGCCTGTCCAGAGGTGGGAGAACATGGGTTTATATCTTACCACCAACGCACACCCTGTGTGTTTGACCTGGAGCAAGTTACAGAGCCTATTCAGTTATTCAACCAAGTCTCAGTGTTCCTGTTTGTAATAGGATCTACCTTGTAGGGTTGTTGGGCGGATTAGATGTGATACTCTGTGTAATGGGAAGCATATGGCATGGTGCAACGTGCTGCCTCGTGCTTGCTGCATAATCTTATGCAAGGTACTTGACCTCTTGTGTCTCCGTTTCCTTATCTATAACATGGAGATAAATAATCATTCATCTGCTTCATAGGGTTGTTGTGGAGATGAAAGAAGGTAAAATATGTAAAGTGCCTGGAGCAGTGCCTGGCAGGATGCAAGTACCGCATAAAGCTCAGTACAATTGTTAATTTCTTTACTCTCATCACAACCCTACACATCCATTCTATAGAGGAGGAAACGACACACAGAGAAGCTAAGTACGTCTCAAAAATCCTTAACTCTGTATCAGTGCTGTCCAAAAGAACTTTCTGTGATGTGGAGATGTTCTACAGTCTGTGCTGTCCGATCTACTGAAAACTTGAGAGTGTAGCAGGTAGAATCTGCCCCCAGAATGGCCCCTCAAGGATGTCTACATCCTAATCTCCAGAACCTGTGACCATGTTTCATTGCACAGCAGAAGGGATTTGTAGGTATGATTAAGATATGATCTTGAGATGGGGAGATTATCCTGGATTATCTGGGTGGGCCCAATGTAGTCACTAGGGTCCTTGTAATAAGGAGGCATGTGAGTCAGAGCCAGAGAGAGAGATTTGAAGGTGTTACACTGCTAGCTTTGGAGATGGAAGAAGGGACTGCTAGCCAAGGAATACAGGCAGTCTCTATAAGCTGGAAAAGGCAAGGAAACATAGTCTCCCTTAGAGATGCCAGAAGGAATGCAGCCCTGCTAATACCTTGAGGTTAGCCCAGTGAGACCCATTTCGAGCTTCTGTCCCCAGGATTGTATGATAATAAATTTGTGCGGGTTTTAAGCTACTAAGTTTGTGGTAATTTGTTACAGTGGCAATAGGAAGCTAATACACTGAGGAATTGAATTTTTAAATTTTATTTAATTTTAATTAATATAAGTTAAGATATAAATAGCTACATTTAGCTAGTGGCTACCATGTTGGACAGTAGAGCTCTAGACAGTACATGGTAACCAGTAGATGTTCAAAATATGTTGTTAGTTGAAGAGGTAAAATAAAAAGCAGTTCAGTGTAGAAGATACTACTTTTGCTCCTATCTATCCATTCATCCATCTGGTTATGTAGACATCAGAATGATAATGAGTGGTGGGATTACTAATACTTCTCTTCATGATTCATTCTTGGTAGGTTGTGTGTTTCTAGGGATCTGTCCATTTCATCTAGGTTATCCAATTTGTTGTCATATCATTGTTCATATTTTGCTTACAATCATTTTTATTTCTGTAAAATTGGTAGTAATGCCCCCTCTTTCATTTCTGATTTTAGTAATTTGAGTCTTCTCTTTTTTTTTTTTTAGTCAATGTAGTTAATGGTTAGCTAATTTTATTGATCTTTTCAAAGTGCCAACTTTCGGTTTTTGATTTTCTCTATTGTTTTTCTATTCTCTCTCTTTTTTTTTTTATTGCTGCTGTAATCTTTACCATTTCTTTCCTTCTGCTAGCTTTTGGTAGTTTGTTGTTTTTTTCCTAGTTCTTTATGTTGTAAAGTGAGTCTGTTGATTTGAGATCTTCTTTTTTGAGGTAAGTGGTGACAAGTATAAATTTCCCTCTTAGCACTGTTTTTGCTGCATTCCGTAAGTTTCAGTAGGTTGTATTTTAATTTTCATTGTCTCAAGATATTTTCTAATTTTCCTTGTGATTTCTTCTATGACCCATTGGTTGTTTAGAAGCGTATTTTAAATTTCCATATATTTGTGAATTTTCCAGTTTTCTTTCTGCTGTTGATTTCATTGTTGAAATTCTCCTTTTATTCATATATCACTTTTCTGATTTCCTTTGGCTCTTTGTCTGTGTTTTCCTTTAGCTTTTTTACTTAAAGACAATTTAAAAAGTCTTTGTCTAGTAAGTCTGACGTCTGTGTTTCCTCAGGGATGGTTTCTAGAGATACAGTGTTTTGTTCTTTTAATGGGCCATGTTTTTCTGTTTCTTTTCATACTTATTTTAATTTATTTTATTTTTTGTTGGGAATTGGACATTTGGATAATAGTCACCTCTCCCAGTCTTTGCAGATATGTTCTGTGCTACAGCATTCCTCTACTTAATAGCTGGACATACTTTGAGTCTTGAAATTAACCCTAGGTGGAGGCTTAAGAGTTTTACAAATCTTTTCTAAACATGTGTCTTGCCTGGACCTGTATGTGGCTTTTTCACTCCCCCTGAATATACAAGGAATTGAATATTTTTGCATGTTTTAATTTCCCAAAGAGTCTCACCTCAGCTTCTCTCCAGGGCTTTAGATGTTTTATTGTTTGCCTCCATTTGCATCTCTTGCCTCAGGTGCCTGCAGATTTTATGAGCTGTACCTGCTGCTTTTTGCCATTTTCCTCAGCCTGAGATGCAAGCTATGCCACTTTTCCCCACAAGCTACAAGTTAGGCAGAACAGAGACCAATCTTTCAGGAAGCTCCCAGACAAGCTGTAACATTGCAAATAAAGTCTGCTTTACTCTCTCTGGTTCGAGGGAGAGATTTGGGAGCTGGGCTGCTATCTCCTCCAGACCAAGACTGCTCCACGTTAGGGAGGGGATGGAACAAGGTGAGTAAAAATGTCACAAAATGTCCTACCATTTCGAATATGCCTTTTCTTGATTGGAAATTTGTTTGGTTGCTGTCAACATTTGAATATTTTCCAGAGCTCCTACACAGTTACTGTAGCCAGTCACTAGTTGTTTTTTAAAAAATGTTTCTGTCGAGGAGCGAGAGTCTGGAGCTTCCTTGTATGCCAGTTTGCTACTAATATTTTTAATTTTCTTCTTATTGATACCTGACTTTACAAATTTTATGTAAAGAACAATTGTTTCTTTTATAAGAAAAGGTAAAAATTACTGAGAAAGAGATGGTTGTAAGAAAATATCTCACAATAGCAAAGGAAATATAAACTATATAATAAATAAAAGAAATATAAACTACCTAGTAAGCTTAACAACAGGTGCTTGTGAACTAGAGTGGAAGCACCTTTTACGCAGGAGTTAGATCACAGACTGAGCTCTCAGCTAAAATCTTATATAGTCAACATAACCTAGTATAACACCCAGCACCTTGAGATGCTGACACCACGAAAAGTGCCAGAAGCTGAGGCTGATCCCCCATTCCTGTCCAGAATGTGCTCAGTAAGTGAAAGATGGGCAGACTCACCCACACTCTCTAAACTCTTTGTCTTTCAGATACATATAGTTTTATTTACATCGTTGTTTGAATGTATATTTGTTTAGGCTCAGTCTCCATAAATAGAATTACAAAAGGATATAAAGGGATAAAAAAGATGACTTAAATAAATGGCAAGACATACTGTATTCTTAAATGAGAAATCAAGTATCATGAATATTTCATCCTTTCCCATTAATAGACTGGCAAAATGCAATTCCAATAAGATATATACAGGATGTTTTGCAGGAAACATGACAAAAATAATTCAAAATTTCACATGACATAAACCAAGAATATGAAAGATGATTCTGAAAAAGGTGAGTATAGGAGTAGGGGGTGATGCCACTTAGCTCTTCCTGCTATTAAATCACACTGTAAAGTTACAATAGTTTTAACTTTATGGCACTGATTCAACAACAGATACATCGATGGAAGAGGATAACACAGAAATAGTCTTTTATATTTAGATTAAATACTTGATAAAATAGGCATTATAAATTAATTTGGAAAAAGGACCAACATTATATATAAATGTGTAGAATAACTGATTAGCATTTTGTAGTAAAGTACTATTTAGATCATCCTTTTTATTATGAACCAAAATAAATCCGAGATGAATTTATTTTCAAATATTAGAAAAAGTTGAAGATTTGAGTTAACTATTTATCAGACCTTTTGTGGAGGAAGAATCTTTTTTTTTTTTTTTTTAATAAATTTATTTATTTATTTATTTTTGGCTGCATTGGGTCTTCGTTGTTGCACACGGGTTTTCTCTAGTTGCGGTGAACGGGGGCTACTCTTTGTTGCGGTGCGCGGGCTTCTCATTGCGGTGGCTTCTCTTGCTGCGGAGCATGGGCTCTATATGTGCAGGCTTCGGTAGTTGCGGCACGTGAGCTCAGTAGTTGTGGCTCGCCGGCTCCAGAGCACAGGCTCAGTAGTTGTGGTACATGGGCTTAGTTGCTCTGCAGCATGTGGGATCTTCCCGGACCAGAGCTCAAACCCATGTCCCTGCACTGGCAGGCAGATTCTTAACCACTGAACCACCAGGGAAGTCCCAAGAATCTTTAAGTTTGAAAATAATAGAAAAATTTCACAGATGGAAAGTGCAACTGATTTAACTCAAACAGTTTTAACTGCCATTAACAAGGTAAACAAGATAAAAAGAAAAAAAAAACCACTGGAAAATATGTGCTGTACAAGTGGCAGTACATTTAAAATTGGGAGATTTCACATATATACCCAAATCTCAGGCTTATTTGAAAAAACGGAAAACCCAGTAACCTGCCTTGTTTAGGCTGTACAGTTTATCACGGTGGTTCCCTCACTGTGTTACTTCTTTTTTGCTTCACTCATTCACCCATGGGCCCTGGAGATTGCTGCTCCTTGCTCAGAACAATTACACCACTTGCCTGACCAGTACATTGGGTAGATTTGCTTTTCTGCCACTTCAGTGACCTCTCCTTGCCCTCAAAAGCAACTTTATGATCTTCTTCAGACTCCCCTGCAAGGGCCAGTGGGGTTGTCAAATCTTTGCGTCTCTGAGGCCAGGAGAGCTAGTCCCTTCCTGGAAGTCAGCAGTTCTAAACTTTCTTCCTTGGCCTTTTCTACTGCTGCGCCCAATCTTCTGTCTCCTGGGTCACCTCTTCTATTTTCCCCACCTCTTCATTCGTGCCCCAGGCAAGTGGCAGCTGATTGGTCTTCTCTTGGCAGGTACAAGTGGGTGCTAATGAATGAAAGAATGTGCTGTCCTTACACCTGATAAAGAGGTAATTGACCCCCACCTCCTCTCTCCCCACCCTCAGTATTTCTTTTTCTGTGCAATAATCTGCATAGGCAAGACAGAGATCCTGGTTTAGACCCTAGTTTAGAAATTACACTTGACCTGAGAGCTCACAAAATGCTTAGATTTTATTCCAAGGTGCAAAGTTCCCAGTGGTGTGGTGATTGACAACATTATTTAAATAAGGCTTTGAGACCTTTGACTCTTGTACGACACAAGCAGATTAAATCAAAGGGCTGAGATATCCATCTGTCTGTCCATATGTCCTTCCATGCATCCAGTCAGCATTTATTTAATGCCTACTCTCTGCCAGGTTCCTTTATGTACCGTGTCTTCAAAGTGCTAAAAGGTGAGCCCTATTTTACTGATGAGAAAATGGGCTCAAGGGGTTAAAATAGTTTGCTCAAGTTTATATAACTCAGAGATAAAAATCAAATTCTAAAGTTCAAGACCATTACAGTTAACAGTTCTGCCCTGAAGAAGTTCACGATCTAGTAGAGACTATTTTAGGTGTGATTGTTATGAATGCATTCCAAATTTAAGTTAAAAGTTCCTGCTGTTGTCTCACTTATCTGGATGTTTTTGCCCATAGCACTCAGGAGACCAAATTATTTGAATAATTACTAGTAGACACAGTATCAGAATGTGGAGTGTCTTACTTAGTAATGAGTTACCAAAGGCCTTCCAAGTGGGCACGGGTGGATGACTTCATGGACAAACTCATTTGTGCTTGGTCTCTCTGGATTTTCCCTCTCTCACATTTCAAACAAGCTGTCAAACCCTTAGCATTTCCTTGCCTTGGGGAATTTTTGTGGGACAGTAGTAAACAAAACTGCTGGAAGTCTGTGACTCCTCCTGTATTTTGTTAATGCTTCTGGCAGATTAGACTGTGTGTTCAGAACGAGGATGATGCGGGAGAGCAGGAGGACCCTTAAGGGTCAAAGAAGGACAAGAGAAAGTTGACCCCCAGCCTGGGGAGTGGTTTCTGGTCAGTGAGTTGCACACATGATATGGGATCCACTTCCACTCTATGGCAGTCCCTGGGGAGGTGGACAGACCTCAAGGGGATGACTTTGTCAGACCCCCTGGAGGTTTGTCAGTGCAAGACTCTGGGAACAGGGGCACCATTCTGGGTGGCAGCCTGGAAAGGGGAATTCTCAGCGAAGGCTGTGAGTCAATCACAGTGATGGCTGTGAATCCATCTCCTGCCAGCCCAGTGGACTAGGGCCTTACTGTCAGAATGTTGTTGATTACAAAACAAAAAAAACAAAAAAACCCAAAAAAAACTCCAAAACGCACATGGAGTACATGCCAGAGTTTTCTTTCCAAAATGCTTAGAATGAAGCATTTTTTTTGCTACTTCTCCTTTGCCTCCTGAATCAAATTTCTCAGGGCAGTTTTCAGGTCTTTCCCACTCCCAGGCCAGTCTTCAAGTCCCTGAATGTCCCTGCCCTCAGCATTTGGACCCCATGCTCCAGCCACTATGAACTGTTGGCAGATGCACCCCCTGCCCCTGCCCCATACTCTCCTGCCTCCAAGCCTTTGTGCACGTTGTTCCCTCTGTCTGTAGAGCTTTTCTCTGTTCTCTGGGAAGCTCATCTTTCAAAGCCCTGGAGGTGCCTTCCCAGACCCTCCTCCCCTAACGCACACACACACACAACACAGAAGAATTAATCATTTCCACCTTTCTGCTTGGCGGCATTTTATTATTTGATCAAAGTTAGGGATTTAGGGCCTGTCTCCCCAGTTGGTTGGAAGCATCTTGAGGTTTGGTGCTATGAGGTCTGGTGCTGATTCATCTCTGATTCTCCAGGACCTAGCACAGCACCTGGCATGTGGAAGGTGACCCGGCAAATGTGTACAGGATGAATACGTCGGAGAATGAGTGAAAGCACAGAAGGACACAAAGAGCCACCAGGATATAGAGTGGACATCCGTGTACCACGCCCAGTGCCTGCCATGGATGGACAGCTTTGAGCAGGGCAGAGGAATCCTATATCAGAGAGCACCACCAAGCTGGAGTCACACAGCAGAAGTATGTGAAGATCTTAGGTTTGAAGATGATTCAGGTATTCCCTGTACTCTTTTATTTCATACTATTTGCTGATTTTTGTGGTTCTACTAACCTCGAGGCTTTTATAAGCAAAGAACCGGGCATTAATGAAGCAACCATTAGGTGTTTGGTTCAGGGTATTTCACAACACTGTGGGTTGGTATCATTGTCCTCATTTTACTGATGAAATCAACCTAGTCTCACACAGAGGTTAAGGAACTTTCTCAAGTCCTTACTGTGAAGCGAGGTCAGATGCAAACTCAGTTTTGCCTTATCCATCAGGCACTAGTGTCGATGTCCCAGTGGGAAAAGGGATCTTCAATTAGGATAATTTGAGGAGTGTTTACTCACAAAGACACTAAGTACAAAGCTACTTAGTGGGGAGAGGGGAGCCAGAGGGGCAGTCCAGGAACCTAGGCTGGGAGCAACACAGTTGTCAGCAGGGGGAGAACGGGAGCAGAAAGCAAGAAGGAGAGGTGGTTGTGAAGCGCACACCTCCCTGTGCAGAACCCAGACGGCCTGAGGCAACCTCCTGCTCTCTGCCCTCCCATTATCGGGCTCCCAGCAACCAGTGAGCCCACGGGCAGGGTCCATAGGGGCCCGCCTCCACGGCAGAGAGCAGGGTGGGGCAGGAGGGAAAATGGATGTGGAAGGGCAAACAGAAGACATGTATACCAGCAGCATCTCACACAGGCAGGCAAGAGCAGGGGGACATGAAGGGTGGAGACACCTGATCAGGCCACCTGGCACCCAGGGGACATTCTTACAAAATTCCAATGACCAGTGACCGTGGTCCTTTTACTGCAGGTCATACTCCCACCCTGCACAGCTTTCCACTCTACTTGGGAGGCCACCCACCTCCACAGCTCCTCATGGCTGGGGTCAGTCCAAGACCAAGTGATAGAGACCAAGGGCTCTTCCTTCTGTGACCCTTGTATAGAAGAGACAGTCACCACAGGAGAGTACCTGATGGCCTTTGTGGGTCCCATCTCTTTGCAGCATCTGATTTCTCTTTGAATGAGAAGAGCAATGGGCAGCAGGCCAAGATCTGCCTTTCCTCTCCCACCCCCGGCTCCTCACATCCCATCCCATTTGAGAAGAGAAGGGCAGTGCTGTCTTTCCATCAGTTTCTCTCATGCTTGCTTCCCTCACCTTTTCTCCTTCTTAATCTACCCGTGGCTCCTAAAAGGATTAATTAGAAAGATGTGAGCAGGGGTTGGAACGTCAGAAAACAATCGTCACTTTCCTATCTGACCTCTCTCACCAGCTGCAGAATTAACAAATTGAATGTCCTCAGCAGACAGGAGTGGCACATGATACGAAGTTCATTACGAGCCTCGCCAGGGACCGTGTGCGAAGCCCCATTTAAACAACTCTTGCTGATTAAATTCCTCCCAGGCACTCCCGCCAGACACTGTTAGAAAATACTCACATCCAATGGCTTTTTAATTTTTTTTAAACATGTGCCAATTATTTGCCTGCTATCTGCAGGTGCTGGCAAGCATCATTGCCGGCCTCACTGTCTACACTCTTATCCACTCGGCGCCTGCCTGGGGGCTCACGTCGTCAGGAATAGGACCCTGGGCTCTGGCCTGGGCTGTCAAAAGCTCTCCAGCCACCCTCCAGGACTGGCCTGCCCCGCCCCCAGCTCCCAGCCCCACACGTCTCACCTTCTGAGGCTCAGGGCTCTCTCAAATGTTTCAAGGTGACAACACAGACCCGGGTGACCTGCTAGAAGTGGGGCCCAGAGGGGCAGGCACACATTTGTGCCTGGGCCGGTGCCAGCCGCCTCCCAGCCAGGGTGTGCTTCAGACCTGGGCCAAACAGGGACATATAATCGCCACCTCTGGGAGCAGGAGGAGGGCAGGGAAGGGCAGTGAGATCCTGCCTGGGAAAGGGCTTGGCACTTGCTCACAGGCCCCTTTCAAATAAGTTTCAGAATGCCCTTCTCTTCCTGCTCTCACTTCAGCTATCCTGATGACTTAGTTCACTCCTTGTTTGGTGCTTAATTAAAGCCAATGAGTTCTTAGCAGTTTAATAGGTGCCAATTAATATCCAAAAGTGAGGGTTCAAAAATATAAGCAATAGAATTTTTATCCTGTTCATATTTTTTTTAACAAAGGTAATAGAAAAGTTTTACCAATAACAGGTTTTGCAGCTGTGTTTCACTGTGACCCACTCCCCACCCTCGACCAGCTCCGGGGATGGCACCTTCCTCTTGATTTCCCTCCCTGTCTACACCTTTGGAATTCACTTCATTATTAGCCTGTCTAGTTTTCTCATATGAGACGGCGTCTCATCTCACTGATGATAGCAGCTCTGGATCAGAATAAACACTTCCTACCCATCTTCTTTGGAAAGTCCTGTCTTGCCCTTGGATGACACGCCAGGCTAGTCAGTGGGCATCCTCTCCCTGCCACTTTCACCTTCTGGCACTTATGAGACCTTGGTGTTCCTGCTTCCCATTAAATGAACTAAGAACTGCCATGAATTGAATGACAGAGCTAAGTAGTTACAAGGAATTGCAGGAGTGATTGAAGGAACTGAACATGTTTATCTCAGAGAAGAGAGAACTTGGGGTGGGAGAGGAACACGAAATCTGCCTTCAGACACCTGACAGGCCTTCGTGTGGAAGAGAAGACAGACTCGGGTTCTGGGTCCGTATGTGGGAGAACCAGCATCAGTGGCAGGGAGGTAAAGGAGGAACACATTTTAGCTCAGTATAAGAAATGACCTTATAACAATCAGAGCTACACCGAGAGGTGGTAAGCTCTCAACCACTGGAGGTGTTCAAACAGAGGGCCAAGGACCCCTTGGTGAGTATATAGGGGTAGGTGAGAGGTGGGGAGGCGGGTGGAAGGGCATCTAGAAGAGCATGATGACCAGATTAGACCTTTTAAAAATTTTCTTCCAAATTTGAGATTTTATGATTCCCTTTTCAGAAATAAGCATAGTCCTTTCCAGCCACAGCACCTTAGAGGCTTTGCGTCAGGAAGGACAAGGTGGTCCTAGAGGGAATCCAGAAGGAAAGATAGCCCCAACCAAAGATTAGGGAGGAGAGAGAAAGAAAACAAAAGAATTTTAAAAAGTGCAATAGATTGGGGCCATTTAGTGTAGGGACACTATTTTATATACTTTAATAGCCTAAAAAGGATCACTGTGTTAATAAAGTCCTGCACAAATTTGAATATTTATAATGGCTATCTAGTTAGGAAGAAAAGTTAAGAATAAAATTCAGTGAAATTTTGAATTCAGAAGTAAGGATTTCTGATTTAACTTGGTGTATAATGCCTAGTATAGCCCTCCCGGTTCCCCCATGGCAGTATAAATATCCTGAAAATGCAAACAAACAAGCAGGTAATAATCCTTTAACAAAATATAAGAAAGTTATACGTTAAAGCAAATTCTGGAGATAACTGTTATTGATGACCTCATCAATAGGAAAGGACTGAGAAATAGTTTTGGAGCACACTTCCTCCGATTAAAACATCCCAAATCCAAAGAGAGGAGATGAAATAAACTAAACACCTTCCTACTAATGTCCTTATCTTCAAGTCACAGGGACAAGGATTAGAAAAACAAGCTGTCTCCCCTCCACTCTCTTTAGAGCTAGCCAAGACGCTGGAGCCCTATCTTTCCCCAGGTTGCCACCCACCATCCCTCTGCTTCTCACACCATTGTCTTCAGATCATTTTCCCTTGTATCCATTCAAAAGCCACGTTTCCCACAAAGCAGAGGGGAACTGGAGGAAGCACACTGCATCTTGGCTCACTTAGATGCCCAAAGAGAAGCATCAGAAGCAGGGTAGAGCTTCTGGACACAGTTCTGGATAAGGGGCATCATCTTTCATGTTCTAAACTATGTATAAGAGGAGTTAAACCTGCATCTTGGGAATTCCCTGGTGGTCCAGTGGTTAGGACTCCATGCTTTCACTGCCAAGGGTGCAGGTTCAACCCCTGGTCAAGGAATTAGGATCCCTCAAGCCGCGCAGTGCGGCCAAATTGCCCCCCCCCCCGGCAAAAACCAAAAAAAAATCCCAAACAAACAAATAAAAAAACCCTCTGCATCTTACAAATTGACCTAGGGGCTGGTTCTTAGCTCTGTACTTTAGAAGGGTAGTTACAGCACCAAAATGTGCAGTGATGGGGGCTGTGGGAAACTCCAGGCTTGGATAGCAATCTGTTCTCTCAAGGATGAATGGAAAGAAAAGGTTAATAAGGGGCCTATAGAAAGGTACTGCAAATTATGGGCGACTTTACATGATGATTCATGGCTCTAAATTGTTATCCTGTTAGATAAAGAAGAGACTTGTGGAATAAACCTTCTTGCTGTCTACACTTATGAAACAGGAACAGGAAGCTGCAAAGTCAGAACAGGCTGAGATGAAGGTAGTGTGCAAAAGTAGTTTGCTGAAATAAGAAAAGAATGCGGGTAATTCCAAATGCAGTAGCAGGATTAAAATCTAATTGAAGATGGTAAGTAAAAGATAAGATCTTGCAGAAAATTATACCAGAAATGAAGAGGAGAAACTTGAAGAAATCTTCCTGACCATAGTGCAAAATGATTAAAACATAAAAATGGTGATGGATGGCAGATCTTGAGACTTAAGGATGTATATAGCAAACCTGAGAATTACACATGCCACAGAAGATAAAACCAAAGTCGAATACTCAAGATCACCTTCAAATTAGGGCTTCCATGCCAAGATGAGAGGTATAAATATCTCAAATAAAATACTAGCAAATTGGATTTGACAGATTATTAAAAGTGTTATCTATTATAATGAACATAGGTTTAATTTCAGATATGTAAAAATAGTTTAATATTATTACAAATTTCTTAATCAATGATTAGTTTAGTAATCAATGGATCAAAAATAAAAACCAATATGATCATTTCAATATATATACTTCAAAATGTTTGATTAAATCTAATACTCTCAGGTTCCAAGCTCAGTCAGACTTTTAGGTTGCATATGCAAATATTTTCTCCGCCCCCAATTTTATTTTACTCTTGGTCCTATCATGGGATTTACTTTTTTCAGTATTCCTGGTGTTTTGCAAGTAGTATTATGACTTTAGGTTAACCACCTGAGTAAATATGAAAACTACTCCCTATCCCTCCTAGTCCTCACCCACAGTGGCCCCTGCATTTCCCAAGTGCTCCACTATCCCTCTTCCAGGCCCCTCCTAGCCCCTTTGCACTCCAGGGTTTCCATCAACATTGTTCTCTAGGCTCAGCCAGTCTGTAGCTCCTCCAGGGTTGCAGGTTGGGTACATGAGGTGGCACTCATCTGGAATGTCCCTCACACTCGTGCCTTGATCCCTGAAACCCCTGTAGAAGGAGATGCAGACTTTCATTCCACATAGCAAAGCCCTAGTGGGGAACACGAGGGCTCAAATCAAACTGATATCAGAGGAGGGGGAGGTAGGAGGGAAAAGGGGGTTCTAGGACATCTGGGGCTGGGGAAGGGAGCAGAAGAGACAGAATAAAGAAACAGAATCAGTCATTACCCATTTCATAATCTGTCACTATCTTCTGTCCTCATGGGTTGGTGGTGGTGGGATAGCAGGAATGGATACAGCAAAGTGCTGAAATTCTTGGCTACATAAACATGGGAGTTTTGAATCTCACTGTGGAGTCCCATGTCAGCCCTCACGTCTTCCAGTGAATCCACAGATTTATGAGACATGGATTGAATAGCTGAAGAACTGGATCAGCCTAATCCAACAAACATAATTCTTGCATGCTTCTGTGCCTTTGCACATGCTGTTCCTGCTGCTTGGAATGCCCACCCTGCCCTGGTCCACCAGATAAACACCAGTGCAAATCTCTCTCAGACAGAGGGAGGGGCACCTTCCCCTGTGCACATATGACAACCACAGCACTTACTCCATGGAACCAGAATGAGCTGCTCCCAGGCCTGCCTCCAAACTACAGAATGTGTTTCTCCAGAGAAGAGGCCGTGGCTTAACCATTTCTGTATCCACAGCCTTACACTGTTCTTGCTACATATTAAGTCTCAGTAAATATCAGTTTGATGAATGAATAAAGAAACAGAGAATGGGGAGGCGACAACTCTGGGTTAGAGAGGCCCACTTTGAGGAGCAGATAGGTGTTCAAGCCCAGCCAGGGGACTCTATTTTGGACATTCTTGGCCCCCAGTGGCTGGCTGGGCTTGGTTTCTCTCTGAATAGGCCAAACTGAGGATGGGGCTCTGGTGAGCATGTTCGGGCCCTCTGGAATCATGGATACCATGAGCTTGTGGAAGCTCAGGCCATCTGCATGCCTCCTAAGGTCTTCAAATTTGGCTGTACCCCATACCATCAAATTCACACAAATCTGTTTCTTCCATTGGAACACAGATTTAAAGGGCCATCTGCATCTGATGGCAGACCACAAATGACTCCCGCTAGAAGGTCCCTGGCTTCTTAGTCTATTAATAGCCAATTGCACCCGCACAGCTGGGAGTCCTTAGGTCCACAACAGACATGATTGTGGGACAGCCTGGGAACAGGAAAGATCACAGATCTGAGAGTCAGGAAACCCAGTCCTTCACATTGAAAGACTGATATCCTTGGGTCAGTCTTTTAATTCCTTGGAGTCTCAGTTTCTTCATGTATTAAAAGAGAGCACTGGATTAAATAATCTCTTAAACCCAAAATTCTGCATTATTTTAATCAGGTAAATTCTAGTCAATTGTTTAAGCCAAGCACTGATGAAGGGATGGAACAGAATGCTCTACTTTCTATTTTAACACTTTCTTGGTTAACTGACCTCTTGATTGCAGAGAAAAGTCAGAAAATTCAAGCTCTTCCTCATGTTCTTTGCAGTTATATCAGTTGGACAGTAATTTATATCATAGCAGGGTATTAGAAAGCTCTAAACTTGCATCTTACACCTTGGTGAATATATCAATTAAGATCAAACATTTGGACTCTATTTATAGTGGACTGCCTGTTCCCTATCTTGAGTCCCAGGGCTGGAATATGAAAGACTGTTTGGATTGGATAGCAATCAATTAATTGACATTTATTAACATCTACTGCAGGGCCAGCACTGTGCTAGGGCCTCATTTTGCAAATCTCATCTTATGTAGCACTTTCAACACACTTGATCTCTTTTAGTCCTCACAACTGCCCTCCACCTTCCTACGAGCTGTGCTCCCACCAGAGAACAACACAGACCACTTAGAAGTGCTGTGTTTGGAAAATCATTAGTGGGGGCTTCTCCCTGGAAGTGGAAGATGTCACTGCCCAGAGAAGGTGTGACTCTGCAGCTCTTCCCCGACCCAGAGAGCACCCTGAAGGACAGCCACTTGTTCATAAACCTTGAGTTTTCCCAAGACATAGCCTTAAGCTTTACAAGAACAACCTTGTGGGATTTCTTATCCTTCCAACTTTAACTTGGCCAGAAATGCCCTGAGACCAGGCTTTTCAGCTATATTTTAGCACTTCTGCCACTGGCTTCAGCAGCAGCAATAAAGGATAGAGAGATGTGAGACACTAATAGTATTTCACCCACACACCCTTAAAATAACCTAGGCTTCTTGGGAATGGTAGGTGTTAGTTCCGCTTAAGTTTCACATGAAGGTGAAGTGGCAATGAGTCTCCTCAGCTTTTTCCTTTTCTGCACAGAAGCCATCAAGTCAACTTTTTGCTCTGACAAGAATGCTAAGCACCTGGGAAATCAGGAGATGTGGGCTTCTTCATTTATCCTTCACAAACAACTTTTAAACACCTTTATCATGAGAGACATGGATGGTTCCAAGGTGAAACAGACACAGTCCCTGTTCCTTTAAGGAACTCCCAGTCTGGACCAATAAACTGATACATGACAATACCGTGCCATGACAGACATAGCTGCCTACATGCTTAATGAACAGCCTTTCTCCCTTCTTTCTTGCTAATGGAATGCCAATTTTATTCCTATTTAACCTGCTCTGCAGTGGTGGATCTGTTATGGTGGGTCTGAATCAATCACTGCAAGTCTGATGCCCTTTTTCAGTGACCAGCCCTAGGATGGATAGGTGACTCAGTTCTGGCCAGTAAGACTTCAACGGAAGTCTTCAGGACAACATTTGAAAAGGATATTTCTCCCTGATAAAATGTATTACAGGGATAAAACTTTTTGTTTCTGCATCCATTCTTCTTTCTGGGAATGATGTTGTGTAATTATGTGATGCTTAAAATTGGAGAAGCCATGTTGTGACTCAGAGGAGAGCTACAGACAACAACTGTGGATGACAAAGTACAAATCTTGGTGCTTGGGTCCTTGATGGCATCACTGAACCACCAAAGCCAACCTAGGACCATATATCACCTGGTGGAAATAAATGTCCTTTAGTTTGAGCCATAGTTAGTTGAATTTTTTGATACTAGTAGCCAAAAACATTCCTAAATGTTAAAAATTAGAAAAGGGCTTTACCAAGATATATGCTACTAAATTCCTGGGGGAGGAGGAGTTCACCAGCTGGGGAAAGTGGAGAAAAGCATTCCAGGCAGAGGTATTGGCTGAAACAATGGAACAGAGATGTAGAAAGGCATGCTATATTTGGATATGGCGAGAAGTTCAGTGTGGTTGGGATACAGACTTCAAGGGGGGCATGATGAGAAATGGTGCATTCAGAGTCAAGGCTAAGGTTCTTTAACAAAACATAGTGGTTTAAAGAATGTAAAATCTTACTTCTCTCTCATGTAACAGTCCTAAGGGGTGGTCAGGGTAGTACTGCTCTGGGCGGTCATTCAGGGACCCAGGTTCCTTGCTCTATTGTTCTGTCGTCCTCTAGGGTGTTGCCCTCACTGTATGATCCAGGGAATCTCCACATTCTGTCTTCAGGGAAGAGGATAAGAAACCCAAGAAATGTGTGCTGGGTGTTTGAAGGCCCACAATTGGAAGTGGCATGAACACACTTCATTTTTGCTTACGGTCAATTATCAAGAACTTAGGGGCCACAGCCAGGTGCAAGGAAGGCTGGGAAATGTAGTCACTGGCTGTGCAGGCCACTATCCAGCTAATCTTTGTTGCTAGGGAGACTTGGGTCTAACTATGAAAGGCCCTATGCACTAAGATAAAGGGTTCGGAAATGCTGCAGGCAAAGAGAATCACTGAAGAGCTGAGGAGTGACATGACCGAGGCACATTTTAGCTCAGTGTAAGGATGAAGCCTTCCATAATGAGAACTGACCAAAAGTTAAATGACCTATTTAATGATGAAGTCAGTTTCTCTTCATCAGAGATATTTGAATATCTCTGGACCAAATGCTGGACCTGCTATCCAGATGCATTGTTAAAGGGACAGATGACAAGAGAGTAGGCTGGACTAAAGGATCCCTAAAGGAGCACTTGCAATGTCTAAAACCCTTGGCCTCTGCTCTTTCTAAATCTCAGTCTCACGATGGTGGCATGATACGATGGCTTGGGCAGCCTGATCCTGCAGGCAAGGAGACCAGTTACAAGGAAGGATGAGCCAAACTGAGGTGGTGCCAGTGGAAAAAGAGGAAAGAATAGTTGTGAGGGACATGGTAGAGGAAGAATCACCAGGACTTAGTGTCTGTTGGGCTTGGGGGCAGGTTTAGGAAACCAGAAGGTTTAATAATGACCCCAAGTTTTCCAGTCTGCATAACGACAAAGATTTCACCAAGCCACTAACAGAGATAGACAAGAGTAAAGCAGGACATGAGGGAAAGATGTGTTTGGGGTTCCTGTGGGATGTTCATCAGGAAGCTGAAAATGCAGGTGTGGATTTGGTAAAGCAATCAAGGCTGAAGGATTAGATTTGGGAATTGTCAAATACTTAAGACTTAAAATAGGAACTACTGAGCCTGCACTCTAGAGCCTGTGCGCCTAGAGCCCGTGCTCTGAAACAAGGGAAGCCACCGCAATGAGAAGCCCACGCACCGCAACAAAGAGTAGCCCCCGCTCACCGCAACTAGAGAAAGCCCGGGTGCAGCAACGAAGACCCAATGCAGCCAAATAAATAAATAAATAAATAAATAAATAAATAAATATACACACACATATATATATATATATATAAATTTTTTAAAAAAAGGAATTGTCAGGATCACCAGGAAAGAAAGTAAGGAGCAGAAGTGGCATTTACAGACTTTTATTGGGTTCATGAATAGGCGTGTGTGTGTGTGTGTGTGTGTGTGTGTGTGTATTTATCAGATTCTTAAGAGAACCTGTGACTCAAAGAAATGGTAAGAATCACAGCTGTAGAAAGAGAATGTTCTGTCAGAAAGAAGAATTTGGTGAAAGTATTATTCACTAATTATTCACAGGTGCCAAAGGGAAAATTCACTCCAGGAAGAGGATATTTGTCAGTTTCAGATGCTACAGAGATGTCCTGTAGAGGATGGAAATTGAGAAATAGCCTCTGGACTGGATAACCTGTGACCATTAAGCAAGCCAGCTCGGTAGATGGGAGAGGTCACAGTTCAGATCTGAAGTTGTTGAGAAGTGAGTAGGAAGTGATGGCTTAGAGGCCAGAAGTGTGGGTGCCCTTCACAAGAAACTTATTTGTGAGAGGGAGTGACGGGCCAGACACTTAGGGATAGCTGGCTATTTTACCTCGCCAAAGACAAGTAAGTCAGCATGTGGAAGAGAAAAAATCACGGAGAGGAAGAGTGAGAGCCGAAGATTCTGGAATGGTTCTTAGAGGAAGTGGCCATGGCCCAGACTGAAGGTACAGTGGGTGTGTGAGTGAGAGGTGGTCCTGAGGGGGCTCAGTTTAGGCAAGGAGAAGCAAGAAAGGAGCCAGAATACACAGGCATACTGATGAAAAGAGGAGGGAAGCATAGGAAGCTTAAGAAAAATGGCCTTGACCTCACCTGCTAAGAATAAGGGGTCAGAGGTGTTCTGGGGCTGACAGTGTGTTTGGAACTGCTGGTGTGAGGGGTTAGCTGGGGGCGGAAGCATCACTGTCCGCAGAGCTCCGGCGAGGGCCCACGACACTGACTCCCTCCTCCCAACCTGGGCCTCGCACAGGCGCCGCGTGTTGACTGGTTGGTGCAACAAGCCCTGTCCCTTTCCTGCCGCCTGGCTGTTAAGGCATCGCTTTGGCCCAAACATGCATGTGGTCCCTACACCAGTTCCTTGCCCGTGATGTGATTAAATGAGACCTGTGCCTTTAAGGAGTGCCCCCTTCCTCGGCCCTTCCCCCTCCAATTACAGCACTAATTTCAGTAATGGAGCATTAATAGAGTAATGGGCGAGTGAGGCTGGCCTGAAGGAACTGTGGAGCTCAGCACAAATTGAGTAAATAAACCATATATTAGATTTCTAAACAATACTTTTAGTCTAGTCTCCAGGGAAAGAGAGTCGTCAAGACTTACTTAAGTCATCCCTGCAAAGTGTATGTAAAAGAAGCCTCCTTTCAGAGCTTGGCTGTTTGTAGAAGTCGGAAATCTTTCTCTCTTCCAGGGACTGGAGAGATAAGATAGCTGCCGTTCCCACATGTTCCCATCCTTCGTTATTTCCCAATTTCTCCTACTTTGACAGATGTATCAGAGGTGAGAATCCCCAAGAATGCCCCCCTCCTGGGGACCCTCACTGGAGTGGGGGTCACTGGACACCTCCCAGGGAAAAGTAGCCCAAGGCAGGTGGTGCTAATGGATGGGAAGTGGGAAAGGGACAGGGGCTAGGGAGTAGAGGAACTTGGGGGAAGAGAGGGCAAGTTATTAGCAGATGACCTTACTATGGGAGACTGACCCTGCTGTTGCCACTACTTGGCAATGTTTTAATAGGGATCCCTTTTAGAAGACTAAAGAATACTAACAACGTGTTACAATAAGAACTTGCATCTGTATTGCTTTAATGGATAGTAGGAAAGAACAAAGGTCTAAGTGTCAGAAGATCAAGGAGATGGTCTCAGCTCTGTTAAATACTAGCTGTAGGACCTTGGACAAATAATATTATCTTTCTGTGCCTTAGTTTCCTTGTCTGTAAAATGAGAAGAGCAGTATCTTTCTGCTTGTTTCCGAGGGAACTATGAGGGACAAAGGAGATGTTGTGTTCGGCCTGCCTACAGTAGCTGGGCAGGCCTCATCCTCTGGGCCTCTGCTGCCCATGCAGCCCAGCTCCAGCCTCTGAGGGGAAGAAGGGGGCAACTCTGGGCTGTGAGGTCTGGGCAGTGGTAGGAAGTCCCTGGAACATTAGTTTAGGGCCATGAAATGTTAACACATTGAGCACCTGCTCCATGTTGGTGATGGTGACGCTCTGAAGCTGTAAAGTAGGATTACAGGATTTCAGTATGGTTGCTAAAATCTGTTCTGACTTCGTTTGCTCCCATTGCCTAAGCAAGTCCTGAACGTGGGAGAGAGCCGGGGTCGAGTGCCTGAGAAGAGCTCCCCTCCTCCGCCAAGGGCCTCTGACTCCAGGAGGGCTGATTCACAGAGTGACTTCCGGTGGCTGTGAAGAGTCACTAGGGCATTGATAGCCAATAGCTGCTCTGCTAAATCTTCCAAATGTTCTGCATGTTGCACTAGCTAGAGAGAAACTACTGAAAGCAAATTCCTCATGAATCTTTTGTCTATATAGGGTGGGGAGGCAAAAGACAACAGAGAAGAAGCAAGGGGGGTTCTGGCGCCTTCCCAATCTTAGTGGCTAAGAGCTTGGGTTCTGCATTCCAAGTTGGGCTCAAATCCTTGTCCTGCTAGTTACTGGCTATGTGACCTTGGGTGCATTTCCTGTCACCTCTAAGCAGCAGTTTCCTAAATGTTGGTGTGTGTGGCATACCTCTCTTAAAGGTCTATGGTAAAGATTCAATGACCAATACAGGACGTATACCTTACAAGTTGCTGTCTTTTCATGTCTCTGTCTTTTTAAGGTCGGGTATCATGTTTTAAATTTTTTCCCCCTAAACCTAGCACTTATGTGTGTAGAGAAAGAAGGAAGAAAAGAAGGGAGGGAGGGAGGAAGGAAGAGAGGGAGGGGGGAAGGATATCTATCTGATTTGGTGGGGAGGGGCATGGATTTCTAGGAATGCCTCATGGCCTTCAGTGACATTAGAGCTGGGTTCACAGGTGGTGGGGCTCAGGGTTCTTACCCAGGTTCTTGAGGGCAGTATCTGCTATAGGGAATGTGGATAAAATAGGATCCGTGCTCTCTCCCCAGGCCACACCCTCTCCAATTGTTCCTCTTTCTGAGATGGTCATTTGAACAGATATACGTCTTATAAACAGTCAAGGGAATTGACCATCACTCAACTAGAATGACAGACTGCTTTCTGACCTGGGGCCCTGGGGGTCCAGGTATGGGTCAGGGAACCCAAAGTGAACACACAGGCCCCCAAAGCACTGCAACCTGACAGCTGCTGGGTGGCGATCACCTCCGGGCATCAGTGAGAGTAGAGGACCTGGCCTTGTCTGAGAGGCTACTCAGTGAACGCCACCTTGGGAACTTCAGGTGCTATAAATGTACAATCAAGGCACACAGAGAAAGAAAAATGGCTGGAAATACAGGGTAAAAGTGAATGGGGGAGGAGAGGCTGTGTGCTAGACTTTCAGCTGGCATCCTGACCTTGTTTCTAGTCTTGCCATTACCAAACTCTGTGACCTTTGACAAGTCACCTCATCTTTCTGAGTCTCTTTCTTCATCAGCACAGTTAGACAGTTGGCTGTTTTGCATCTGACAGTCCATGCTTTTCATGCAAGAGAGTCAGGCTTTAGGCCAAAGGAGAAATGAACTTGATTCAGAGGTTCTGCCTTTGGCCTGGCCTTGGGGACCCCTGGCCACCTGCAAGCATACACTCAAGTTTCTAGAGGGTAGATATCAAACCATTTCTCTCACAGTGGCTGGTTTAGATGGGGCCTCAGGCAGGCTGGGGTCTCGGAGATTCTCAGGCATAAAAATAATCATGAACCTGGAAGAAGATGCTTTGCCATGTACGTTACTTTCGAAAAAACCAAATCCAAATCTATATGGTATTTTCATCGTTTACAAAACAATTCAACCTGAAGGTATTTGCTCTAATGGGTTCCTACTGAGTAACAGGCCTTATGAAACAACAAATGTACACAATGAATCACCAATAATAGATATCATATAGCAACTTTAGAGTTTTACTATTTCACTCAAATTTGCCTTAGTAGAATCAGAAGGTTTGGTTCATCCAACCTGGAAAATGATATGCTCGACAAGTCACTGTGTATAACATTGGCTTTGACAGTTTTCATTAATTATTTTAGAACTATTGGGAGAGGGTGCATAAGGCATTCTTTAGGGACAACTTGTATTAAAACTCTGAGAAGTCTCCCCTTTAGGAGAGAAAGAAAAGCCATGTGCTCGAGCTGTCAGTCTGAAATTCTAATCACACCTGGGCTCAGAGGTTTAAAACGTAGGTAGACATTTAGTAACTGTTGACTTGGATGGGATCTAAAGTGTACTGCCACATGCAGGATGAGGGTTTCTAGGTAATGCTTACATTAATGGGGCAAAATGAGAGAAGGCCACCTTCTGGGCTCATGACCCATGGGATGATTTGAAGTGGCTGCCACGGTGCCTCAGAGCAATTTGAAAACCTCTGACCTTGACAGTGTCTGAGGCTTCTCCCAACACTAAATTTATCCAGTTTTAAAGGAATGAAGAGCCAGGTGGAGAGAGGTGTGTATTTCAGGAGAACTGTGACACAGAGAACTTTGTATAAAGGGAGAAAGGTGGGTGGGTAACATCATGAGAATCATGGCTTATCTGAACAGGCTTCCAAAACCCCCAGGTCAAGACCCTAGAGGCACCTGTGGTTCCATGACACTGACTTAGGGAATCATCTCAGATTCCTCCCTCAACTCTCCTTCATGTAGGTCTCTTCTCTGGTTGATGGCTCAGCTCCATCCTGCAGCCCCATACCTGATCCTGCCTAGACCTTCAGAGAAGCCTCGTGTGTGGATGGATGTCTAGTGTGTGGCTTCCATTTGACCCCTGGTCATTGTCTCAGCTTTCCGTGTACTCCTCAATCTGCTTCTCATGCCAATCCCAGCTCCTTACCCCCCACCCCGTATATCTCTAGCCCTCTATTTAGCAACCCAACCTCCGCCATACAACCATGGACAGAACTTTAAAGAAAGAAAAGGAGAGAGGGAGAGGGAGGAGAGGGAGAGAGAGAGGGAGAGAAAGAGGGAGAGGGAGAGGGGGGGAGGGAGAGGGAGAGAGAGAGAGAGAAGGGAGGAAGAGTTTGGGTTTGACACCTAAGATCAGAAGTTAGTCATACTCCTTGGCCATCCTCAAAAAATCTACAAACAATAAATGCTGGAGAGGGTGTGGAGAAAAGGGAACTCTCTTGCACTGTTGGTGGGAATGTAATTTGATACAGCCACTATGGAGAACAGTATGGAGGTTCCTTAAAAAACTAAAAATAGAACTACCATACAACCCAGCAATCCCACTACTGGGCATATACCCTGAGAAAACCATAATTCAAAAAGAGTCATGTTCCACAATGTTCACTGCAGCTCTATTTACAATAGCCAGGACATGGAAGCAACCTAAGTGTCCACTGACAGATGAATGGATAAAGAAGATGTGGCACATATATACAATGGAATATTACTCAGCCATAAAAAGAAACGAAATTGAGTTATTTGTAGTGAGGTGGATGGACCTAGAGTCTGTCATACAGAGTGAAGTAAGTCAGAAAGAGAAAAACAAATACCGTATGCTAACACATATATATGGAATCTAAAAAAAAAAGGTTCTGAAGAACCTAGGGACAGGACAGGAATGATGATGCAGACATAGAGAATGGACTTGAGGACACGGGGAGGGGGAAGGGTAAGCTGGGACGAAGTGAGAGAGTGGCATGGGCTTATAAATACTACCAAATGTAAAACAGATAGCTAGCGGGAAGCAGCCGCATAGCACTGGGAGATCAGCTCGGTGCTTTGTGACCACCTAGAGGGGTGGGATAGGCAGGGTGGGATAGGGAGGGTGGGAGGGAGACGCAAGAGGAAGGACATATGGGAATATATGTATATGTATAGTTGATTCACTTTGTTATAAAGCAGAAACTAACACACCATTGTAAAGCAATTATACTCCAATAAAGATGTTAAAAAAAAAAAAAAAAGAAGTCATATTCTTAAGTGATGGCTAAAACTCAATCTGGGTCAACTGCAGACTAAGAGAATACAGAGTGGAGATTTAAAATATGTGCTCTGTACTCAGGTGGCCAAGGTTCAAATCCTGGCTCAGCCACTCACTACCTCTGTGGTCTTAGCTGACCATTTCATCTCTTTAAGCTTCAGTTTCTCCATCTCAAAATGGGAAATATTAATCCCTACCTCACTGGACTCTTCTGAGTATTAAATGAGATGAAGCAAGCCTAGTGCCTGGCATATAGAAGAGACTCAGCAAATGTTCATTTTCTTCCCTTTGTTAGACCAGTATCAAGAGATGGCCTCCATGATACTTAAATTTTAAAGAGCCATTGCAGGGGAAAAAGCAATATCGACTTCTTCATTCCCATTAAACATGTCAACCACAGAAGACCTGATGGGTACAGGAGCCAATGGTTTGAAATAGTTAAGTTTACTTTAACTTTTTAGAGGTTCCCAGATTGTCATGCCTTAACTGGCTTAATATTGGATTGGCCAAAAAGTTTGTTCGGGTTTTTGGTACGATGGTGCAGAAGAGCCCAAACGAACTTTTTGGCCAACCCAATATTTCAAGTGTTGGACCTCCTCCTTGGTGATAAAAGTTCCAGAGCGTTGTTCATGGGGTCAAGTAATATCACAGCATATGTGTGGTCATGAGGCTGGACGTGGTACCCCAACTGGTGCTTCCCTTTTTCTTTAACTTTTTATTATGGAGAATTTCAAGCATAAACAGTAGTCAAAAAATATTATGAACCCTATGCACCCATCACCCAGCCAATCTTGTTTTATGCATAGTCTTACTCACTTGCTCTCCTACCAGAATATTTGTAAAGCATATCTCAGACTTCATATTATTACATACACATTTCAGAATTCAGTATTCGGACAAGAACTATTTTTCAAACATAACCACAGTACATTGCCACTTCTAAAATTATTACAATAATTCTTTAATATCATTCAATGTCTAGTCATTTCTCCTCTCTTTCTCCCACCCCACCCCCTATATATAGTTTGTTCATATCAGGATCCTGATAAGGTCCATACATTGTAATCGGTTGATTTTTCACATGGGTTGCTTTTTTAAATTAATTAATTAATTAATTTTTATTATTATTTTAAAATTAATTAATTAATTTATTTTTGGCTTCAGTGGGTCTTCACCGCTGCATACGGGCCTTCCCTAGTTGCAGCAAGCCAGGGCTACTCCTTGCTGCGGTACGCAGGCCTCTCATTGCGGTGGGCTTCAGTAGTTGTGGCACGTGGGATCCTCCCGGACTAGGGCTCGAACCCGTGTCCCCTGCATTGGCAGGCGGATTCCCAACCACTGCGCCACCAGGGAAGCCCCGGGCTGCTTTTTTTTTTTAAAATACACTTCATTTTTTAGAGAAGTTTTAGGTTCGCAACAAAACTGAGTGGAAAGTACAAAGAGCTCCCATATGCCCCCTGCCCTCACACACTCACAAACTCCCTTCTATCAGCATTCTGCACCAGAGTGGTACCTTTGTAACAGTGGGTGAACCTATACTGATGTTATCATTATCACCCAAAGCCCACAGTTTACATTAGGGTTCACTCTTGGTGTTGTGTATTCTATGGGTTTTGAGAAACACATAATGACATGTATCCACCATTATAATATCATACAATTATATGTATATTATAGTATCATATGGTACAGTTTTACTGCCCTAAAAATCCTGTGTTCTGTCTATTCATCCTTCCCTCCCCACTAATCCCTGGCAGCCACTGATCTTTTTGCTGTGGCTATAGTTTTGTCTTTTCCACAATGTCACATATAGTTGGAATCATACAATAGGTAGCCTTTTCAGACTGGCTTCTTTCACTTAGTAATATGCATTTAAGTTTCCTTCATGTCTTGATAGCTCATTTCTTTTTAGTAATGAATAATATTCCGTTGTCTGGATGTACCACAGTTTATTCATTCAGCTACTGAAGGACATCTTGATTGCTTCCAAGTTCTGGCAATTATGAATAAAGTTGCAATAAACATGCAGGTTTTTGTGTGGACATACATTTTCAACTTAATTGGGTAAGTGCCAAGGAATGTAATTGCTAGATTATATATTAAGAGACTGTTTAGTTTTATAAGAAACTGCCAAACGTTTTCCATTTTGTGTTCCCACCAGCAATGAATAAGCATTCCTGTTGCTCCACATCCTCACCAGCATTTGGCGTTTTCAGCATGGATTGCTTTTTAATTTATAGGCTTCTCCTTTATCTCTCTCACTTCAGCTTTCTCTTTGTTTGTTGAAGAAACCAATCATTCGTCCCATAAAAGTTTCTCACAGTCTAGAGTTTGCTGATTGTATCCTCACAGTGTCATTTAGCATGTTTGCATGTTTCCGAATTGCTTGCAAATCAGTATTTAGATCTAGAGTTTGATCAGATTAAAATGTGGTATTTTTGAAAAGACCACTTTATAGATGGTGGTATGTACTTTCATTGGGAGGAACAAAATGTTTGTCTCTCTATGACATTATGATTATCATTGCCTAAATAAATTCATTAGTATTGCAAAATGGTGACAGTCTATCATCCCTTCTGCATTTATTAGCTGGAAACTCCAAAGAGAAACCTCGCCTCATCAACAATTTGGTTACTCTGAAGTACAGTTCACATTAGAGAGGTTATTTTACTTGTCATTATTTTTACTTAAAAATAATGAATTGATTCCCTATAATACATTTGATGTACTTCAATCCATTGTAGCAGTTATTATCCTAATTGATAGTCAGATTGCCCCGTCTCTGGCCAGTGGGAACCTCTTTTAGACAGCTCCTGATCCTTTTGCCTTGACCCCAGTGGACTGTGACAGCTTCCTGCTGTCTGGTATTACAAGGAGCTCCAGACTTACCCAACACCAGACCTAGAATCAGCCAAGGAGCCCTGTTACTTGTAGTGAGTGACTGACGCTTTCTGCATTATGTTCTTCAGTGTCAGTAAAAATGGAAGCTTAGAAAATTAGCTAAGCATAGAATCTTATTGGGGTTGTGGAATGTTTTGCATCTGGGGCAACCTAGGATACCTTGACATAGGCATCTTGATACTCTGAGAGACATTCTCTGTCTTGGCCCTGAGGACGGCCTTTTATAAATACTTGTTTGTCAGTGTTTCTTAGGTACTCCCAGTCATCCAGGTCTCCTTTTATCATAATAGTATGAGTGTAATAACAACCATTATATTAATCAAGCTCTAACTATGTATCAGGCCCTTGACATACATTTCTTATCCTCCCAGCAACCCCATAAAGTAGGTAATTATTAATCCTCTCTCTTTACAGATGAAGAAACCAAGACAGAGAGACTGTGTATCTTACTCAAGTTTACAGAGAGTGAATTGGCAGTGCTGGGGTTGAAGCTTGGATAGAAAGCTCCCCAAAGAGCACTATATTCTTAGCAGCAAGACTGGATTGTTTGGCAAGATGTGACTACAGGGAAAGCTGTTTTCATTGTGGTTAAGGAGATTTCAAATGGAAGATGCATATGGAAGATGTGGTGGTGAGAGAGGGAAGAGGACCATAATGCAGAAGTTGATGAACTGTCTCAGCTTATTTCTGAACCCTCAATGGCAGGTTGTCCTGGGTGGTTCTTTGATCCAGGAGCTTTCCCAGCTTTGACTCTGAGCTAGCTTCAGACTTCTAAAGGGGGAGAAAGGCTAGAATGGGAGAAGATGGACATGGGGGACGATGTTACACCATGCTTGCCTTAGTAGATGGGTCAATGTTTTAATTTAATTGATGGCTGCTGTCCCACTAGAGCCCATTGCAGTGTCAGAATGGTATTTGTTGAGCCTGGCAAAGAGACAAACCATGTCTATGTATACTCCTCAGTCTCTGAAGCCAGCACTTTTTCTCTTTAATGGCCCTTTGATGTGTTACAAGATCCTAATTAGAGCAGTTCAGTAAATCAGTCCCTTGGGCATTGACACTTCAACACAGGCCTAATTTGCTAAGCACTGTGGACATTAACCAGTTGTTGGAAATTTTCTGTGACATTCCTCCTAGACTCATGTAAGGATCCTAGGCCCACCAGTGGCATGATTCCAGATTCTGTCCCTGAGTATATATTCCTAAAGGTTGATTTCAGATAGTCCATGACTAATAATACCTCCCCCAGGCCTTTAGTGGATTAGCCTATTGCTTGCCTACCACTCCAGAACAGACAGAGATATGTGAGTGTTAAGTGGTGGCCTCATGGCTCCAAGTTTCCTGTGGTTACTGCCCAGCCTTCAGGATTAATTTGGGGACTATCTCTGTAGAGAGTCAACTGTCCTGTGCAATCCTCATTCATAACTTCCTGCTACGCCTGGCGAGACGCCAGGACACTCATTCTTTGTCTACTAGGCTGAAAGGGGGAAAAAAGAGGGGGTGGAGAATTACGGAGGAAGCAAGGGCATTAGGGATGCCTTATCTTCAAAGAGTTCATCCGCTCCTTCTCTGCAGAGGATAAGAATGGCAAGTCAGCCCCAATGGGTCCTGTGTATCCCAGCCTGGGACTGCATAGAAAGGATGTGACACATTTGGGGAAGGGATACTCCCACCTGACAGGGGTTTTGGACCTAGCACCTGGGAAAGTAGAATGATAATACCAACAGTTTTTTGAGTCTCTCCTAAATGCCAGGCCCTGTGCTCATGACTGTAAAGGCAATATTTTGTTTAAACTTCCCTGCAGCCCTATGGCTTTCTCTGGGGTAGAAACTCTTATTATTTACATTTTGGAGAAGATGAAATTGAGGCCAGAGAGATTAAACTCCCTGGCCATTAGGCAGCTGGCAAAAGGCGGATGTAGTCTGACCCTGAACCATCATGCTGTGCGGCATGATGCAGGTTGGAGGAGCAGTTTCCAACCTGTCCCAGGCAGCTGCAAATGTGACATTCTCTGTGTTGAATCCACTCTTGTAGTAGATGCTGGGTCATACACAAGCCCCAGAGGACCAGTTATGGGACTGGCTCCACAAAGTCCTGTGAAATAAAGTGTGGTGGGGTGGAGTTATTACTACAGGGGCAAAACCTGGAACTGCTCAAATGGATGTTTAAAAGGTAGATGATTTGCACTTTGGAACTCTTAACTCCTACCAGCCAGATGTTCCTGTATTCTACCTCACAGCTGATCATGGTGTTTACCTGTGGATGTCTCCATCACTCCCCAGACATGCAGTGCTCAGCTTCCTACTGTGATGTTAGGTGTTGCTTTGGCTTTGGCCTCTGCCAGTCTCTCTTCCGTATACAACTCTTAGGTACCTGCCTTTATGCCCGGTCCTGTGCTGGCTGACGAGGATACCGAGAGAAACAGGCAGTGATTTCTGCCATTGATGTGAGCCCAGCCTGGGATGTGGTCAGGAAAGACCATGCTTAAGAGCAAGGGCCTGGGTCAGATTGTCTAAGTTCAACCCCCAGTTCTGCCATGTATCTTAACCTCAATGAGTCCTGGTTTCCTCATCTGTAAAATGGGGACAATAACAGGACCTATTTCACGTGGAAGAGCAAAGATTAAATGAGATCATTCATGTAAAAACTTGACCTAGTCCCAGGTATGTAGTAAGCTGAAATAGACATCAGCTGTTATTATTTCCTGACTTTTTGGGTTTACCCTCTTTTCACAACAGCCCGGGTTTCCTGGTTTAGTGGCTCTGGCTCTTAAATCTGTATTTGGTTGCCGACTCCTTGACAACATGGTCTCAGTTTTAAATTGGCCCAAGTTACAAGATTGCATGGTGGCCCATGCCCCCAGCGAGTGCACAGCTGGGGCAGCTGGCCTGGGTCGTATCCCCTGACCAGCCTTGTCAGGCACCACAGTGTCTTCATGTCAAGTAATACATTTGCAGTTTTTTTCAGGATTGGTGACATATTTTTACGTTGCCTAAAGTATTTTTGCTATTTCTTTGATTTTCCCATTTCAAAACAGAAAGATCCCTTTTTTTTTAACTTGAATGTTAGAGAACTGGACAAAATGTCTATTTTACATAGTAACTCGATCACATCAGGCTTTCACAATATTTGGCTCTGTATGAAGAACACAGTCTGTAGTAAATTGGTCTCCCTTCTGCCATCCTCACACACTTTGCTTCCTCTGGCCTCTGTGCCTCTGTTGGCTGTTTCCCTATCCTGGACTGCCTTCCTATGTCCAGTGTTTTTCATCCTTCAATGCATATCTCAAGATTTTACTCCTACTGTGGAACTGTGGGACCTGCAGCTCTTGCTTGATTTCTTTCCTCCCTGAATGAGTGAAGCACTCATTGTCTACCTGCAATTTGGCATTTTCCCAGATACTTTCTTATATTCAGATTATTCATTAAACATTCAGCAAGCCTCCTAATATTTCCAAACTCTGTGCTAAGTACTTTTCACATATATTACCTCTTTTAACCCTTTCAACAATCCTGAAAATAGGTATTGTTAATTTTCCCACAATGTATATGCAAAAATTGAAGTTAGACTCCAGTAGCTTAAATAATTTGCCCATTAAGAAAATGAGAAGACAAGCCCCAGATTGGGAGAAAATATCTGCACATCATATATCTGGTATGGAATTTGTATCCAGAATATATAAACAACTCTTACAACTCAACAATAAGATAAACAACCCCATTAAAAATAGGCCAAGATTTGAATAGACATTTTGCCCAAGAAGATAGATGAATGGCTAATCAGCACATTAAAATATGTTTAACATCATTAACCATTAGGAAAATGAAAATCAAAACCACAATGAGATACCATTCATACCCACTAGGATGGCTATAATTTAAAGGACAGATAATAACAAGTATTGATGAGGATGTGGAGAAACTAGAACCCTCATGCATTGCTGATGGGAATGTAAAATGGTACAACCACTTTGGAAAAGAGTTTGACAGTTTCTTGAAAAGTTAAACAGATACTTATCAGACAACCCAACAAATCCACATCTATGTTTCTACCCAAGAGAAATAAGAACATACATTTATACAAAGATTAACCACTGAATGTTCATAGAAACATTATTCATAATAGGCCAAAACTGAGACAGTCCAAATATCCATCAGCTGGTGAATGGATAAACAAAATGTGGTATATCCATAAAATGTAATACAATTCAGCAATCAAAAGGAATGAACATATGCTAATACACACTACAACACGGTTGAAGTTCAGAAACATTATGCTAAGTAAAAGCAGCCATATACAAATGAGTACATATTGTATGATTCCATTTATATGAAACTTCTAGAAAAGACGAATCTATAGAAACAGAAAGCAGGTCAGTGGTTGTCTAAGAGCTGGGATGAGAATAAGGTTTGACTGGTCATAAGGGGACTTTTTGGGATGATGGAAATGTTCTAAAATTGGATCGAAGTGATATTTGCACAGCTCTATAAAACTACTAAAAATAATTTTATTGAAATGTTTACTTACAATGGGTAGGTTTTATGGTATACAAATTATACCCAGGTAATGATGTTAAAAAAATAAATACTTGTCCAAGACCACACAAATAGCAGAATAGGGATTTAGACCCTATCTTCCTTTTGTGCTCTTCTTCTAGCCTTTGTCATTTTTTCTTGTGTATGGCTTGTCTGCCTAGCATATGGACAACACTTTGAGAACAAGGAGAATGCCTTTACATTTTTGGGACTCCCTCATGGTGTTCTCAACGAATCTGTGGAATTGAGTTGATAGCGCATCATATTCTAATAGGATTATTCTGTACCAGAAGGAGCAGTGTAGGGCTGTTGTTTCTCCAAATGCTGCCCCGAGTGTTGAGACATGGGGGTAGATAGTCCATCAAAGGCACGCCGCCTGAAGAACAATGTAGTGACAGGGCTGGCTGACAACAAGAGACAAAGAGCTGTGCTGTTGAACACTGCCCAGAGCAACCCGTCTCTTCCTGCTCGGCCCAGCAGACTGTTAAAAGGACCACAAAAGGCTGCTGGGGAGATGACAAGAGCTTAAGAATTTGCTGAATGTGCTACCCTTGATAGCAAGAGTAAACCCGAATGACCTTCCCAGGACACACAGTAGAGATTATTAGAATATAGGCCAGATCTGAATCCAGGCAGGGAGGTGGACATGCAGGGGGCTCACATATATCTGACCCACTCAATAGAGTTAATGACTTTTTTGGAAACCAGTATTATTTTTTTTCCACAACTTAAAAAGGGGTTATCAGGAAAAATTGTCCAAAACTTGAAAATGGGCAAAAGAGACCACTGAGTGTCTTCTCAGTGGCTTGCTGGGCATTGCCTAGCATACCCTATAATGTGTGCACTTTTGACTGGCTTCTTATTGATTAGGCTATTTTCCAACCATAGAGGCAGCAGTAACTTGTAGAAAACTTGATAATAATGCAAATGATTCTTGTCCACAGCAAAGCAAATGAATCTCATCCAGTGGCTACAGAAAAGATAACCCCAAACATTACATTTTATTGCCCTTTCAGATATTAACCAGTTTTACATTTATTAGCAGTTCTTCTCAGCATTTCTGATTGCCTATAGGTATCTCTGTTCTTCAAATTCTCCACTGAAACAGCCTTGACATCTTATAGGTTCTCCCATTAATTAATGTCACATAAAATCTTTGACACACATTCCTTTTAGATTTGCACAGAAGTCATGTTTTTAACTTTTTGAAGATTATACTTTAGTAGTGTGCAAAAGACAGTTCAGGGCCACCGCCATGATTACCAAACCCAGTAGCCTGGCATTGGGCCAGATGACTGAAGGCGCCCCTTGCCCCTCTCCCTCCCCTTTTGAACCCACCTGTGCCTTCTCCATCAGCCCAGCAGGCACCGTCTTCTCCATCAGGAAGCTTGCTAGCATTTAGACTGGGCTAGAGGTCTTTGTCCTGTGCCCTCACAGAACATGCTCTCTGGACTTGCTTTTCTCCTAACACCACAGGCACATCCATCTGAAAAGGGTAAAAATCCAAAGACGGGCAACAGTCAGAACAGCCCCATGTCTAGTTTCTGAAGAAGCAGTGGGCAGAGTAGGCTCTGCTACCAGTTTAGACCATGGCTAAGCACCAGGTGTTAGGGAGTTTATCTTACTCGGTTATGAGGTAAGCTCAAGGAGCAGGTGGGCAAGCATGGGTTGGGTACCAGCTTGGAGCCCATCTACACATTTTCTAACTTTTATGGGCAGCCTATTTCCTCCTGCAGTCAAACTGCTCAAAATTCAGTTGCCCAAAGCTGGTCCAAGGAGCACAGAAACCAGTGATGGTAACTTTTACATGAAGACTAACAATACTGTATTGTACGCTTCAAAAGTTTGTTAGGAGTGTAAATCTCATGTTAAGTGTTCTTACCATAAAACAGAACAAAATAAAACAAAAGGGCACAAAGAAACTTTTGGAGGTGATGGATAAGTTTATTGCTTTGATTGTGGTGATGGTTTCACAGCTGTATGCCTATGTTCAAACTCATCAAATTGTATACATTAAATATGTGCAGTTTTAAAATCATTTATATATCGATAAAGCTATAAAACATTTAATATGAAAAAATTTTTTAAAGATTAATATTGTTAATGTGGTCAAATAGCCAAGGATCTTGGGCAAACAGAGAGAACTTGTGAAACCAATTCAAAACTGTTGCAAGTATTCAAATAAACATTATGCTTATTCTTATATAGCAACTAGCTCTGTGGCCCTTATTTCCCTTCTTTTTCGCTATCAACACCAAGTCTCAGGGAGAGAATGTCTTGCACGCATTTTTAAAACGTGAGTTTGCACTCTTGAGAAGTATTGACACTTCAGTTGGATTTACTTGGCATAACTGTTTTTCCAAAGTCAAGCAAGGATGGATCTGTACATTTCTAGAGAGCCTTGCCTATCTGCAAATGCGAAAATTTCAGTATTTATAATATGCTATTATTATTTAAAAGAACTGGAAAAGCAGGTGCACACGTATTTATATGTAAGAGAAAAACGAACACAGTAAGTACAAGATTATTAAATTCACAATAACTACTGATTTTTAAACTCTCATCACAAAAGACAAAGATATTTAGATTTAGTTAAAAATAATTTATATTCTGTTTATAAAAGACACACAAAGTGACACAGAAAGTTTGAAAATAAAATTTTAAAGGGAATAGGCAAAAATATGTGCTAAGACAATGAGAACAATGTTGGCAAAAAGAGAACAATGTTGGCAATATTAATATCAGACAAAGAAAAATTCAAGAGAAAAAATTAAGTGAAGCAAATACCTGTTTTATACGACATTAAAAAATGATCTGCAACAAAACACTGCCTTTCAGACACAACTGGTGGGCAGATGCTCTCATCACTGTGTAATTATTCCAATGACACTGAATGAAAGTCAATCATTTACGAGGACATTAAAGAGAATTCAAGACATTGCAAAGAGTGGAAGTTGTACAGGCTATGTTCTCTGCCTAGGATGCAATAAAACTAGAAATAAAAGCAAATATAAAAAATTTAAAGCAAAATGTTTTAAAACTTGAAAATTTAAAATACACACTTACAAACATAAGAGAATGAAAAGAATAAAAACTGTAGCTGCAGACTACTTAAAAAATTGACTGTAAGACTATTAACTCTCCAACTCTAGGACATTGGCAAAGTTTTGAGGTAGACTGTATTACTCTTCCCAATTATTACTACCTTCTCTGTGATGTACTGTCCTACCCCCACCACCACTTGATACTGATTTGGCCATCAGAATGTGAATGGGAGTGATGTGTGCTCTATCCAAGCAGAGGTCTCAGCTACTGTTCCTTTTTTCCTTTTGCCATGAGAACAGCATGTCCCAGATATGAAGTTGTTTCTTCAGATTACATCTCAGAATGAAGAAGACATTGATCAGAGCTGCAGTGTCTTGAAATAATGTGTTGTAATGTGAAAGAGAAATAAACCTTGGATGTTGGAAACTGATGAGATTTCAGGGATTATTTGTTCCTGAAGCATAACTTAGCAAAAATTGACTAACACAGCTCTGTGCAATAAAGAAAATCAGAGTCTCAAGTATGTTTATTAATAAAACAACAAAAACGGAAATAATTCATTGGTTCAAGATGGCGGAGTAGAAGGACATGCTGTCACTCTCTCTCGCGAGAGCACCGGAATCACAACTAACTGCTGAACAATCATCGACAGGAAGACACTGGAACTCACCAAAAAAGATACCCCACATCCAAAGACAAAGGAGAAGCCGCAATGAGACGGTAGGAGGGGCGCAATCACAATAAAATCAAATCCCATAACTGCTGGGTGGGTGACTCACAAACTGAAGAACACTTATACCACAGAAGTCCACCCACTGGAGTGAAGGTGCTGAGCCCCACATCAGGGTTCCCAACCTGTGGGTCCGGCAACGAGAGGAGGAATTCATAGAGAATCAGACTTTGAAGGCTGGCGGGATTTGATTGCAGGACTTCAACAGGACCGGGGGAAACAGAGACTCCACTCTTGGAAGGCACACACAAAGTAGTGTGTGCATCGGGACCCAGGGGAAGGAGCAGTGACCCCATAAGGGACTGAACCAGACCTACCTGCTAGTGTTGGAGGGTCTCCTGCAGAGGTGGGGGTGGCTGTGGCTCGCCATGAAGAGAAGGACACGGGCAGCAGAAGTTCTGGGAAGTACTCCTTGGCGTGAGCCCGCCCAGAGTCCGCCATTAGCCCCAACAAAGAGCCCGGGTAGGCTTCAGTGTTGGATCGCCTCAGGCCAAACAACCAACAGGGAGGGAACCCAGCCTCACCCATCAGCAGACAAGCAGATTAAAGTTTTTCTGAGCTCTGCCCACCAAAGCAACACCCAATGCTACCCACCACCAGTCCCTTCCATCAGGAAACTTGCACAAGCCTCTTAGATAGCCTTATCCACCAGAGGGCAGACAGCAGAAGCAAAAAAGAATACAATCCTGCAGCCTGTGGATCAAAAACCACATTCACAGAAAGATAGACAAGATGAAAATGCAGAGGGTTATGTACCAGATGAAGGAACAAGATAAAACCCCAGAAGAACAACTAAATGAAGTGGAGATAGGCAACCTTCCACAAAAAAGAATTCAGAATAATGATAGTGAAGATGATCCAGGACTTCGGAAAAAGAATGGAGGCAAAGATTGAGAAGATGCAAGAAATGTTTAACAAAGATCTAGAAGAATTAAAGAACAAACAACCAGAGATGAACAATACAATAACTGAAATGAAAAATACACTAGAAGGAATCAATAGCAGAATAACTGAGGCAGAAGAACGGATAAGTGACCTGGAAGACAGAATGGTGGAATTCACTGCTGCGGAACAGAATAAAGAATGAAAAGAAATGAAGACAGCCTAAGAGACCTCTGGGACAACATTAAACGCAACAACATTCGCATTACAGGGGTCCCAGAAGGAGAAGAGAGAGAGAAAGGACCCAAGAAAATATCTGAAGAGATTATAGTCGTAAACCTCCCTAACATGGGAAAGGAAATAGCCACCCAGTCCAGGAAGCGCAGAGTCCCATACAGGATAAACCCAAGGAGAAACACACCGAGACACATAGTAATCAAACTGACAAAAATTAAAGACAAAGAAAAATTATTGAAAGCAGCAAGGGAAAAACGAAAAATAACATACAAGGGAACTCCCATAAGGTTAACAGCTGATTTGTCAGCAGAAACTCTACAAGCCAGAAGGGAGTGGCATGATATGCTTTAAGTGATGAAAGGGAAGAACCTACAACCAAGATTACTCTACCCAGCAGGGATCTCATTCAGATTCGATGGAGAAATTAAAAGCTTTACAGAGAAGCAAAAGCTAAGAGAATTCAGCACCAACAAACAAGCTCTACAACAAATGCTAAAGGAACTTCTCTAAGTGGGAAACACAAGAGAGGAAAAGGACCTACAAAAACAAACCCAAAACAATTAAGAAAATGGTCATAGGAACATCCATATTGAAAATTACCTTAAATGTGAATGGATTAAATGCTGCAACCAAAAGACAAAGGCTTGCTGAATGGATACAAAAATAAGACCCATATATATGGTGTCTACAGGAGACCCACTTCAGACCTAGGGACACATTCAGACCGAAAGTGAGGGGATGGAAAAAGATATTCCATGCAAATGGAAAACAAAAGAAAGCTGGAGTAGCAATACTCATATAAGATAAAATAGACCTTAAAATAAAGAATGTTACAAGAGACAAGGAAGGACACTACATAATGAAAAGGGATCAATCCAAGAAGAAGATATAACAATTATAAATATATATGCACCCAACATAGGAGCACCTCAATACGTAAGGTAACTGCTAACAGGTATAAAAGAGGAAATCGACAGTAACACAATAATAGTGGGGGACTTTAACACCTCACTTACACCAATGGACAGATCATACAAAATGAAAATAAATAAGGAAACAGAAGCTTTAAATGACACAACAGACCAGATAGATTTAATTGATATTTATAGGACATTCCATCCAAAAACAGCAGATTACACTTTCTTCTCAAGTGCGCACAGAACATTCTCCAGGATAGATCACATCTTGGGTCACAAATCAAGCCTCAGTAAATTCAAGAAAATTGAAATCATATCAAGCATCTTTTCTGAACACAACGCTATGAGATTAGAAATCAATTACAGGGGGAAAAAACCTAAAAAACACAAACACATGGAGGCTAAACAATACGTTACTAAATAACCAAGAGATCACTGAAGAAATCAAAGAGGAAATCAAAAAATACCTAGAGACAAATGACAATGAAAACACTATGATCCAAAAGCTATGGGATGCAGCAAAAGCAGTTCTAAGAGGGAAGTTTATACCTATACAAGCCTACCTCAAGAAACAAGAAAAATCTCCAATAAACAATCTAACGTTACACCTAAAGGAACTAGCGAAAGAAGAACAAACAAAACCCAAAGTTAGCAGAAGGAAAGAAATCATAAAGATCAGAGCAGAAATAAATGAAATAGAAACAAAGAAAACAATAGCAAAGATCAATAAAACTAAAAGCTGGTTCTTTGAGAAGATAAACAAAATTGATAAGCCATTAGCCAGACTCATCAAGAAAAAGAGGGAGAGGACTCAAATCAATAAAATTAGAAATGAAAAAGGAGAAGTTACAACAGACACCACAGAAACACAAAGCATCCTAAGAAACTACTACAAGCAACTCTATGCCAATAAAATGGACAACCTGGAAGAAAGGGACAAATTCTTAGAAAGGTATAACCTTCCAAGACTGAACCAGGAAGAAACAGAAAATATGAACAGACCAATCACAAGGAATGAAATTGAAACTGTGATTAAAAATCTTCCAACAAACAAAAGTCCAGGACCAGATGGCTTCACAGGTGAATTCTATCAAACATTTAGAGACGAGCTAACACCCATCCTTCTCAAACTCTTCCAAAAAATTGCAGAGGAAGGAACACTCCCAAACACATTCTACGAGGGCACCATCATCCTGACACCAAAACCAGACAAAGATGTCACAAAAAAAGAAAACTGCAGACCAATATCACTGATGAACATAGATGCAAAAATCCTCAACAAAATACTAGCAAACAGAATCCAACAGCACATTAAAAGGGTCATATGCCATGATCAAGTGGGGTTTATCCCAGGAATGCAAGGATTCTTCAGTATACGCAGATCAATCAATGTGATACACCATATTAACAAACTGAAGGAGAAAAACCATATGATCATCTCAATAGATGCAGAAAAAGCTTTTGACAAAATTCAACACCCATTTATGATAAAAACTCTCCAGAAAGTGGGCACAGAGGGAACGTATCTCAACATAATAAAGGCCATATACGACAAACCCACAGGAAACATCATTCTCAATGGTGAAAAACTGAAAGCATTTCCTCTAAGATCAGAAACAAGACAAGGATGTCCACTCTCACCACTTTTATTCAACATATTTTGGAAGTCCTAGCCATGGCAATCAGAGAAGAAAAAGAAATAAAAGGAATACAAATTGGAAAAGAAAAAGTAAAATTGTCACTTTTGCAGATGACATGATACTATACATAGAGAATCCTAAAGATGCCACCAGAAAACTACTAGAGCTAATCAATGAATGTGGTAAAATTGCAGGATACAAAATTAATGCACAGAAATCTCTTGCATTCTTATACACTAACAACGAAAGATCAGAAAGAGAGATTGAGGAAACAATCTCATTCACCATTGTAACAAAAAGAATAAAATACCTAGGAATAAACCTACTTAAGGAGGTAAAAGACCTGTACTCAGAAAACTATAAGACACTGATGAAAGAAATCAAAGATGACACAAACAGATAGAGAGATATACCATGTTCTTGGATTGGAAGAATCAATATTGTGAAAATGTCTATACTACACAAAGCAATCTACAGATTCAATGCAATCCCTATCAAATTACCAATGGCATTTTTTACAGAACTAGAACAAAAAATCTTAAAATTTGTATGGAGACACAAAAGACCCTGAATAGCCAAAGCAGTCTTGAGGGAAAAAAACGGAGCTGGAGGAATCAGACTCCCTGACTTCAGACTATAGTACAAAGCTACAGTAATCAAGACAAAATGGTACTGGCAGAAAAACAGAAATATAGATCAATGGAACAGGATAGAAAGCCCAGAGATAAACCCCATAGCACCTATGGTCAACTAATCTATGACAAAGGAGGCAAGGATATACAATGGAGAAAAGACAGTGTCTTTAATAAGTGGTGCTGGGAAAACTGGACAGCTACATGTAAAAGAATGAAATTAGAATACTCCCTAACACCACACACAAAAATAAACTCAAAATGGATTAGAGACCTAAATGTAAGACCAGACACTATAAAACTCTTAGAGGAAAACATAGGAAGAACACTCTTTGACATAAATCACAGCAAGATCTTTTTTGATCCACCTCCTAGAGTAATGGAAATAAAAACAAAAATAAACAAATGGGACCTAATGAAACTTAAAAGCTTTTGCAAAGCAAAGGAAACTACAAACAAGACGAAAAGACAACCCTCAGAATGGGAGAAAATATTTGCAAACGAATCAACGGACAAAGGATTAATCTCCAAAATATATAAACAGCTCATGCAGCTCAATATTAAAAAAACAAACAACCCAATCAAAAAATGGGCAGAAGACCTAAATAAACGTTTCTCCAAAGAAGACATACAGATGGCCAAGAAGCACATGAAAAGCTGCTCAACATCACTAATTATTACAGAAATGCAAATCACAACTACAATGAGGTATCACCTCACACCAGTTAGAATGGACATCATCAGAAAATCTACAAACAACAAATGCTGGAGAGGGTGTGGAGAGAAGGAAATCCTCTTGCACTGTTGGTGGGAATGTAAATTGATACAGCCACTATGGAGAACAGTATGGAGGTTCCTTAAAAAACTAAAAATAGAATTACCATATGACCCAGCAATCCCACTACTGGGTATATACCCAGAGAAAACCGTAATTCAAAAAGACACATGCACCCCAATATTCATTGCAGCACTATTTACAATAGCCAGGTCATGGAATGAACCTAAATGCCCATCGACAGACAAATGGATAAAGAAGATGTGGCACATATATACAGTGGAGTATTACTCAGCCATAAAAAGAAATGATATTGGGTCATTTGTAGAGACGTGGATGGATCTCGAGACTGTCATACAGAGTGAAGTAAGTCAGAAAGAGAAAAACAAATACAGTATATTAACGCATACATGTGGAACCTAGAAAAATGGTACAGATGAACCGGTTTGGAAGGCAGAAATTGAGACACAGATGTAGAGAACAAACGTATGGACACCAACGGGGGAAAGCGGTGGGGGGTGAAGGTGGTGGTGTGATGAATTGGGCGATTGGGATTGACATGTATACACTGATGTGTATAAAATGGATGACTAATAAGAACCTGCTGTATAAAAAAATAAATAAAATAAAATTCAAAAATTCAAAAAAAAAAAACCCACAGAAACAATTAAGCATTTAACTCAATCCAGAAAGAGAAATATAAGAGAAGCAGGAGGAAGGATGCACAAAGTTTAAAGCAAATTTAATTAATTAGAAAAGTGGAGAAATGATGGTAAATCCAAAATCCATTCTTTCAACAGGGCTAATTACATTGGCAAGCTCCCCTCAAGCATAATCAAAACCAGAAAGGAGAGAAAGAGAACTAACCCCCCAAATAAAAAATCCAATATAAAATATTAATAATGAGAAGTGGATTTAAGCAAAGATACAAAAGAAATTGTGAAAACTTTTAAGAAAATATAATTTACATCTCTATGTTGATAAATTTAAAACTCATGATTAAATGAAAATTTTAAAATGAAAATACAAATGGCCGAGTTTGTATAAAAGAAGTTGAGAGTCTACACAGAACAAAAAGCATGGAAAAGGTAAAAGACCTACTGTTAAAGTACTGGATCCAGAGAAATTTATTAGCAAGTCTTTTCATATGTGTTCATCTTTAAGGAACACATAATTTCCATGCTATGAAACTTATTAAAAGGGAGGAAAATAAAAGCTTTACAATTTATTTTACGAAACTTGTATAACCTTGGTACCAAAACTTGACATATTAGAGCCTTAAAGAGGGACAACTACAGACTAAATGTATAACTATGAATATAATAATCACATATGAAATATCAGCAAATCAAAACTAGAGTTATATTACAAAATATACTATGTCCAAGTGAGTTTATTCTAGGAGTATAAGAATGATATAATTTCAGGAAATTTATTAATATAATTAACCATATTACTAGAACAAGGAAAATATTAAGGTCAAAATATCAAAAATACTGGTGTCAAAACATTTGGTAAAATCCAAAATCTATTCCAGATTTTAAAAAAACCCTCTTAAGTAGAAAAAACTTTAACTTAAGAATCCTGAAATTAATATCTTGAAATAAATATCTCCCAAATAAGAAGTATTTCTCTTCAAATCAAAAAACAAGACAAAGATACCCACTGTAACCACTATTATTAGGCATTTTTCTGGAATTTAAAGAACAGTAATAAGAAAAATGAAATGAGACATATAAATATTGAAAAAGAGAAAAAGTTTTTTTTGCAGAAGACATTTGCCTATCTGAAAAAACTAAGAAAATCAAATACACTATAGAGTAAAATAAGGTACACATGATTCAAAATGTAAAAAATAGTTGGAAAAAGATGTATACACACACACACACACACACACACACACACACACATACAGTCCTGATATATGTAATATCCTGACACAAAGGGGGAAAACATTGATTTTTAAAAACTTGTACGTAGCAGAGAATACAATAAATAAAGCTGACAGGCACATGATAAACTGAGAAAAATATTTGAAACCCATCCTAAATATTAATTCCTTTGATAGCTAAAGAACTCTTAGAAATTGTTGGACACTTTCATTCATTCAACAAATATTTATTGAGTGCTTATTCTTTGACAGGCACTGTTGTAGGTGCTTGGGTCATAAATAAACAAAAACTCATAAGTCTCTGCCATCAAAGGTCTTACCTCTTCATGCAATTTATTTAAAAAAATGCAAATACTAATAAAAAAATGAAAAAAACCTTTACCTCCATTAGCATTTAAAGAAATGTGAATACAAAACTTTTATCTTTATTTTTTACTATTTAAGTCAGTAGAGATTTAAAAAATTATTACACTCAATGTTGTCAAGGGTATGGGAAACACATACTCTCATACACTTCTGGAAGGAGAATAAATTGGTAGAACCGTTCTGGAAGGCTATTTGGCAATCTTAAGAAGGTTGACTAGCAATTCCTCTTTTAGGAATTTAGACCAAGTAAATAAACAGATAATTGCAAAAACAATTTAACCACAAGGATATTTATTGTAGAGCTATTTGTAAGAGCAAAAAAGTTGGAAACAACCTAAATTTGGCATATACACACAACATAAGAAATTATATTGTGCTCATTTCGGCAGCACATATACTAAAAAATTGGAATGATACAGAGAAGATTAGCATGGCCCCTTGCACAAGGATGACATGCAAATCTGTGAAGCGTTCCATATTTTTCAATAAATGGGCAGAAGACCTAAATAGATATTTCTCCAAAGAAGACATACAGATGGCCAATAGGCACATGAAAAGATGCTCAACATTGCTAATTATTAGGGAAATGCAAATCAAAACTACAATGAGGTATCAATTCACACTGGTCAGAATGGCCATCATTAAAACATTTACAAATAACAAATGCCAGAGGGGGTGTGGAGAAAAGGGAACCCTCTTGCACTGTTGGTGGGAATGTAAATTGGTGCAGCCACTATGGAAAACAGTATAATTTCCTCAATAAACTAAAGATTGAGTAGCCATATGATTCAGCAATCCCTCTCCTCGGCACATATCCAGACAAAACTCTAATTCAAAAAGACACATGCACCCTATGTTCATAGCAGCACTATTTACAACAACCAAGACATGGAAACAACCTAAATGTCCATCGACAGATGAATGGATAAAGAAGACGTGGTATATAAATACAATGGAGTATTACTCAGCCATAAAAAAGAATGAAATAATGCCATTTGCAGCAACATGGATGGACCTAGATATTATCATACTAAGAGAAGTAAATCAGAAAGACAAATACCATATGACATCACTTGTATGTGGAATCTAAAACATAACACAAATGAAACATATCTATGAAACAGAAACAGACTCACAGATATAGAGAACGGACTTCTGGTTGCCAAGGCAGGGTGGGGGTGGGGAAGGGAAGGATTGGGAGTTTGGGATTAGCAGATACAAACTCTTATGTATAGAATGGATAAACCACAAGGTTCTACCGTATAGCACAGGGAACTATATTCAATATCCTGTGATAAACCATAATGGAAAAGAATATGAAAAAGAATATATATATGTATTACTGAATCACTTTGCTGTACAGCAGAAATTAACATAACATTGTAAATCAACCGTATTTCAATAAAATAAAAAAGAAATTATATTGTAGAAGAATATGTAGTAATACAGAAATACTGTTAAATGAAAACGCAGGTTGTGTTATTATATACTGAATGATTCAATTTTAAGCGAAAAGTATATATATGTATGCATACACATATATATACACACGTAACACTTTAAAAAGATGGAAAGATAGACATTAAAATATTAATTACGGTTTTGTCTTAGTGGTACAATTTTAAATGCTTTCAATTTTCTTTCTTGTGATTTAGGTAGTATGGATTTCTTAACTTTAAAAGCAGTATTGTATCTCTTTAAACGTATAGATTAAAGACATCCATATACCTCAGAGAGTTTATATGTTGTTGGATCTTACTTAATTATTACAGATACATCCCCCACGTTTTAAACTAATCCTCCTAACACTGCATTAATTCTCTCAGGCCTGAGCGATGCCAGGAAAAATAGGATGTGACAGGTCTAGGATTAGGGTAAACCAGGTGAAGTGAGTTGTTGAAGTGCAGAGCTGGATCCCATCTTTATTTTTGTTAATTGTGGATGTTTTGCATTAATTCTGGTTTTAAAACATATTACATTAAAGTATTACTCTTCTTGAGTACTGAGGGTTTTTGCAACACCCCCGCCCCCCCAAATTATGCACCTGAGGTGAGTGCCTCTTTCACCTCACTATATTCCCAGCCCTGCTCCCTGACAGCCCTCTGCACTCTCCACGCTCCACAAACAGCATCTTTACATGTGCTGCTCTGCCTCTTGCCTAGCAGCTGCAGTGCCCTCCTGGAAACCTCGAAGCAAACACTGGTGCTCTGGGTGGAATGAGGAATGGCAGCAATCCCAGCCATTCATGGAGCACTTCCTTTGGCCTGGCCTCTGTGCAAAGCACTTTACTAGCATTATCTGAATCCTCACATAGCCTGATAGGTTGGGTAGCGGAGAATCCTATGCATCCCCCAATACCATTCTTTCCTCTCAGTAACAGACTTTCCTAATTGCAGCTGGGCACATGGCCATCCAGAATACGGACCACATTTCCCAGGCTCTCTTGCAGCCAGATGTGGCCATGTGATTAAGTTTGGGACAAAAGAAAGTAAGAGGGCTGTGCAATTTTGTGGGACATGTCTATAAAGGGGAAGGCCGTTCCCTTCTTCTCACTCTGCCTGCTTCCTCTATGGAATATGTGTGTGAGGACTGGAGCTGCAGCATCCATTTTGACCCAGATATTAAAGCCACCATTAAAGATGGTAGAATGACTATGTGGTCATGTGGAATCTCCATATCAGGCCTGGACTGCTGGGTTACATGAGAGAGAAACAGACTTCTATCTCATTAAAACTACTGTTATCTTAGGTTTCACGGTACTGGCAGATCAACCTAATCCTAATTCATTCTGACAGATATTCTGATGAAGTCCCCTTTGTAGATGAGGAAACAATTCAGAGAAGTTGAGCACCTTTTCCAAGTCTGCACAGCTATTTAGTGACACATCAAAATCTGAAACCAAGATGTCTGACTCCCATGCCCTAGCTCTTAATCCTATGCTATTAAAGTTCCCTGTTCTAGGAAGATTTCCAAATCTGAGCAAAGGGCTTAGAATCCTAGATTTTAGATGCTCATTCCTATGCTTTTCTCCAGATAAATCCTAAACCCTTCTGGGGCTTCAGCAGTTGAAAATGGCTCAGCAGGAGAACAAGAATTCCTTGTAAATGTCTTTCAGCTACTGCCCATACCTTGCTCTGTCCTCAGACCACTGAGTGACACCATCACTGTTTATTTGCACGGGTCCTTAAGGATCAGCCATTGTTGTTTCTCAGGACAAACGTTACTCTGCTCTTCCTACAGTGAGTGGTGGGGCTGGGGATGGGGAAGGGCTGCATCTCGGCAGACACTTCAGAAATCCCACCACCTTAAGACAGTCTAATGGAAACCCAGTCCCAGCCTTGGAACAACGTGTAGCCCTGTGGCATTTTGACACTGGGCGTCTCTGCACTGTTGAAGTAACACAGCATGTTGCCATGCATTTATCCCCTTGGGTCAGGTCAATGCTAAAGTAAGTTCGTCGCCTCTGCTTCTTCAATAACTGATGTCTGATGCATCAGTCGAATGCATTTCAGGCTTATAAGCGGTTCCCTGGATCTACAGGCAAAAAGCTTTCACCATCTCTCCCCTCCCCCACTAGTGACCAGTATCTCAGCATTAATGCATCTGATGGCACTGAGCCTTTGTGGCCTGAGCAAGGACAGTCGCCAAGCAGGGATTGAAATCACATTTTTATATGCATTATTACTTTTCCACAGCTTGGTTTCTTGCAGGCTTTTGATCTATTAGGTCACACCATTTAGTCTGGACTGAATCCTTGAATTACTTTATTTTTTCTTCCAAGACTCTTGTACTCATTAATCAAAATAATCATCTGTAGTGTTAATACAGCAGGTCTAAAAGTGTAACACTGCTTAGTGTGGAAGACAATATACATTCTCAACTGTAGATTTTGTGATTCTTCTGTGAATAATAATCATTATTTTAGGAAAACCCTGAGCTTATCCAATTCTTGTTAGAATTTCCCTACCATAAAATGGAAGTGTGAAATCCAAACCTTCTTGGGAAGTAAACTCATACTATCATTTACACATGTCCAGTCATGGCATTAATAAAAGCAGATTGTCTTGGATAAAACACATGGTTAGCCTTTAAAATAGATGTGAAAATAAGATTATAAATAATTGCTCTTCTTTACTGTGACTATTGGGTTGTATTTAGTGCCAAACTTTTTCTGACAGCTTCTAAGGAGTAAACTGTAAGTGTATTATAATTGTTATCCAAGTACAAGCTGCCACTTCTGTGTCATGGCATTCCTCTTCCACAAACTGATGAAAGAAATGAAGCCATGAGGAATCAAAGTAGAACCAGAGGGATTTGTTAGGACAGACATTCTGATTCCTTCATTCTGCTTCTCACTTATTGTCAGACAATAAGTGAGTAAAGATCCACTAAAAAAATCAAAAGATCCATTCATCTTTGACAAATAAAATGGGCAATTTTCAGCACAATAGCTTAGTTTTGGAAGAGCTGCCCTAAATGTACTACTAACTGGTAAACTCTAAATTCCCTTTTGTATATTCCAAGAGTGAGGGACAGGAGGAGGACAAAGAGAGTGAGGCCAAGCTACCTCCATTGTAACTGAGGAGGGGCTCAAGGACAGCAGGAGGGAAAGTTAATATCATCTCTTCCTGGACCAGCTGGAGAGCTTGTGTATTATACAGAATTTCCCAGAATTCCTTTCCCTGTGTGGTTCTGAGTTAGGATGGGCCACAAGAGACATCTGTGGCAATGACACTGCAGCCATACATTCCAAAGGCAGCTTGTGTATCCCTTGTTGATGATCCGCTGGTTCACCTTGTCAGAGAAGTTCAGCTGCCAAGACAGAGGCTCCAGCTCCCATGGAATCTTCCTCTTCAGCTTCTCTGAGCCCTGGGCCATGAGCGTGTGCAGTTCTGAGGGGAGGGGCACTGTCTTCTGCAGGTCACCTGTGTCTACCAAGATCACAGGTGTGAGAGACAGACATGCGTCACCAGTTCTCCCTGTGGGTTCCAGCTTGTCCTCTTTCTCCTCTACTTCACAATCAGCTTTTCTCTCCCACTATTGGCCCTGTGGCTCAACAGCAACTTCAGACCCATCCACTCCATATACAAAGGCAAGCTCCATCTGGAGATTCCTTCACCGACCCCCCCACCCCAAGAGGGTGAGATATAATCCTGTGCTGCCCAGTATAGTAGCCACTAGCCATTGTGTGACTACTAACATTAAAACTGATTAAATTATATACAATGAAAACTTCAGTTCCTCAGCTGTGCTTCTGCCATATTTCACATGTATGCCTAGTGCCTATGTTATAAAACAGTGCAGACACAGAACATTTCCATCACCATCGAAAGCTCTATTGAACAGTACTGGTATAATTCTTTTCATAAATTCCTTATTTCATATCACTCTTAGGGATTCTTTTTCTCTGATCAAACCCTAACAGATACACCAGCATTTGGTAAAGACTGGTCTAGTCAGTGATTTTCAATTTTTTGTTTTCTTGAGCACCTATGATTGATAATGTTCACATGTGTGACAAATTTCTATGGCCCAACTCATACTTTGACAAAATTTCTAAATAGGATTCCAAGAAAGAAAAGCAAATAGGTGAAATAGATGCAGCATTAATTAAAATTCCCTTAAGACACTGATGAAAGAAATTGAAGATGACACACAAAGATGGAAAAATATACTGTGTTCATTGATTAGAAGAATTAATATGGTTAAAATAACTATTCTATCCAAGGCAATCTACAGATTCAATGCAATCGCCATCAAAATACCAATGGCATTTTTCACAGAACTAGAACAAATAATTTTAAAATTTGTATGGAAATACAAAAGACCCCAAATAGCCAAAAAAATCTTGAGAAAGAAGAACAGAGTTTGAGGTTTCATGCTCCATGACTTCCGACTATATTAAAAGCTACAGTAATCAAAACAGTAGGGTACTGGCACAAAACCAGACACATAGATCAATGGAACAGAATAGAGAGCCTAGAAATGAACCCATGCATTTATGGTCAATTAATTTATGACAAAGGAGGCAAGAATATACAGTGGAGGAAAGACAGTCTCTTCAATAAGTGGTGTTGGGAAAACTGGGCATCTACATGTTGAAGAATGAAATTAGGACAATTTCTAACACCACATACACACACAAAAAAAAACCTCCAAATGGATTAAAGACCTAAATGTAAGACTGGAAACATAAAACTCCTAGAAGAAAACATAGACAAAACACTCTGACATAAATCATAGCAATATATTTTTGGATCTGTCTCCTAAAGCAAAGGAAACAAAACCAAAAATAAACAAATAGGACCTAATTAAACTTAAAAGCTTTTGCACAGCAAAGGAACCATTAACAAAACAAAAAGACAACCTACTGAATGGAAAAAATATTTGTAAATGATATGACCGATAAAGGGTTAATATCCAAAATATATAAACAGCTCATGCAACTCAACATCAAAAAAACAATCAATCTTATTTAAAAAGTGGGCAGAAGACTTGAATAGACATTTTTCCAAAGAAGACATACAGATGGCCACAGGCACATGAAAAGATGCTTAACAGTGTTAATCATCAGAGAAATGCAAATCAAAACCACAGTGAGATGTCACCTCACACCAGTCAGAATGGCTATCATCAAAAAGACTACCAATAACAAATGTTGGTGAGGATGTGGAGAAAAGGGAACCCTTGTACACTGTTGGTGGAAATGTAAATTGGTGCAGCAACTGTGGAAAACAGTATGAGGGTTCCTCAAAAAACTAAAAATAAAACTACCATATGATCCAGCAATTCCACTCCTGGGTAGATATCCAAAGAAAATGAACACATTAATTTGAAAAGATACATGTATCCCAATGTTCATAGCAGCATTATTTACAATAGGCAAGCTATGGAAGCAATCTAAGTGTCCCTAAACAGATGAATGGATAAAGAAGATGTGGTATACATATACAATGGAATACTCCTCAGCCATAAACAAGAATAAAATTTTGCCATTTGCAACAACATGGATGGACTTGGAGGTTATTATGCTACGTGAAGTAAGTCAGACAGAGATAGATAAATACTGTATGATATCACTTATATGTGGAATCTAAAAAATAAAACAAACTAGTGAATGTAACAAAAAAGAAGCAGATTCACAGAAAGCGAGAACAAACTAGTAGTTACCAGTGGGGAGTGGGAAGGGGGAAGGGGCAAGATAGGGATAGGGGAGTAAGAGGTACAAACTACTATGTATAAAATAAATAAGCTACAAGGATATACTGTACAGCACAGGGAACATGGCCAATATTTTATAATAACTATAAATGGAGTATAACCTTTAAAAATTGTGAATCACTATGTTGCATACCTGAACCTATATAATATTGCACATTAACTATACCGCAATAAAAAGTTCTTAAAAAAATACCAAAATGTGAATGAAAAGAACATTTTATTGATTTGAAATCTTTCTTCTTTTTAAAATTTAGGCGTTTACAATTACAAAATTACCTCTAAACACTGATTTCACTGCATTACGTAAATTTTGGTATGTGGTACTTTCATTTTGAATCATTGCAAAATATTTTCTAATTTCCCTTGTGCTTTCTTATTTGACCCATTGGTTATTTAGGAGTGTGTTGGTTAACTTCCATATGTTTGTGAATTCCCCAATTCCTTCTAGTCATTCCACTGTGGTCAGAGAACATATGTACAATTCAATCATTTAAAATTTACTAATACTTACTTTATGGCCTGATATATGATCTATCTTGGATAATGTTCCACCTGTATTTGAGAAGAATGTGTATTCTGTTGTTGGGTGGAGAGTTCTATAGATGTCTATCAAGCCTAATTTGTTTATAATGTTCAAGTCTTCTATATGCATCTTGATCTTCTGTGTAGTTGTTTTATCCTTTACTGAAAGTGGGATATTGACGCCTCCAACTATTATTGTTGAACTATCTCTTCTTCAGTTTTGACAGCTTTTACTTCATGTATCTTGGGGCTCTGTTATTAGGTGCATAGATGTCTACAACTCTTACATCTTCTTGATAGATTTATTCTTTTATCCTTGTGAAATGTCCATCTTTGTCTCTAGAAACAATATTTGTATTAAAGTCTATTTTGTTTGATATTAGTATAACCACTCCAGATTTCTCTGGTTAGTGTTTACATGGTACAATTTTTCCACTGTTTTACTTTCAAGCTATTTGTGTCTTTAAATGTAAAGTGTCTTTTTTGTAGTTTTTTTTAATCCATTCTGCCAATATCTGCTTTTTAATTGGATGGTTTAATCTATTTATATTTAATATAATTACTGATAAGGTAAGATTTATATCTGTTATTTTGCTATTTGTTTTCCATAAGCCATATATATATAATATAAAATATATATATATAAAAAATATTTTGACACTCTCTTCCTTCATCATTACTTTCTTTTGTGTTAAATAGGTATTTTCTAGTGTACCATTTTAATAGCAAAACTACAATTTTTTAGTTATTTTCTTAGAGGTTGTCTTGAAGATTACAATTAACTTCCTATAACAACTTAGTTCAGATTAATATCAACTTAATTTCAACAGTATACAAAACTTTGCTCCTATATAGTTATATTCTCTCCTCCCACTTCATGCTGTAATTGTCATGCAATTACATCTTTATTTATTTATTTTTTATTTTATGGCTGTGTTGGGTCTTCGTTTCTGTGCGACAGCTTTCTCTAGTTGTGGCAAGTGGGGGCCACTCTTCATCGCACTGCACGGGCCTCTCACTATCGCGGCCTCTCTTGTTGCGGAGCACAGGCTCCAGACGCGCAGGCTCAGTAATTGTGGCTCACGGGCCCAGCTGTTCCGTGGCATGTGGGATCTTCCCAGACCAGGGCTCGAACCTGTGTCCCCTGCATTGGCAGGCGGATTCTTAACCACTGCGCCACCAGGGAAGCCCAATTACATCTTTATACATTGTATGCCCATCAATATAGATCTACAATTATTGCTTTGTGCAGTCTTCTTTTAAGTCATATAGGAGGAAAAAAGTGTTATAATAAACAAAAAAAATTTGTATTGTCTTTTATATTTACCAATGTAATAACTTTTACAGGTGTTCTTTATTTCTCCATATAAAGAAATTTGAGTTTTTCTACTATCCTTTTCATTTTGGCCTAACATTCCCTTTAGTATCTCTTGTAGAGCAGATTTTCCAGTAGCCAGTTCTTTCAGTCTTTGTTTATATGAAAATGTTTTAAATGTTTTAATGTCCTTTCATTTGAAGGATAGTTTTGCTAAATATAGACTTCTTGGTTGACATCTTTTTTCTTTCAGCATTTTGTGTACATTTTCCCACTGACTTTGGCCCCCATTGTTTTTGATGAGAAATCAGCTGTTAATCTCATTGAGGATCCTTTGTACATGATGTCACCTCTCTCGCTGCTTTCAAGATTTTCTGTTTGTCTTTCAATTTCAGTCATTTGATTATGATGTGTCTAGGTGTGGATCTTTGAGTTTACGCTACTTGGAGTTCACTGAGCTTTGGATGTGTAGATTAATGTTTTTCATCACATTTGCAATGTTTTTTGCCATTATTTCTTAAAATATTCTTTCTTCCCCTTTCTCTATCGTTTTTCCTCTGGAACTCCCTTTATGCATATGTTGATTCAGTTGATACTATCTCACAGGTCTCTAAGGCTCTGTTCATTTTTCTTCATTCTTTTTTCTTTCTGTTCTGCAGACTGCATAATCTAAGTTGACCTATCTCCAAATTCATTGATTCTCTCTTCTGCCTGCCCAGATCTGCTTTTAAGACCATCTAGTTAAAATTTCAATTCAGTTATTATACTTTTAAACTCCATAATTTCTATTTTTTATATACATAATTTTCTTTTTTTATATTCTTCATTGGTGAGCCATTGTCCTCCTGTCTTCCTTGAATTCTTTAGACGTATTTTCCTTTACTTTCTTGAATATATTTAAACTAGCTAGCTTAAATTTTTTATTTAGTAAATCCAACACCTGAGCAGTTTCTATTGGTTGCTTTTTTTCCATGTGCGTGCACCATACTTTCTTGTTTCTTTCCATGTCTCATAATTTTTTGTTGTTGAAAACTGGACATTTAAATAATATAATGTGGCAACTCTGAAAATCAGACTCACCTTGCTCCTCAGGGTTTATAGTTATCACTGTTTTTTGTTGTTATTGCTATTTGTTTAGTGATTTTTCTGAACTAATTCAGTAAAGTTTTTATTCTTTGCTACATGTGGCCACTGAAGTCTCTGCTCACTTAGCTTAGTGATTAGCTAACTACTGGACAAAGATTTCCTTAGTTACCTGGAAACAATGTCTCTGAATCTTTGCCAAAGATTTGTGCATGTTGGGGCACACCTTTAACTCTCAGTCAGGCATGTGACAACTCTCCCTTACCTTTCACTTTCTGCTTGTGCAAAGCCTCAAGGTCAGCCAGAGGTGAGAGCTTAGCATGCTCACAAACTTGGGCATGTGCACAACCTTACATACTTGTGTGACCTTATAGATTCCCTTGAATATGTTGAAGTTTTTCAGATCCCCTAAGCCATCTAATTTCCTATATTTTCTTTTGAGGCTTTTCATTAGTTGATTGTTTGCCCCAACTATTTCCCCTGCCTCAGGCAGTAACCAATGAATCACCCCAGTAATTACTTTCAACAAATGCCCACTGGGGAAAAATTTTCTGGTCAAGGGGAAGAGAAGGGGGCTTTTTATACTAGGTGAACTCCAAGTCAGATCAAATCAAGACAATCTTGCAAGGGGTAGGGTGGTTCTTTCAGGAAATCACCAGACTGGTCAAAGAATGACAATTCTTAGGGAATGATGCTTTGAAAAAGCTCCAGTCTCCTTCTGGTGGCTGCCAGGCTGCTGGTTTTCACTGTAATTGTGGATTGTTATTTTTCAAGGATCCTGCCAAGCAGGGAGAGAGGGGAACAGAACAAGCTAAAATGCCACAAAACTTGCTTATTCAGCTGTTTTTCTTGAATAAATACTCCCCTGGTTACTGCAAACCTTTGGTTAATTTCCAGAGGTCTGAAAAAGTGGGTTCTGACAAATTTTTACCAGTTTTTCATTGCTTTTATGGAAGGGAGAATTTTTGGAGGTCCTTACTCTGCCATTTTCACTGACATCACTCTGAGAAAGAAGCTTTGCAGGAGCTCTGTCCCTTTTTTGCCCTCTGTGGTTACTGCCAGGGGGCATAAAAGGGACAGAGTTGCTGGTTTTCAAGCCTACCATAGATCTGGGGAGAGGTGGGTAGAAATAAGGCAAGTTAAGACACTGCAAAGCTCATTGTTCTTACTGAGGCTCAGGCATTTTTCTTGAATAAAAACTCCCTAAATTGCTGTGAGTTTTTGGTTCATTTCCAAAGTTCTGAAAAAGCTGACTCTGACCATTTTTGCTAGTTTTCTCATTGCTTTGATGGAGGAAAGAATTTTCAGAGTTTCTAACTCCATCATTTTCTTAGACATCACCCAAGAATTAAGTTTTATACAGATAACTGCAAATTATATTCCCCCCCCCAAAAAAAGAAAAAGATAAAAAGAAAAGAAAATCACTAAACCACCGATTTAGGTGCTGCAACCTTAGTTACCTTAGTGAAATAAGGGATATTAATTATGACACACAACTGTGTCACCACAGGAACATTGAGGAATGCAAATTTAAATGTTTCCTTAATTATTTGAATTTCATGAAGGTTACTTGCTTAGGATCGATGTAGATGGCTCTTGAAAAAATATTAAAGACACTTAGACAAACAAAGAGGGATAGTCCTCTCTTTGGACAGAGATGGACACCACACACAAGCTGTCATCAGGCCCTCTCCAGCATTCACTCTTTCTGTCAGGCACTGGGACCAGTCAAAGCTTTGTGTGTGGAGGGGAGTAGAGGAGATGCTGTTCTTCAGCCTTCAGTGCTTCTCCTTCTGTGTGCCATCTCCTCCATGCCAGCTGGCCCATACAAAGGAGGGCAGGGCAGTACCCACAAGAAGAGGCCTGAAGTGACCACTACCATGTTCTGAGCCATAGCACAGGAGCTTCTGCAGGTGGGAGAGAGAGGAAGGCATAGTTGTTGTTTACTTTTCCTTAGCTCTGGTTGTTTTCATTTGAAAATCCTGGTTTTGTTAAGTGGGTTTTTAAAAAATTAACACTAGCAATAAAAACTATCTGCTTCTCCCTCCAACTTTAGTAAAAAAAAGGGGGCTGGGAGGTGTGGGGGAAAAGAAGTTTTACCTTGCTTTCCAAAATAGAGTTTTTATGTAATAATCCATAGGAAATTTCATTATAAAGTTTTATTTCAAACTAAACAGAAGTAGTGGTAACTTTTAGAATTAGCTTCTCTAAATCAGCCTTAAACAATTTAGTTGAACACAAGTGTTATGGGATGAATTGTGTTCCCCTCCCTCCCCCCACCAAATTCATAAGTTAAGATCCTGATCCTTACTGCCTCAGAATGTGACTGTATTTGGACATAGGGCCTTTGACGAGGTCATTAAGGTAAAATGAGTTCGTATGGCTGGGTCCTAATCCAATATGACTGCTGTCCTTGTAGGAAGATGAGATTAGAACACACACATGCACCTGCACAGAGGAAAGAACAGGTAAGGACACAGCGAGATGGCGGCCATCTGCATGCCAAGGAGAGAGGCCTCAAAAGAAACCCAACCTGCTAACTTCTGATCTTGGACTTGATATTGGACTTCCGGCTTCCGGAAAAGTGAGAAATAAATTTATGTTCTTTAAGTCCTCCAGTTTGTGGTATTTTGGTATGGTAGCCCAAGAAAACTAATACAAAGGCACTGCAGATTTATAAAACACTAGAATTTAAGCTGGTGTTAAAGCTGGGAACCAACAGGTTCAGTCCTGGGAAACAATCATTTGCTTATTCCAAATCAATGTTCTCTTGAATAACAGGAAGCTCAGAATTAACTTCCAAGCAGTGTGATTAAATATAGTATTATGTCCAACAAAAAAATCCTCTAACCATATTACAACAAAGAATTGCTAGGATTGCTGTATGATTACCAGTTTGATTTTCCAGCTCATTGTTCTGGCACATGTAGACAAACTCAGAGATCACCCTGGACTTCCCAGATAACATACTCTGTGTGAATGTCAAGATTATTTTTATGATTGGATGTCATCTTTTGTAAAGGTCCATGTTCTTAGTTGCAAAACAACCAGAATCCACTCTGACTAGTTTAAGCAGGAGAAGGACTTATTGAAGGATGTGAAGGAACTCACAGAATTGGGGGGATGGCTGGAGAAAGGGGCTGGAAGCTCAGTTCCGAGCACCAATGCCCAAACCCTGCAGAAAAAAAATGGCCTGATATGGAAATCACTGTCTCTGCTGCTGCCAAGCACGAAGCACCAGAGATTTACCTTTACTGCACCAGCTTATTCCAGCTGTTTTAAAGCCATTTCTGCAACAGGATCTTTTGTATGGAAGTCTTGCCCTGATACCCCTGATTAGTGGACACCCAGGTCACATGCTGTGCTCTAGCTGCAACGGAGGCAAGTAACTTATACTCTGGGAGACATAGGTATTTCAGTTAATAAAGGGAGGTCATTTAAAAGTTGATGGGCAGGCAAGAATATGACAAATGTCCAATATAGCCCTTGAGTTATTTATGACCTATGTTGTGCTTTCTTTAACATCTAAGCCTCTAAAATAAGAAAAAATCATGTCAGATAAATAAAAGTGTGATGATGAGAAAGACGAACAAGTCAAATATTTTCAATCAAATTTTCACCAGAGCATTCAATAACATTTCCTACAATCAATACAGGTTGAATATTCTCAGAATATTTAATAAGTGCTTGTTAATAAGTGAATAAATGTTGTCAAAGTGGTCTTTTGCCTTAGTGAGAACACCAAAAACTATTAGAATCTAAGTTATTGGGTTGTAGCTCTAGCTCCTCATTTTCACACCCTCTAATGGTGTCGATCTTCTCATTCAAGAACATAGTTTATCTGTTGCTATGGTAACTTTGTTTTCCAACAGGAAAACTGGGACACATGAACTTTTTCGGTATTTGCTTTGGGGCACAAGAAGCAAGCTCACAGATGCTGCTCAAATATTAAAATGGACATTTTGATGGTTGGTGGGAACAAAAGAACAGAATATTTCAAGTTAGGACTGTTCCAGAAAAGTATGATGCGGTCATGGTACAAACTCATGGTAAAATGGGTATAGCATTTGCTTCAGGGAGAAGTTTTATAGGCATTAGTTAATTCAGTCATGCATTCATTTTTTTATTTTAACAAACATTTCTTGAGCACTTACTATGTGTCAGACACTGATCTAGGACCTCATGTTATGTTCCACAAAGACCTTGCAGTCCAATAGTATGAGACAGATAGGTAAGCAAAACAACACAGTAAGAGTTTGAGATTCTAGGACAGAAATCTACAAGTCTGATTAACCACACACTGCACTATAATTACAACAAAACGTGAATATAACTCCTCCCTTCTTAAACACAAAGGAACTACAAAAAAATCATATATTAGTGTCTCATTCCCAGTGCATAGGAGATCTCCACTGAGAGTGTTTTGAAGTCAGCTACATCTGCTTTTCTGTTTAAAGACTTTGTTAGTTTCACTTTGAAGCAGTAAAACATCAATACACATCCAGAGCCCACTAGATAGATTTCAGTAAATACAAAGGCAAGTATCAAGATTACATTAGCTCATGTACAGAACAGACTTCTAATGAAAATCAGCCCTTTCCCCATTCTCTCTTAGTCAGCTAATCAAAAGAAAACAACTTAAACACTAAAATCTTCTGTGAAATCTCTAAGAAAGACCTCTCTCCAGTGTTCCTCCTGAATTTCATTCATCTCTCTATGGGAGCAGGCATCACCTTATTTGATGGTATAGTATTTATTTATTTTTGTCTGTCTCCCACCCTGCACTACGCATTCTTTTCTATCCTTGGCACCTAGGGCCTGGAAGATGAGCAATCATCTTGGAATGAATGTATAGATGATGGAATAGGTGAATGCATCCCCTTATCAACCAGCAAAGCATGAAGAGAAGTTTTCTAGTTGGGACTACATGTTTAGGAGTTAGACAGGCAGCCTTGGGTTGGAATCTGTCTCTGCTAGTTATTGGTTCTATGAACTTGAGCAAATCATGTAATCTTTCTTGGCCTCAGTAGAGTAGTTTCATCTGTAAGATGGGAATAATTAATAAAACATGACTCACAGGTTTGTTGTGAGAATGAAGTGGGAAAACTCTGTAAAAGACTGAGCACACACTCTGCAACATAATGCCAAACCCATGGCTGATGCTCAGTAAGTGGTGGAAAGAGTCATCATGATTGATATTCCAGTGGATGATGGTGTGCTTTATTGCAGCTGGCACCCTCATGTTTAGGGACACTGAACTTCCTGGGTAGAACAAATTGTACATTTGGCCCTTGGCTGCTATTTGCCTTTGTTTCATATCCCTTCAAAACACAGAATCAGCACCTCTGCCTGTTCCAAACCCCAGTGCATTTTTGAACCTTTGAGAACATAGCTTATTATTATTATTGTTGTTGTTGTTGTTATTTACTGCTGTAGCTCAAATTTTTCTTTCTCTGCCTCCCACTGCCCTGGAAGGGTGTTTGATAAGAAAATGCCCGCAGCTTAATTTGAAAGACCGGCCTCTTAATTCATCATGAAATATAGAAATCTGATAAGCTGGCCTCATTATATTAAGAGCCCAATATCACTGCACGGGGAAGTTTGGGGAGTAGAGAAGTGTGGGCAGACTGGGTGGGTGGTGGCAAATGGCAAACTATGCCCCCACCCCCACTCCAAACACAAACACACATGCAGTCTTAAAATAGCCAGAAATGTTTTTTCTTTTTCTCATCAGCTAGATGCTCATTATGAAATTGGACCAAGTGGAAAAACACAAAGCCCTTCCGATTTGTCCAGCTTTGTAACATTAAATTGGGATGAAGCATGTGATGGGGGTGGGGTGGTTTCATAATATAGTAAGTGGAACCTTTTAGCTTCAGTAAGTGAGTCTGACTCAGGAATGCAGGCGATTGTATCTCCAAAAAAATCAATATTAAGATGCACAATTGCTCCCCTGGTATCGAAAGAATTAGTTGATCTACATGCTAAATGACAAGCCTCTTGATAACAGGGATTATGCGACCTGCCTTTTCAGCCAGGGCTGCTGGGGACTGTCCCTTAGGTCCCTGAGGCAGAGATAATCTAATTAGAACAACAAAGACCAGGTCCATTTGAGGAGAAGGCAACGTGGGGTGGGCAGGGGGTCTCCAGGCGATGGTGGGTGTGTGGGATCGTGTTGAGTCTTGTGTTGGCAGGGAGGGGCTCCCTCAGAACAAAAGCATCTAGGTGGCAAGTTGCTGGGGAGCGAGGCCTGGAGGGGAGAGGATGCCTGCAGAAAGGGTGGACAGAGGTCACTTCTAAAACATGACTTAATCTCCACTTTGGCTCCACAAACACTGCCACGCTGGCTCCCAGACTCTGGCCAGACTTGACGGAACTAGTGAGCGAGTCTCCAGACATTCAGACACTCAAGAGGCCCTCCAGCCAGTCACAGGAGAGAAGGAAGGGCCTGGGAAATGCACGTGGGGCTGTCTGACCCAGATCCTCTGCCTCCTCTGTGAATCCCCACCATGCCCAAGGACGGAAGGTTCCAAGGAGCAGACCCTGGTGCAATGTCCACTTGTCCATGGCAGAAGAGAAAAGCAAGGCCGTGTGTTGCATTTTTCAGGAAATTAAACTTCTGTCATTTAAAGGAATGTCCTCTCTTCTGGTATTATGTACCTCTCATGTTTTTGGTGGTAAAGATTTCCTTTGAAAATCTATGAAACTGTCTTTTTAAACAGACTTCTCAGCAAATGTTTTAAAAATTTTATCCTCATGGGTTTCTTTTACTCTTATGGAAAAAAAAAATTGGCCCAAATAAGCTTTGTTCTTAGTTCTTATACCCTCCATAACTTCTTGCTCCCAAGGTAAAAGGTGTTTTCAGTACATGGAATTCTAAGGCAGTGAGACATTCATTAGGCTGATAGTTTTCCCATTGTTAAAAGAAGGGCTTTAATGTAATCAGGTCACTCAGAACCTCAGTGTGTACATACCATGCTGTGGACTAAAGCAGAGCAGCTCTGACTCTGGGGCAGAGGGAGCTCAGAACCTTGTCTTCCAGGCCTCTTCTTTAGATGCCCTGCCCCCATCACCTTCGCAGAGCCTGGGTCCTTCGTGTGTCTCTGGGCTGTGGGTGTTGGGTGTGCTCAGTTCTGGCCCAGTCAGAGAGGACCTGCTTTCCTCTCCCTGGCTGTTCACCGTGTGGGGAGGCTGAACTGGCCCATCACTTAAAATAAGGTTTCAGGGCTTCCCTGGTGGCGCAGTGGTTGAGAGTCTGCCTGCCAATGCAGGGGACACGGGTTCGAGCCCTGGTCTGGGAAGATCCCACATGCCGCAGAGCAACTGGGCCCGTGAGCCACAACTGCTGAGCCTGCGCGTCTGGAGCCTGTGCTCCGCAACAAGAGAGGCCGCGATAGTGAGAGGCCCGCGCACCGCGATGAAGAGTGGCCCCCACTTGCCGCAACTAGAGAAGGCCCTCGCACAGAAGCGAAGACCCAACACAGCCATAAATAAAAAAATTAATTAATTAATTAAAAAAAAAAAAGACAAGGTAAATGCTTAAACCTTTCCCTTTAAAAAAAATAAGGTTTCAAACCCCAAAAAGCTGAGTGTACATGAGGCAAACCATCCCAAACCCAGGACAGTGGATAGGTGATTTACCATGATTTATTTGAGAGGACCTTCTTACTCATCTAGGGGAGCATAGGTGGTGTCCACGGAAGCAGCTCAAAGGTTCTCTTGACATTGTCACTCAAAGTGGGAAATGCAGGAACGTTGCTGGGGAAGGGGGTGGATGATGGGGAGGAAAGGGCTTCCGTTATCTACCAACCAGTTCTATTGGCAAACAAACACTACCAGTCCTACCCAAAAAGAAATTAGCAAAAGACATGAGGCCTTAATAATGGTAAAAGAGCCTGAAGTTTTATTCTTCCTGCCCCTACCCTCTAACATAAATTTCTGAGGTTTTTAGAGATGGCCACTGTCTAAACAATACATTAATTTACCAAGATTTTTATGCAAAATAATATTAGTGGTAATGGTTGTATTTTCTTTTTTTTGGTAAGAAAAAACATACAGGTTTTTGCTAAGGGGAAGAGTTTACAAACATTTCTGGATGAAGAGCTACAGCAAAAATCTTTAGGGGTATTATCTATATCTGACTTCCTTGTTAAGTTCTGAGAACTGAATCCTAGAATAAATGACAGTTAACATCTGCTTAGCTTGAGCTAAAACTGTACTTGGAAGGCTTAACAGTCTCTCTCCTTGACTTATTGAAGTGCCAAGAATTTATATCAAATGAATTTGCTTAGGCAAATTACACTTGCATTTGGTTTTTAGAAAATTCTGCTTTTGTCACACCTCACCATTACTGAGTTTAGAAGGAGGTCATGGCTGAATGAACAAGAATGGAGGAGGTAAAGGAGAGGGGATCCCCAAGTCTCACTTCTCTTCTGTCATAAAATATACATGTATATTTTAAAAATTAAAGTTAAATTGGCTATTCACATTGAATTCTAATGTCAATTATTGAAACTTACTGCATCTCCACTATTCTTGGGGGTAATAAGTAACCTTTCCTAATTGGGGAGAAAAGACTTGCAGGAAGGAAATAACACAGGCACAGAGCCAAGCAACTAAAATGTTAAGTTGCATGGTCCTTTACAACTCCGTTGATATCTGTGTGGGCTGCGGTGATCAGGAAGGCTCTGTAGAGAAATAGGCCTTGTGAGAGAATCATGGAGTGTATCCAGGGCAGGAAAACACAAAAGAAGAAAGTTCTGAAGCAGAATTAAGAGAGACACAGATGTGGTTCAGTGGGAAGGCTGAGTCAGTTTCTAACCCCCACAGGGCTCTTGTGTGAGAGATAGGAAAAATGAGGTTAAATGAGTAAGATGAGGCCAGATTATGGTAGGCCTTCCTGTCCAAGACAGTGGCTGTTGGCACTTCTCCACTCCTTTGTCCAAGAAAGTCACCACTTATCACTCATGGCTCTCTGCCCTTCTCTGTACAGCTCCCCAGGTAGCCACGGACAAATGATCAGCTTTGGCCTTCAAGATGAAATCTCTGTTCTATTCCCATCCCAGGCCAACTTCTTTAGACTTGATGTATAGGAAATGGGGAGCTGCTGAGTGAGGAAGAGTTGAATAAAGAAGACATGAGCCCCCAAACTTCCCAGTTACCACTGGTGTCAGCCTTTCCTCACCCAACTATGTTTTGAAGTGGAGTTAAGCATCATGGGAAGAACACGGGACTAGAAATCCTAGGACTTAACATGTGAGGCACAGTTCAGCCACTAACTTGCCCAATCTGTGCCTCATTTTCCTCATCTGCAAAATGAAAAGACTGAAATAGGTTGATGGGTAAGGTCTGTTCTGACACTGACTTTTTAGAACACTACAAATGCTAACAGGAAAGCAGCCAGGCTGAGCCTTGCTCAATGGCCTCCTCTGGGGAGGAGCTGGAGGGCGATAAAAGCCAGGCCAGCCCTGGCAGGGAAGAGGAAGCTGAGGTTCTGGCTAACCCACACCCTAAATTAACAGCTCCTGGATAACTGAGGGTCAGAGTCATTAGATGCTGTTTGTGTTAGATGATCCATATGGTACAGAATGTGGTTTAGGCGCCTTGAGGTCTCTTGGTAGGAAGTTGATGAAAGGCCTCATCTGGAAACAGCTTTCTCTAAGGATCAAGGCTAGTGGAAAAAGTTTGTATATCATTGTTTCCTTCCCTCTGGATCACCATAGCCATGTCTTCAGCTTCACGTGGACAGTTTGGCAGATGTCCCCACTCAAGGGGACTTCGCAACAAAGCAGCCTTTCTCGCTGATATGATGTCTCCTGCTTCCCTGTTTGCCAGCTTCTTTGGCCTCTGAGGGATGCATTCTGGAGACATGAGATGTGGCAGGATGAAGTCATGGCTCCATGCAAAAGGGCAGGAAAACTGTGCTTTCCTTCATGCATGGAGCTGCACGCCCTTTACCTGTGGAGCAGACCTGAGGGTTTTACTCCATTTGCCATCTCAATGTCAAGAGATCAGCTCTTGGGAGTGATCAGCTTGCCAGTGGCTGTGGTTGAACTTCAAAAATGTTGAGAGGCTTAAAGCCATGCTATTTGAATGGTCAGCTAGGCACTTTGCAGGCCTGGCTTGGCCTAATTTCCTAATTTGTTAGTATTCAGGCAGGGACATGACAAGATTCTGTGTTTACCTCTTGAAATGTGCCTTTTGTCAAGTTCCCTACATGCCCACCCAGGGGCTAAGTAACATGGCAGGAATGATGTCTGTCTTTCAATTTGCTGATTTCTAGAAAGCTCTTTGACTGATGCTTAATAAAATAAATGTCCTTTGTCCACTGTCACTTTTAAAATAAATCTTGAAAACATATGACTGAGACAATAAATGGCCAAACTGTGTATTCCTCATTGATAGTTTACATTTCATAGTTCTGGGATGCCCAGGAGTCCATGGCCAGAAATGAGGAGTTTGATTTAAAAGGGGCTGAGCTTGTTTCTCTTCCTCTCTTGAGTTGGGCTTTTTCGTATCCATCCAACCATCCATCCATTAATCTATTTGTCTTTCCTTCTGTCCACCTATCTGTTCATCCATCCATCTATGTATGTATCCATCCATTTACTCATTCAGTTGTTTAACAGACGTTGCCTGAGGGTCTCCTCTGTGCTCATCACTGAGTTTGCCGTGGTGGACAAGGCTAACCATCCTCCGCCTCTACAAGCCTACAGTGGGAGGGGGCCCATGTTTGTGGGGAGCTGTGTTGGCAGAGGCTCTCTTGAAGGTGTTGGGTTGCAGGCGCAGCTGGTTTTCTGTAGGCAGGCTAGACTCTGCCTGGGTGTGCACTGCTTGCTGTTGGGTTTCTGATCTTTTAAAAACCAAGAAAAATGTTCTTGTGGCCATGGAGTTTTTGACTCTGTCTTCAGAATTTGTATATCTAATTTGGGGAAAAGAATAATGAACATAGCTGGAGTCTTATTGACCCTTCTCTCTTTCTGTGTGGTGAATAGAAGCATTTGGTTTGGAGCTGTCCAGCTGGGCACTCACTCTGACATCCTCAAACCTAGTTCCTCCTTCCCTAAATTGCAGATGATAATATTCTCTCTTCCATGTCATTACTGTGAGGATTTCATGAGATAAAGCACACTGAGTGCTTAGCACAGGGCCTGCCATGTTATAAGCCCTCGGCAAATGGGAGCTTTCAAACTTATTCAACCTACTAATGAGTTAGGACAGAGCTCTCTTGCTTTCATGAGGGTTGTTAGTAGCTGTCAGTAACTAAGATTTGGACTTTATGTATTTTACATTTCTTAGCAAAAATTGAGCTCGTTACCATGCTTTCACATAATAACAAGCAATCAAGGCAGGGTTTTAAGTACAGTAATGATTACCTTTCATATAACTTACAGATAGGACCCAATTACTTTGTAATGGACATTAGCATTCTCTGTCTGCATGTGTGTGTGTGTGTCTGTGTGTGTGTGTGTGTGTGTGTGTGTATTTCTGGGATATAAATATGGCTAGGTTACCCTTAACATTTTACCTAAAATAGCACTGAATTATACCTTAGTTGAAAGTAGCATTGGCTCTGAGTATAAGGGAGGGGAAAAAAAGGGAGGAATAGAAGAGTTTTGTTTCCTAATAGACAATGAGCTACCCAGCTTTGACACAGGAGATCAACAACTTGTGTCCACTAAGCAGAAAAGGCGCAACTGTGGGCCTGCTGTGGGCAGAGCAGTGTTTGCTGCCCCAGCACCTAGTTTTCCTCTCTGCAGTGGGGTAGCACTTCCCCTGAGATCATGTACTCCACTCCACAAGACAGATGTCAGCAAGTGGAGCCCCTCCCCACCTGCATGATTTTTCAGGAAGAATATGAGATGATCTTTCATTTTGTGAGAAGCCCCAAAGCACCCCAGAGAGAGACTGGCTGGAAAGTGTGTGTGGTTCCCTGTAGGACCAGAACTGGGCAGTGATCAGAGCCAGCCTTCCTCCACCATAATAGCAGTGGCCTCCTTGACAAGCTTACTTTTTAAACTTGCTTTCCTCCTAGTCCTCAAAACCCCTGAGGGTAGTCATACTTTTACTCTGGGTACTTCCCATAGTGTGGCTTCCCCTATTGCTATTGTAACAAATTACCACAAACTCAGTGGCTTAAAACACATGTTATTTCACAGTTTTCAGTGGTCAGGAGTCTGGGCATGACTTAGTTGGGTCTTCTCCTTGGGGTCTCAAAAGCTTACAAATCAATGAATTGACTGGGTTGTGTTCTCATTTGAAGGCTTGACTAGGGCAGAATCTACTTCCGAGCTCATTCTGGCAGAATTTGTTTCCTTGCAGCTGTAGGACTGAAGGGCATGGCTTCTTGCTGGTTGGCAGGGGGAGGCTGCCTGCAATTCATCCACATGGCCACTAACTTCATCATGATGGTAAGAAGAATCTCTAGCTAGTGGACTCCACTAGCGAGACAGTCTTTTATAAAACAGCACAGTCATTGGAGTGATATCCATCATGTGTGCCATATTCTACTGGTTAGAAGCAAGTCACAGGTCCCGTCCGCACTGAAGGGGAGGCGATTATACAGGTGTGAACACTAGGGGGCAGAGGTCTGGAGCCATCTTAAAGTCTGCCTGCCACTGTGGCCTCCATATTTTTCATTTTTCAACAGATGTTCTAGTGGAAAAGAACAGTTGCAAACTCTCATAACACTAGACATATAAGTTGTCTCCAATTTTTGTTTTTATAATGAATACTGCTTTTCATTTTCATATATAATATTCTCTACTTGTCAAAAAAATTTAATTCTTTCAATTAGATTTTTCCTTATTAAAAAAAAAAGAACAGTTGCATGCTCTTACCCCAGGGTCTCTGCCTCAAACCTTGCTCCTTCCAGATGGAGACCTCACCTATTCCCAGCCTCCCTTCTGCAGGACCTGGCCCTCAGCCTCACCTCTCATTATCTTGTCCATAGACAGTTTCAGCCACTCTTCTGGAACCACCTTCTTTCTAGTCACCATGCACACAAGACCTTCTGACATCACCCTTAAGTCTCTCCCTTTCTCCCTCAGTCATGCAATTTACACCTCGAGTCACTGTGCATGGCAGCCTGGCTCAGTGCATGTGTTCTAGAACCCAACTCCTCACTTCAAATCCTAGCTCCATTATTTACAACTCACATGACCTTGAACAAGTTATTCAGCCTCTCTGTGCCTTAGTTTCTTCATCTGTAAGATTGGGTTAATACTAATCATCCTCACAGGGTTATAGTGAGAGTGAATTAAATGATGCTTATAAAACACAGAACAAAATCATTCACATTCTAACATTATGAGCCTTCACCAAACATTAGCTACTATCATTACCCAAACTTAATTTTCACCTCTTTGAGAGGTCATCGATGTGGTTATCATCTTCTCTGGAATTGGGCCTCCTCAGTTTTAAGTGGTGAATTTTCAAAAAGGGTATCAAGATGAAAAGAAGAAAAAAGTTGCTAATCTGCTTCATTTTTCTTTATTTTTATCTAATCTGCTTCATTTTTCTGTGGATGAGTGTAATAGGATGAGCAGTATCTCCTGCTTCTAATATTTATTTGAAAAGAAAATCACTGTCCCAGAGTCTAAAGGTTTATCTGAACTGAAAGATCCTCTTGACCTTCTTATGCTAGGTTATTTCCTGATGTAGATTAGTATCTTTGAGCATAGGCTGAATTCTTCCCTCTGCTGTAGAGGTTTGGCATTTGTTTTTCCTTTGTTCTTTGCTGGACAGTGTGAGGGAGGTTTTGATTGGTTGACTTGGGTTTCTCCTTCCATAGGGTTCCTTGTAGGGACATCCATGGGCCAAGGTCTGAGCTGGGGTGTGGGGGTGAAGACAGACTGACACTGTGCTGTGTGGCAGGAGGAGGAATGGAGGAAGATGGAAGGAAACCACTGGGGAAAGGGTCCTGTAGAAACAGAGCCACTGAGCAGCACTGACAGGTGCGTGATTGAGGGCGCCGGGCCCTTTCTGATGCGCTCCACTCCCCTCCCATGCCCAGGAGAAGGGAGCTGGAGGAAGGGACTCGATTCTCCTGGAGGACCTGCTCCACCAACCTCACGACAGGGGCTGGGGAGGGTGCGCTCCTGGACTTTCTCTCCCTCGTCAGCCCTGGGATGCTCGTGGTATTATCCCCATTTCACAGATGAGAAAGTTGTGAACTTTCAAAAATTGCACTATTATTAAGGGCCAGAAATGGGTCCAAACACAGGTCTCTCAGACAGAATCTGTATTCCTTGCAGCTGAAAGAAAAGTTTTAAAGATCGCACACTGTTCAATGCAAGCGTGGGAACATGCACACATAGCGATCCTCTTTCTGGAGGTCTTGGGACTGTCACTCTCACAGGCCACCAAGATAATTTCCTAAGTACTTGGTAGTTGTTAGAGGAGTTTAAAAAAATCTGTTAGACAACTTTTCCAAGGAAAGGCCTATCAGCTAAAATGATTTGAGATAAGGGTAAGCAGATGTCAAAATAGACCACCAAGGGGCTGAGAAGACTGAGGCAATCTGGAAAGATTCTGATAGGCAGTAGAAGGGGAAGACAGACAGATTCAGATTTAGGATGCCACAGGCAGTACCCACATCTGTCAGAGAGGTATAATTGCTCTAACCCATTCATTTAAAGTCAGAGATTCTCAAGAAGTTGCATGAAAAACAACTTCACTGTATAAAAGGAGAGGCAGCATTCTTCTTCACTAGGTTTTCATTACTCTTCACTTTCAAATAGTGAAAAGAAGAAATGGGGAGACAGGCTAACTTCACACCTTGTGGGGTGAGCTGCTTGGCTAAGAAGCATGAGCTTGTGTGATGACATGGAAGAAGGTGTGTGGAAACATCCCCCTGTGTGAGCTGCAAATGGATCACACAGCAGCTTCTGGGGCGAAGGGGGCTTCAAGCTCCCCTCAGTTGTCAGCACAGAACAGAAAGTCTTGAAGCCAGAGTCTCCAGGCAAATCTCTCACTTATATTTTAAAAAGCCTATTACATTGGTTTTAGCAACTAGTTAAGTTTAGATGATCTCTATATTACATGGCAGCTTTGCATCATGTATATATTTCTATATACATGAAGGAGTCTACTTATAGAATGGCAAAAATGACCAAGACACTGTGTGTCCGTCATGACCAAGACGCTAATAGCTTACAGAAGTGTTGATATTTCTGCTCTCAAACTCACGATTGAGTTACTCAGCTGCTTTATTCAGGGCTCTTACCAAAATGAAAGGGTGTTAAAAAGAATCATCAGTGAGTCCCAGAAAAAAGTTTTATCAGCAAACACAATCTTGAAGTACTAACTAACCACAAATCAGATGACAATCACGAGTTAAACTTCAGTGGGATTGTTTAAGGATGTGTCAACAGAAACACAAACCATACTGTAATCAACTTTAGTCAACTAATGAACATGAACTGCAACATTCATTTATTAATTTAACATGTATTTATTGAAATATTTTAAAATAGTTAAAAATTTAAAAGTCCTCATAATACTTTCTCCCAAATTACATAAGCATTGATACCTAGCATAAATTGTTGCTTTGAAATTTAAATAGATTTTCAATTTAATTTCTTGGAAAACTGGGATAACTTCATGGGCAATGTTGTGTCACCATGCTATTACTAACATCTAGCACATATTGGGTATTCAATAAATGTGTTAAATTAAACTGAGTCTATTTCAATTTAAGCAATATTCATTGTGTGTATAAATTTGTGTGCACAAGCCTGAAAATACAGCCAAGAATTAATCACTTCTAAACTTTGTGTATATGTCTTAAAGAGCCACATTTAATTTCCAATTAAGAGTATGGGAGAGGGGAAGCAATTTGACTAATAAAACAGAGAATCACAACTTGTCTTTGATTGACCAATGAATTGTGACTTGGATCAAATTGTCTCTGCTGTATTATCCTGTCACTTGCACACACTAGAGTTTTACTGTGCTGGAAGATTTGATGGTGTGGAAAGAACTAATAAGAAGAACATAAAATATTTGACCTCAAACACATTTCTTAAATGTGATGGTGTTGATAGTCCTTTTTGTTAAGTTTTGGCCCTGCATCTTCCCTTTATACTTTTTTTTAAAGACAGGAATGGCCAAGTGATGATGACTCTTCATCAAAAACTCAGTTTTTGCTGGCATTACACACGTAGTTTGCATTGTGAGCGCTTTCATCTGATTCCAAATAACATACATTAAGAGGTTTGTCGTCAAGTTTCCAAAGGGAGGCTGGAGATGGCAGGAAGCTCCTCTGTTTTAATTTGATTGATTAGTGACCTCCATTTAAATGGTGCACCTCTGAATACACAGAAAATCACCCCTTCTCAGGTTAGAGATTACCAAGAAAACAGCTATGTTGGAAAGCCATGAATAGTTACTAATTGGTTAACCATAAGTTAATTGAGCTGTTACTAGGTTCAGCCTTTTACACATAAATCTCAGGAGATCCTCACAACCACCTTCTAGGGGGGGCATTGTTCTGGTTATCTATGGTGTAACAAGTTACCACAAACTCAGTGGCTTAAAGGAACATGCCCCCTCACTTTTTGTTTGTTTTGCTTGAGGCCACTTCAAGTGAGTTGTCATTGACACACAACTGAAAAAATCTTGTGTGCGGATATGAACATGCCGGGGAGGAGAAGAAGATAAAACATACAGATCATTACAGCCAAGGTCTTAAAAGCTAGTGGAGAAATAAGTGGCTGAATGAGGAGCTGAGGAAGAAGAAGGGGTCCAAGAAGGCTCCATAGAACATGCAGAACCAGATCTTGAAGAAAGTGATGTCTGGCTGACAAGGGGGAGCGGGCTCCAGACAGAAGAAACAGAATGTACAAAGAAACAGGGAATTAAGGGATGGAGAGAATTGGGAACTACCCACTGAGAGGTGGTAGAGGCAGATTGGATTCTTGGAAGGGACAGGGGTGGAGGCATGGGCAAAATTCTCCTCAGTCTCCATATCTGTAAAGTGGTGAAAATACTCGCTTTTTTGGTTTGTTTCAAAATGAGGAGGAGAGATAATGTCTGTGATGCCCCTCTAATACATACAGAAAAAAATGACAGATTTTGTTATCCTATAATAGTGACAGGAGATAAATACAGCAAGAATTAAGGGGTCACATGGAGGAAGCCTTCTCTCTGGACTTATTCCTGCTGTCCCTGATCCCATATTTGTAGATCCTGTTCCTCTAATAATTCCTGAAAGTAGTAATGGGGATCCGTTACAGAAGTCCATTACAGAAATCACGCATTTGCTCATGATATTCATGCAGGCTCACTCAGTCATTTCAAGTGGGAAGTTTTCCAAATTTAAAAGGGGGCAGTTTAGGAAACACTGCTGGGGACAATGTGAGAGGTATCATGCAAGGTCTGCACCATGGGAAGATCACTTCCCGTTCTTTCCACCTTCATTGAACAGCCCAGGCTGCTGTATTTGTAGAAATGCAGTGGGAAGGAAGATAGGGCCAAAATGAAAATGGGACCCCTGTGGCCTGCCAGATCCACAGAAGAAGGGTAAAAGATGGGGTGGAACTACTTTGTTGCTAAACCTGGCTTTTCTGAGTTTAGGAAGAAACACTGGGAGAAGACATGATGTGTCTTTTCTTGTTTGTTTGCTTAAACAGTCTCTATTTCATTAGGTTAGATCTGGGTGAGTTTTGCTTGATTTTGCAGAAACATTCTGAAACGAATGCCATCTGTCTCTCTTGGTTGTTGGTGTTGAAGAGTATTTTCTATCTTCTCCAGTTTCTGCGGGTGTTTTCCTGGGAAGTTGGGAGAGACTGTATCACACTTTGCTAACCAGATGCCGTTTCACTCCCCAGATTCTTTCTAGCCCTCTTCACTCCTCCTGAATCCCTTTGCTGAGAGTGATTTCCAGAGTAGATGTGCCACGGAATCAACTTGGGAGGGTTGACCACACAGCTGAGAGCTCAAGCCAGAGCTGGCAGAGTCAGCTTCTGATTGGAACCCTATCCATTCCTCCCTTGGGAAGCCCGAAGCTTTGCTCCAAGGAGTGAACCAGACCTGTAGGCTGCATCCATTTCTGGGCAATCCCAATTTGTGCATGGCCATCCAAGACCTCCAGATGCTCTTGGTCTGCTTATGTGAGGAGTGATCATGGACCACAGGTGGGAGGGGAGGGTGGGCAGTGAAGGATAGGATTGGTAGCTAAGGGTCAATGGGGTTTTCCATTCCAAATGTATCTTTGTTATCCCTGAGACTAAAGGGATAAACGCCCTTCAGGTAAACAAATACATACTATCCAATTCATGTTCTTTTGTCCTCCTTTATGCATGGAAAAAGAAATTTCTTCTTTTCTTTCTCTCTTTCTTGCTTCCTTCCCCCTACCCCATCATATTCTCCACCACCATGCCACCGCCCTCCCCACTGCCCACCCCCCGTCTCTCTGTCTCATTCTCTTCTGTTTTGTTATCTGATGTCTCTCCTCTTAAAGAAAAAAAAAAACTTTGGTGGAAGGCAAAAGAATGTAACCCAGGTCCCTGTGAGAGTCTCTCACTCCACACTCCCTGCTCCTTGACCTGGTCTCCATTCATTTGGGCACAATTTGCCACCGAGAGAAAACACAGAGTAATCCTCAGGTACTTAACCTTGATCTACCTGTATCAATCGCCCCACTTGTGAAGAGGCCTGAAGAGATTTGGCACATAGATAGGGGCCCCTGTGGGTTTCAAGTCTGCACAAGCTCACCGAGCTCCCAGGGACTTCTCCTTGGGAGTGAAGAGGGAGGGAGAATGGAAGCAAATCCCCATGATATTCTGCCTCCTTTTAAAAACATGTATTCCAAATCTCAACAGGCTGAAACCAGGTAGTTTCAGTTCCAAGTTGTGCACCTTCAGCAGCGGCCCTGCACCTTCACTCATTGCTTTAACACAGAATTGATGCTTTTCTCACTCAGGCAAGGACCCTGACGTTTTAAACCCTGTGTAGATTTTGTTCTGATATCAACTTTGCTCTCCACATGTGTGCAGCTGCTCTGCCACAAAACTGGTGGGGTTTGAGAGGTAAACAATGCTATTAAAACTCTGAGCTTGGGGCTTCCCTGGTGGTGCAGTGGTTGAGAACCCGCCTGCCGATGCAGGGGACACGGGTTCGAGCCCTGGCCTGGGAAGATCCCACATGCCGCAGAGCAACTAAGCCCGTGCGCCACAACTACTGAGCCTGCGCTCTAGAGCCCGCGAGCCACAACTACTGAGCCCACGTGCCACAACTACTGAAGCCCACGTGCCTAGAGCCCATGCTCCGCAACAAGAGAAGCCAGCGCAATGAGAAACCAGTGCACCGCAACAAAGAGTAGCCCCTGCTCACCGCAACTAGAGAAAGCCCGCACGCAGCAATGAAGACCCAACGCAACCAAAAATAAATAAATAAATAAAAATAATAAAATAAAATAAATTTTTAAAAAAACAACAAAAAAAAGCCCTGAGCTCACTTCCTGGGGCCCGGCCCAGAGCTAGCCCTTCCCTGCTCCCCTGCCTGGTTCTCTAGTTCGTAAAAGTACTCCTGGCTTTACATTGAGAGGCAGACCTGAGTGCCCAGGCTCACAAAGTGGCCCTGTCACTACCTACCATGTGATCACTGGCAAAGCACTTTAACCTCTCTGGGCCTCAGCTTTCTTATCTGCAAAAACGGGGTCACTGGACTAAATCAGCAATTTTCAAATTCTCTTCTGTTGACCCTAAGAGTCTCTACTTCAAGGAGAGAGAGAAGAAAGAACCTGAGAGGGTGGGCTGTGGGCCCCTCCCCTGCTTCACCTGGGGCAGCCCTGGCTTCTGCAAACATTTCCTTTGCAGAAGAGTTTTGCTGCTAAAAGGAATTCTGCAAATCACTGGCCTAGGTCAGGATTTGCCAAGCTCACCTGGCCATAAAAATATTCTGGGGTGAGGCTGGTTAAAAATACAGAATCTCAGGTTCTTCTCCTGGAGATTCTGAGTCAGTGGATATAGAATGGAGTCCTCTTCCCAGGCACTAAGAACTTCTCACCCAGCCTGAAAGCCCACCACAGCCCCAGGTCCCTGCTCTGAGAGGCTGAGAATGGATGCCCTCCCAGGCCCAGGAGCCAAAGGCCAGAGGACACTGCAGCCACCCAGTGACATGCTGCCTGGTGATGTGGTTGCCCGGCCCTGACCTCTGGGCTTGCCAGCCCTTCCTCCCTCTGCCTAGCAGCCAGCCCTGGCACAGGTCCCACCTCCCTTGCTTGGAGCATGACTCAACCTATGACACAGGGCCCCTGTCTGGTGACTCTGGGTCAGTCTCTGCAGGGGACTTCCCTGCTTGCATCTGTCCAGGGTCTCAGGCCAGGCTCTCCTTCCTCTTCCTCCTCTCATCATGCTGGAGTCTCCAGGTCCAGCACTCAATACTATGGAACCAATACACTCACGACCAGCTCAGCCTAAGGTAGAGTCAGGCAGTCAGGTAGGCTTGGCCAGGCTGTGTCCTCTGCACAAGGGCACCTCGTCCAGGGACCACCGAGGGAGGCTGAAATGCATCCACAGTGCACCCTGACACAAGGCTGTGCCCACCCAGAGGGAGCAGCTTTTTTTAAGTGGGCTGCAGACGATAACTACTGAAGAGAAACTGCCAACTTCCAAGTTATATGGAATTTGTCTTATATTTTTCAAGTCCATAGTTAGTTCTTTCTGGCAGAAGGTGAGGCCAGATGGCAAATACAAAGCAAGGACCTAAATGAAAGCAAGGTTGGTCTAGAGAAGATGAAGCAAAGAGTATAATGGGAAACGAAGTAGTGGGTTTCAAAGGGGTAAGCTGTGAGCAAACTGTCCTTTCTTGTGCCCTTTGCAAGGACATTGGGGCAATGTCAAAAGTCCTGGTAAAATAAGAAAAACATTTCTAGATGCTTCCTATTTTTAAAAGACCTTTCCAAATTTTATACCATGACATTGCAGATTTTACAGGGAGAAATGTCATTGTATAGAAAGATCTGAGCAAGCACCTGGGTCACAGCCTGTTTGGGTGTACAGTCAATTCTACTAGAGCACTTGTTTTGAAAATGCAAATTTATTCCAATGCAACTGAAATACTAGGGAACAATTTGAGCAGAACGTGTGTGATTTTGGCCATGAGAAACACTAGACAAAGCAGAAATCTGTACCTAGCCGAAATGAGCTGTGTAGGAATACATAATCACACACGTGCACACACCTCAAACATCTACCAGCCACCTGGGCTCACTATGTGTGTTATGGAACACGCACATCCACATCCAATATTACAGCTTTCCACCCAGCTTCAGATAAACCTCCTTCCATCACTTCTCACAAGTTGCAATCCCTCTGACACCCACTCTCACAAGCAAATTTCAAGTCCCTTTCAAGGTAAAGCACCATATTTATTGTGGTATTTCTATATATTTTTAATCATTTATCATGTATAAAAGGGTGCTATCATTTTTTACTAGGTTCCTATTGGTTTTTTTTCATGTGTCAGTTGTGAAGTTGTTGAGTGTTGTGCCCCTAAACTTGTTTCCCCCATACAACCTGTTGTTTTTATTGTGTGACTCTGCATGGTGTGGTGAATTTTAGAAACACAGATGTCATGTTGCAGCAGATCTGATTGTACATCAAACTGTTAAGTCCCATGATGATGATTTCAATGTTCTCAAGAGCATTAGATAAACATACATACATGAGTTGCCACCCCAAGCTGTAGAAAATGAACACTATTCCATCCCAGCACTGCCTGTGACTTGGGATATGCTTTCCTTTGTGGGGAAGATTGGACCACTGTCTGAAACCGGATGCTGGAAGGGCAGGCCTTTGCAGTGAGGAACATCGGTATTGTGCTCATGATGGCAGGTCCCAGCTAGTGGCCAGCCATGCTTGCCCTGCAGTTTGGACACATTGAGGCACTTGTCAGGATGGGTGGAGAGATCTGATGGGACTATTTGCCAGAGGAACTGAGAAGCCTTGTGAGAAAGAAGCTACCAAAGTACAGAGAACACATGAACTTGGTCCAGGGTCATGAAGTCAGCATCAAAGGGGAGGAAAGATGTTAGTGGAGAAGGATGGACATATTCAGGATTTTTTTCTCCATCCATTTCTCTCCAAAGGGAGAACTGGGAAGAGGAGGGATAAAAACGTGTTTCCTTCCTTCCTCTCTTCCTTTCTTTCCTCCTTAATTCAATACATATTTATTGAGTGCCTATGGCCCATGGTATAGAATGTCGCAGAAGGTGGGGTGTGGCAGCAAGGAGGGGGTCAGGACACCTCGCTTGACCAGACAGCCTGACCACCCTACACCTGGGAGGAAATGGAGTTGTGGCACCCACAGGTCCCATTCTCAAGTCCATTTCCCCCAGATGGGGAGAGGGATGTTTATACGGAAATCTACAAGAGGCATACCCGTGGAAGAGCAGAGGAGAACACAGCTAACTCCTTCAAGTGATAAAAGGAGGAGACAATATCAAACCAAACCTCAAAGTGTGAGTAGGAGTTCACCAAATGAAGGAAGACAGAGGGGTATTCCAGGAAGAAGGACTCAAAGATGCAAAGGCAGAGAGGCAGTTGTGTGGGCCCACCAAGGTAAACCCTGGGAGAAGAGGCTGGAAAGGACACAGGGGTTACTCACGCCAGAGCCATAACTCCAGACACTCGGGATGGTTGACAGGAAAGGACGAGCTCAGGCAATGGCTTGGAGGAGAAGCAAGGTGCAATGGAGGCTTTTGGGGAAAGACATTTTCATGTCTCTAAGGTAAAAAGTCATATAAGCAGGGGTGCTTAAAGTCCAGGAGCTGTCAGGGTAGGTGAGGAGACGAAGGGGCCCAGGAGGGAGGGGTGGTGCCTTGGGAAGGTGAGCTGAGCACTGGGTGGGAGGAGCCTCCACAGAGGTGGGAGGCAACTGCAATGGACCCAGTGAAAAGTGCAGCCACACTCTGATGCAAAGACAAATAAGGCAGGGGATGTTCACAAAGTAGTGTATTTCTCCTTCAGTTTTAGAATCTAATAACACCATAACTACGAATTTTAAATTCTTATCTGAGAACTCACTCAACAAGATTTCATCTGGCTTTAGGTAAGTTGGTTAGCAACAGATTCTGGGTTTGTGACTTTTTCTTGAGCACCAAGTCAGGCATCATCTAGGCACTTGACACCAGTCAACTCTGATCTTCACAACAACCCTTGAAAGACAGCCATTAAACCCTCTTTACAGGTCAGTAGACTGAGGCTCACAGGGACAAAGCGACAAGCCCTGGGCCACATAGCTCCCCCTCTGTCTCCAGTTTTCCCCCTTGGGGGGCACTGAGAAGAGGTGGGTTGGGCCAGTTGCCTTGTTGTCTTCACTGATTTGCTATCAGCTTATGAATACAACTTCCTTATAGTACAGCTGCCCCCAGTGTCTGATGCACCTGGGTGGTTACCTTGGGCCCCTTCTCTCCTCTACTAACCTCAAAACATTTCACAAGTCCTCCAGTCTATCCAAACTCAGTTCCCTCATCTTTAAAACAGACAACGCTGGCCTACCTACAAGTGGGAAGTGTTGTCAAGCTCAAACAAAAGCAAGGAATTACTTTGTATATTGTGAACTACTCCATATGTGTTAAAGAAAACAAACAAAAGCATCTTCCTGAGTGTCGTTCCATAAACCAGCACCAACACCAAAGGCAAATGGGGAAGGGCTGATCTTTCTCCTTATATACTCGTACACACACACACACACACACACACACACACATACACACATACCAAGTTAAAAGTTTCCATTCTGATGGAACTTTTTTCCTCTCAAAGTCATCCTTGATGCTTAAATAGTCTGATCTTGCCCACATGGAATGTCGGGCAGACAAAGACATACATGAAATAAGAGCTATGAAGAGAAATAAAGCTGAGTAAGGGGCAGAGGGTGCTAGGGGTGCTGGTTTATGTATGGGGACCTGGGAAAGAAGGCCTTTCTGAAGAGGTGCTGCTTGGGCTGAGATTTTCATGAAGTGAAGGAATCAGCCATGTCATTTTCTGGGGGAAGTGTCAGGCAGAGGGAAAAGGAAGTTCTGGGTGCCGTGAGGATTAAACAAGATTGTGCAAAAACCCCTCAATATGTAGCAAGCTCTTATAACAAGAGATTGACTACACTGGAAGCCTAGCCCAACACAGATCGATGATATGTTTTTGAATGGAAATTTATGCGTAGGGTCCATTAAGGTATGTTTTCTCATTGTTTTTTCCTCTTCAGATAGCACATCTCCGAATATATATAGTTGGTCTAGTGTTACCACTTCATTCCTGTCTCTGGGCTGCTGATGAGTTTACTTAGTTCTTCCAGAATGTACCTACTGTTTTCAGGTCTGAGCAGAACAACTTTGAAACACTTGGGGCAACCTTTAGTCCTGGCCGTCAACCCTTGGCTAAGAGAGTAATGTTGTCAACCAAAGTTCCCCTCCTGAAGATGATCCATATATTTAATTTTTAACTCAGCCTATCCATTGGTTCTATGTGGCCATTCTATTGTGAGTCCCAAATTGAATTTGTATGGATCGCTCACACAAAAAGCCTTTTAGAGAGAGTGGTGGGCAGACTGGTGGGGGTGAAAGGGAGGTTTGGCCTGTGATGAGTCTGACTTTGAATATACTCTCATTCTCTCACTCTCTCTCCCATCTCGTCACCCCATTCCATGAATCCTAGAGGTGAAATCAAGTGGATTCTCTCTGTAGTGGGCATTTCAAGAAGCAGGTTGGATAGCCAAGGACTTAAATAAAGTCAGAGAATCAAAAGGACATAACCCTTTGCTTTGGGTTATCAAAGGCTGTTGATAATGGGAAAGTACCAGGAGCCTCTACACCTTTCCCTTCTCTCCCCACCAACACACACACTCAAGAAAAACATTTCTGTTTTCTCTCTCACCAAATGTCCATGGTTCAGGCACATTGTTGCATTGTGACTGCTCGGGGCTCTGGTGGGAACTGGTGAAAAGGCAGCTGGGCAAAAGAGTAAGGCTCTAAGATGAGTACCCACAGGGAGGACAGGCCCATAGGGAGGGTGGGAGAGCAGATCTCCAGGGGGAGATGGTACAAGCCCCGAGACAGCCCAAAAAGGTGGAAGCTTTATTTCATTCAATTGCTCCCCAAAGGGAGTTTCTGCTGCTGGGGCAAGACAACATTTGTCATTTTGACACCTTTCCATTGCTTGTCAAGTCTTAACAGCCCTCTTGGGCCTCTTCATGAATCCTCCTGCTTCAAGATGTCTTTTCCTCTGGAGGAAGGCTCATCACTACAAGTTGTTAGGAAATATTGTAGAAGCAGCTCAGGTCCAATTTCTGGAAAGTACAAATTCTTTCATCAGGGAGCATAATGGGAAAAGCACAAAAGTGTTGTGTGTATGGGTTTAAATCCCTGATCCTCACACTTCATTGGTTTGGGCCTCAGTTTACAGACTCTGTAACGGGCTGGAAAATGGAGAAAATCATAGCTAACCCTTAGCATTGTCCCGAGGACTGAAGCACAAGTCAGAGTTCCGCACACGGCAGCTGTCTGTCTTATTGATATTCCAATTTCTCTGCTTCTTGGATAAATAATCATACTTGTTTCATCAGATCAAAATGCTCCTTTAAAGAAGGCAGCAAACCCAAGGCTATATGCAAGGAGGCAGCTCCTAAAACCTTTCAGGAGAGATTGATATTGGGCTCCAAAGGAGTATGTGGCAAGGGTCCCTTGATCACAGTTTGTAACTTCCCAGGGGCTCCCAGGAAGGGTTGCCAAATTTAGCTACAAAACACAAAACAAAACAAGACAGGGCAATATTTGGGACATATCTGAAATTCAAATTTAACAGGGCATCCTATGCTTGATTTAGTGGTCCTAATCCCAGAGGACTCTGATAGCCTCACATTTGGCCTCCTATGGTCTGTGCATTAGTGTGTTGTCTTCTGCTCCATCCTCTGCAACAGCAATACAAATCTATCCTGGAAGAACTTCATAACGTGGCATAACTTGGTACCCAGTCTGGCTTCATCCCTCCCCAGCTGTGGACCCATGGGCATAGTACCTAACCTCTCTAGCTCTCAGTCTCCTCATCAGTAAAACTCCTTCCCTGCCTACTTAACAGAGTTGTTAGAGGAGCAAAGGAGACGTAAGATCTGACCCTTTTCACCATGTGGGTTGATGCATTCATTATGCACAGATGTTCTCCAGGCATCAGCACACATGGTCTTTCTCTGTTTATGGAGGGCAATGATATGTGAGGCACAACTGAACGACTTGCAAAGTCAAGACAGATTGCAGGGATGAATTCTAATCCAAATATCAGGCCTGTTAATTAGATTGGTCTGACAGTAAGCTTACACTTATGACATGATGTTGGTTGTCACTGACTCTAGGACAGCATCTCACACATAGTAGGGTCCTCAATAAATATTTGTTGAATGAATGAATTCATGAGAAAGCAATGTTAACTCCATTCCCTTTTCACTTCTACGTGCCTGCAAAGTAATTTAGCATTGCTTTTGCCTTGCCAGGGGTTTTCTGGCATAGGGACTGAGTTTAAAGAAAGTTACCTCAAATTACTCAACCATCCCACATGGTTTGTTGTACACCTGGGAGGGTCTCTTGGTGGCTTGGGCCACAAGTCCTCACACTGTGTAAGTCAAACTGTGTTCATGATCTGATGTAGGTGCTGGCGTCCAGCCCGCTCATGCCTTTTCTCCGTTTGGGTTACCTACCTTCCAAATCTTTCCGTTGACTTGTGAGGTGGCTCAGATAAGATGACATGAAAGCACACTGAAAAGTGTAAAACACTGTCTGCTCTCAAGGAACGCTCATTCTTTGTTCTCATTTTCAGGTTACATTCACAGGCTAAATGAGCCTCCCAGACTCCAGCAGTTTAGGAAGGGGTTGTGGTCATTTCTTCCTTTTCTTTCCACCTAGTAAAGAGACAGCGTTTCCCTTTACTCTCCTCTTGTGCCTCCTGAAAGGTTATGTCTCAAATCCTGCTTCAGATTTCCTGACTTCCTTGAACATGTCTCTCTGATTTCTTTGTCCCTGTTAATGAGTCCATTTTACAATTTCTCGGCCACTTTGGTGTGTGTCTCCGTTCCCGTGACGCCTAGGGTTTGCTTGCTGCCTTTCATCTTCCACGTCTTTTTTTTGGTGAATGGTAACAATGAAGGAGCTTTGTGAAATTTTGTTCCTGCAAGAACACCTGGCGGTCTCAGGGCCCCTGTCTGACCCTTGATCTCCTTTCTGTGGAGGCTTTTCAATGAATCCCTTAAGTCTGTTGAAATCCCCTCTCTTGAAATCCATTTACTTGATTTGACCACCTTCCCGTCTTTGCTGAGCACTCTAGCCTGATCAGTTGGGCAGGCTGGTCCCAAAGCACCCTTTCATTTTTATATTCTTGTTGCCCAAACTCTTGCTCCCTGCAGGAAAAGCCTCAAATTAGAAGAAATACCAGCTTTTTCTTTCCATGGGCTTGAGAATGGCCTTACTCTTGCTACCTTTTAAGGAACTAGCAATGGAAAGTCTGCTCACTTTCTGGTTGCATCAAACCTCTCATAAGTAGGGGTCAGACATTTGAGTTCAAGGAAATCCAGAGCATCATTTCCCAAATGATTTAATTTTATTCCTAAAAGTCACAAGGAGCCCAAGAGATGATGCCCTTGCATTTTAGATTTTTGGATTTTAATATGGAGGACATGCTTTAAACAGATTGCCTTCTTCCTTAAAGAAAAGCAGGCATCAATACCAACCCAAGCAGCTCCAATTTGGTGCAAAGCTGCAATTTCATAGTTCATCATCAGTTTCCATCCTTGACAATAGAATGAGCTGCCATCCGTGACCTCCCTCATCTTCCCTGTAACCTTCTCACACACACTCACCACCATATGTTCACATAAGATGCCCATAAAATGGTGCTGACACTGGGCAGCTGAAACACACACAAATATCTGCTCTTCATGTATCCAATACTTGGCTTTCTTGGGGTGTGTCACTTTGCTTAAACCCCCTGCCTCTGGAACGCCAGGAGCCAGGAGACTCTCCAGATGAAAGTCTTATTCTGAGAGCTGTGCACATTTCACACACAGAAATACCTGGAAAGTTTACAGAGGACTTGTCCTCACTGGAAGCAATCAATTTGTAAAGCACAGAGCAATGCTATACTTTGAGAAGCAAATCCCATCTGTATTTGCATAATGTTCCATCACTTCTGAGCCACCACAGCTGATCAAATGCCAGGTTGGCATGTGGAGGACAAGTGAGTTAAGATGAGGCAATTGCCCAGTATTCTTCATCAATACCTATAGCATCTCAAGGATTTTAGTTCCTTGAGTTTTTCCCCATTTGGGTGAAATAATCACACTGGAATTTGAGGGGATAGTAAGACTATGTTCAGTTTTTCGGCAAATTTTTCAAAATGAACAATGTTGTCTATTTCTTCAGCAATTTTCTCTTGTTCAGATAGGGAAATCAAGAATACATGAAATAACACTTTCCATTATTTCGTGTTTGTTCCCCTCCTCCAGTCTCCCCTTACATCCTTCCCTCCAAGAAATTACACTTGTTTTACAAGTTGGAATCACCTTATCACTTTCAAGACACAAGGGTATTATTAAGGAGTTTACCCATGAGTATGTTGGGTATAATTTTGCAGTGTGAGGATACCTTTTCTTTGCCATGCCTGCCTTAGCGAGTACACTGCGTTGCACACAGGGGAAGGGTTGTCCTGGACTGGGAATGGACAGCCCTGGCTTCTAGCCCGACTCTGGCTCTACCAAGCTGTATGGCTTTGGGCAAAGCCTTTTAACCTCTCTGGTCCAACTGTCCTCCTCTAAAAAGTAAGAGGTTATTGAAGACAATGACCTCTAAGGTTGTTTTCAGCTTGGATCATTTACTTTCCCATGATTCATGTGTAATAGTCATAGTTAGTGGGTTCGGAGAAGGATGACTGAATATCCACTTTGCCTGGAACATCCTAGGGTCATTATTAACAGCACCTCCTTTTACTCTCAAAGATGTTCCAGTTTGGACAATAGTTGTAAGTAAACCAAAATATAGTAGATGGAGCCAAACTTTTAGTGTAATATGAGCAAAACTGCCGAAGCTACCACCTAGGCCAGTGTACATTCCATAGCAGCCTGTTTCAGAGGCCCGGTCTCCTGAAAAATTAAAAAGCCTATGATCACCTCTACTCCACGTTCTGAAGTCAACTCTGACTGTAAGAGAAAACTATGTCATTTACCCAGTAGTGCTTATTGAGTATCTATTAAGTACTTATCTATATTGAAATCCACATCAGTAGAAATGCATGTTTTGCATTCCCTGCTGCTGGGAAGCAGGGGCTTCATGGACTGACTTGATTTTTGCCAACCAAAGGGAAAATATAACTTGATCCATTTACAAATGGAAGTTGGTGCTATGAAGCAGGAAATTTGTTCTGATAAAAAACCAACTGGATAGGAGTTTCTTTAATCTCCAAGGAGAAGATGAGGGGCCACTCAGTACAATAAATATCTGATTGCTGCATCCATCTTTGGACAGACTTTCCTCTCTGACTGAAGGTTCCTTTCTGCAGTGCTATGTTATTTTGACTTTTCCCAAATGACTAGATAGGTAGTGTGTGACTGAGGCAGTAATCTCACTGTAGCGTTATCCTCAGTCTTTCTTTCAACCATGCACATTTGCACACACCAGTCAGATAACTGCAAGCAAGTGGCCTGCAGCAACCACGTCACCCTCCCATGCCCCGCAGTGGATCCTCAGTGACCATCTGTGGAACTGAGTTGCTCACCCAATATAAAAATTCCTTCTTTCAAAACTCTGACAGGAAATCACACTTTCTGTCTCCACCACAACCTCCCAGTGACGAGAAACTCACCCCTGGGAAAGTCTCCTTGCAAAAACGAAAGCCTGTGCCCAACCAGCCTGCATTTTCCAGGATGGCCTGAGCTCAGGATTCTCCCAGGTCCCTCCTGTACCCACAGGGCAAGGTGTGAGGGTCTCCTGTTCTGTGGTGATACAGCAATCCACAGTCTCAAAAAAATCGTCCAAAACTAGAACAAAAGGGTTTCCAAACAAACTGATATTTGAGGTTTCAGGGTAAAAGAGTGGGTACTCAGCTAGGACTCCTGAGGGAAATTCCGGTGCAGCAATTTCTTTATTTTTGCTGTTTTCTTCTGGATGAATGTGCCTTCTCTGGATGAATGTGCCAGTCTGCTTCCTTGGGGTTGGACTCAACTCTGTCCCACAGCTGGTTTCTGCTTGAAGCATCCCACCACTGTCCCACATTGTAAGCCACACTCCCAGGCTGTTTGGAAAGTTCTTGAGTAAACATTTAACTGTGACTAATATGCTGATTTACAAGTTGTAAGCAACCCCTAACCAAGGAGAAAGGCTGGCAGGAGTCTCTGTAGAACTGCATAGCTATGTGCTGTGCCACAGGATGCCCAAAAGCCATTAACAAGGCGAGGTGACAGACACATGGTCAAAAGGTGAAAAAAGAACCTTGGGGAAATCAGCCATTAACATCAGAGAGAGGGAGAGAAGGCAAGTGTGAAGTGTTATAGCTGGGCAGGGTTCAGCGGTTCAGCCCTCTATCAGAGTTGTCCTGAGTAGCCTCTGGGTCCAGACAAGTTGGGTCCAGTACGACTGCCCACTGAACATTTTGGGGTGTTTTTGCTTGGATATGATGACTAATAAGATAAAAATAAGCCCAGAAATTCTAACTCTGGTCATAACTTGCCAAATGGCTTCAGAATTTTAAGGATTTTAAAATATTAACTGCAGGTCTTCCCTGGTGGCACAGTGGTTAAGAATCTGCCTGCCAATGCAGGGGACACAGGTGCGAGCCCTGGTCCGAGAAGATCCCACATGCCGCAGAGCAACTAAGCCCGTGTGCCACAGCTACTGAGCCTGTGCTCTAGAGCCTGTGAGCTGCAACTACTGAGCCCGCGTGCCACAACTACTGAGCCCGTGTGCCACAACTACTGAAGTCCGCATGCCTGGAGCCCATGTTCTGCAGCAAGAGAAGCCACCGCGATGAGAAGCCTGTGCACCGCAACAAAGAGTAGTCCCCGCTCGCCGCAACTAGAGAAAGCCTGCACGCAGCAACAAAGATCCAACGCAGCCAAAAATAAAATAAATAAATTTATAAAAATAAATAAATAAAATATTAACTTCAAGAAAGCATTGTTCATACAACTCAATGTCAAAAAAAACAAACAACCCAATCAAATTGGATCCATCTCCTAAAGCAAAGGAAATAAAAGCAAAAATAAACAAATGGGACCTAATTAAACTTAAAAGTTTTTGTACAGCAAAAGAAACCATCAACAAAACGAAAAGGCAACCTACTAAATGGGAGAAAACGTTTGCAAATGATATGACTGATAAGGGGTTAATATCCAAAACATATAAACAGCTCATACAACTCAACATCAAAAAACCAAACATCCCAATTAAAAAATGGGCAGAAAAACTGAATAGAAATTTTTCCAAAGAGGAAATGCAGATGGCCAACAGGCACATGAAAAGATGCTCAACATCACTAATCATCAGGGAAATGCAAATCAAAATCACCATGAGGTATCACCTCACACTGGTCAGAATGGCCATCATCAAAAAGAACACAAATAACAAATGCTGGTGAGGATGTGGAGAAAAGGGAACCCTCATACACTGTGGATGGGAATGTAAATTGGTGCAGCCACCGTGGAAAAAACTAAAAATAACACAATAATAATGCAAAAAACTAAAAACAGAACTACCATATGATACAGCAACTCCACTCCTGGGTATATAACTGAAAAAAACAAAAACACTAATTTGGAAACATACATGAACCCCGATGTTCACAGCAGCATTATTTACAATTGCCAACATATAGAAGTAACCTAAGTGTCCATCAACAGATGAATGGATAAAGAAGATATGTTTTATATATATAATGGAATGCTACTCAGCCATAATAAAGAATGAAATATTGCCATTTGCAGCAACAAGGATGAACCAAGAGAATATTATGCTTAGTGAAGTAAGTCAGAGAAGCGAAAACACTATATGATATAGCTTAGATGTGGAATCTAAAAAATAATACAAATGAATCTATATACAAAACAGAAACAGACTCACAGACATAGAAAACAAACTTATGGTCACCAAAGGGGAGAGGGAGGATGGGAGGAACAAATTAGGAGTATGGAATTAACAGATACAAACTACTATACCTAAAACCTATAAGCAACAAGGATTTACCATATAGCACAGGGAATTATACTCAATATTTTGTAATAACCTAAAATGGAATATAATCTGAAAAAAACATATAACTGAATTGCTCTGCTCTACACCTGAAACCAACACAATATTGTAAATCAACTACACTTCAATTAAAAAAAACATGTTCAACTCAGAAGTTGTTGTCCACCAGGGAAAAGCAGGATAGATCATTTCAGAGTCTGCCTGAAGCGATTCCACAAGGCCCTTCCTTATGTTCTAACGTTTAACATCATTGACTCTTGGGAGAGTCTTCCTTATGTCAAACTCAGATTACTCCAAATGTGGTTTCAGTCGGCTTCATTTTACTAGAGAAGCAGTTGGGGGTGGGGGTGGCAGAGTGGAGGAGCTGGGTAGACCTGAATTCCTAGAAGTTACAGCTGTGCAATTTGGAACAAAATAATTAACCTCTATGAGTCCTGGTTTCCTCTGTAAAATGTGGATAACAATAAGCATCACTGAGGGCTGCCGTAAGAATTAAGATAAAATTCAAGGGAGTTGCTCGTGCAGTGTGTGACACAGAGAAGCCACTCAAAAGTAGCAGTTAACTTGGAATCCCTTTTTGAGTCTTCAACATGAATGTATATTAAATGAGATACGAGGTTCATTGGATGGTGGGGGAATCGAGGTGATTTTTTGGGGGTAAAAGGCTGAGACAGGGTAAGGGGGACTCGGACACCCTGCTCTCAGCTGGGATTCTGAGCTGGAAAAAGACTCTTGGGTCCATATCAGGGTATTTTCTGTGGAAACAGCACACATGATTTGGGTCTGGGACAACCACCATTTATGAACTATAATTGAATTTATATATTTCATCCCAAGAAGGGACAATTTCTCCCCCTGCATTTTCTTAGGCCACCTATACTCTGGCATGTAAGATATGGTTGTATATTATTTTCTCTGAAACTTCCTACAGCACTTAAATGAATTAGATGATTTCATAATCCTACAGTGTTTTCATTAAAAATGAATTTAAGAAAAAAAAAAGAAGAAGTTCTGGGAATTCTCAACCTGGTGTTGCTTTAATGGTATGTAAGAAGTTGAATTTGAAAGTGACCTTCCTGAGAAATATCATTGAGTGAAGGCAAAAGCCTAAAAATAAAATAAGCATGGGAAACTCAGTTCTTATGAGGTGTTCCAATAAACGAACAAACGAGGCAAGCCAGCAGTCATGGAGCATCTAACGCAAAATGTAGTGTTCACTGTAAAGAGAAGAGTTCTCAATACTGAGCATTCCTTCCACAAATATCACAGTTTCACAAATTATGATTTTATTTTCACAGCCATATCTTTCCTCTGAAACCACTGGGGCTCTGACAATGCAATTTACTTTTGCACAGGACATTATATCATGTCCTGTCATGATATCGTGTATCTTCGAGGACATGATGTCACACTTCAGAATCAATTTTTCTTAATGGGCATTTCAACAGTCCTTCCATGGGGGGTATCTTCCGAAGGCCAATGCATGGTGGGAGGATTAGAAGGGAACCTGACTTCGTGGGGGTGAGAAGTCTGCTTCTCTTTGGGCTCAATCACATTGAGAACATTCATTAAGGTCTCATTCTCCCAGCTCATTCATGTGTGAAATGGTATGAAAAAATATACTTTTGGAAAAAAAATTTCTAAAAATTTTCTAGCTCAGGGATCAGCAAACATTCTCCATAAAGGTCCAGACAATAAATATTTTCGGTTTTCAGGCTCAGGTCTGCCCGAAAACACCCACAGGATGATACATAGATGAATGGATGAGGCTGTGTTCCAATAAAACTTTATTTGTGGACACTGAAATTTGAATTTCGTATAATTTTCATGTGTCATGAAATGTTACTCCTCTTCTGATGTTTTCAACCATTCAAAAATGTAAATTTGCAGCCATACAAAAATTGGCCATAGGCCAGATTTGACCTGCTCTCTGTACTTTGCTGACGCCTGTTCTAAGAGAAGAAAAACTTACGTATCCAAAACTCCATTAACTACGCTTTTTTCTATGTTTTTTTCAGCATAATTCTTGTGTATGAATCATTCAGACTGTGGCTTCTCTTTCATGATGTCACTAATAACTCAATGAGCAATCACAGAATTGGGGTGGGATTTTATCTCTCTCTAAAGGCACAGACACCCTCCCCAAGGAAACAAGAAGTCGGGGGTGCATGTATGCACATGCCTTGCTAGATGTTTGAGCTCCACATATGTATAGGCCATGTGTATACATGTTAGGGAGTAAGATTCAAGTAAGAGGGAGGTTCTTTTTAAAATTATCAGAAGCAGCTGAGTTATACTCCCTCTGTTTAATAATCACAAAGTCAGACTTACAGCTCTTATCAAACCATTTCGGCAGGGTCTGCATCATTTCACCAATTTCAACAAACTGTCCCAGTGAGGAGAAAGATTAGACCGTGTATGTTTACTCTCTGTGGAGTTATGGCTGTGTTCTCTTCAAGAGAATGAGATATGGAAATAGAAGTTTACTTAGGCCAGTCTTTGATGGGTTCCCATGACAGGAAAAGTTGGCCGTCCGTGCTCAGGTGAATGAAAGTGAAATTCTACATGGTACCCTTCCCTCTGGAGATGCAAATTCTTCAAGTGGTGGGGGGCGAGGAGGGGCCCTGTGAGCTCTGCTCTAGTTTTAGTTGGGGCTGAGGAGGACTACAAAGTGGGGAAGGATGGGCGGCCAGCATGGTGAGCATCCCACAGTGTTGGAGCTGAAAGAGGTTCTCGCAAATGTGCTTCTCCACTTTGAGAGGGAGACAGAGACCCCGAGGGAGGGGCATGATTGCCCAAGGCCTCCCAGGGTTATGGGACCAGGGACAGACCAAAAGGCCAAAGCGAGGTGGACCAGCCGAGGGCCCCTACCATCACTCTTCACTGTATTAGGAGTTTAGAGACCAGCTTGGTCTCCATTGGCCACCCACGGAGGTGACCCCTGACCCCTCAACTTCCTCACCAGTGACCAGACTCCACTAGCCTCTCCCCAGGCACCCTCATGGGCCAAGCCTGGGGGTGCAACTGTTGAGCCTGTTCATGGATCCAGGGCTCGAGTTTCACTCACTCCCCCGACCCACAGTAGCCAGGATGCAGCCATCTCGCTACAAGTCAAAGGGCATGGTGGGTGGCGGGGTGGGGGCGGTGGGTGGGATGTATGCTAGATCCACAACAGCTTTGCACAGAAGTGTATTTTAGCAAAAAGCTGAGGCTGAACACTCTAGTGGAGACCCAATCTTGAGAACAGGAAACTGGGGAAATAGGAAGAAATTTTCCTGAAGCCTCAAGAGGCACGGTATGACTGCTCTAGAGGCCAGGGTGGATGAGAACCTGAGCTCACCCTGCTGCATCCCCTTGTGAGGGAGCTGGGCTTAGGCCTGTGCCCGCGACTCCCCCTACACCCCGAGGTGCTTCCAGGGACAAAAGACACATGACTAGGCTTGGGGTCAAGCCCCCAAGCATCAATTATGTCCTCACTTTCCTTCCTGAGGCCTCAGGTTCCTCATCTATAAAGGGCCCAGGGCTGAGTGAGATGATTTTGAGATCTTTGCCATGCTAGCATTCTCTTTTAAGTGCCGGGCATTATTTACTTCTGATTATAGACAACTATGCTAATTACATCACAATTTACTGTGGAATGGGAAGATAATGCTAACCTGACAAAAGGAAGAATTGGCAATCTAGATGAATATATCAAGGCACTGACTTCAAAACTCTTCATACACATTGATTTTTTTTTTTTAAATTGCACTTACTCCTTACTCCAGACCAGGGATTTATATACATTTTCTCACTGAATCCTTATAAGAACCATGTGAGAAAATGAAAGCTGAGAGAGACAAATTTGCCCCAAGTTATAATGCCAGTAAGTGGCAGAGCCAGTGTTTGAACTTGGGTCTGTTTGGCTCTAAACTCTCTGTTATGCTATAAGACAAATTAACCTTTCTTTTATTTAAACCTCCCTTCCCCCCACCAAGATAAAGCACTCCAAAACCGAACTCTGTTATTCTTTCTCCTACTGATTATGTTTTTCCTTTAATCTCAGGTGCCCAGGACTATTTAGTAGCAAAAGTTTCCTTTGCAACCCAGATAAGGATCATAGTACTTGAGGGATATGCTGTGTTAGCCAAGGATCTCAACACCCACAGGGTCATCCAATAGGCATAAGAAGTGGCAGAAGGTGGGCTTGTCTAGGGCTACATTTCAGAAGGTTTCCCTGTAATTTGGGCTCTGCTTTGTGCTTCTCTCTGTGCCTTGGCCTGAGCTGGCCATCAGTGGCCAGGGCCCATTGCTTCTTGGGTTCACAGGCCATCCCCAAGTGCTATTAAGGACATACATTATCATCAGGAACCTACTGCCAGGAAAGACCAGATGAACATTGTCAATGTTGATGCATAATTGTGTGTGGGACTGGGGCACAGAGGAAGGACAGGGAGAGATGGTCCCAGCCCTAGGGGTTCATGTGTGTACGTCTACTGACACCAAATGCCTGGTGCCTCCAATCTGTTTCCCACTGTCACAGGGAGCTGGTGAAGAGCAACAGCTGCCCTGGGTCAGTGTCAGTGAGGCCTGAAGAGCAGCTCACGGCTAGAATTGGAGTACTGTGTGGACCGGGAAGATGGGTGTGGGTGGGAGAATGTGGCTGTGGGGATCCTCAGGGGATGGTTCTGTCGCAAGATTTCAGTTTATCTTGGGTGGAAAAGGAGTTCCCCTCCAATGGCTTAGCCAAGAATGTTGATGTCACAGGGAAAGGGAATAGAGTTTGATTGTGTGTCACATAGAACTGGGAACAGGCTGCCGTGCTCAGAGGGACACCCTTATCAATTAGGTAATGTCTGCTAATGATTGAGGAACTGTGTTAGGCAGTGTTCCAGCTGTTGATATGTTAGCAAACATCTGTAAAAAGCACTCATACCTTGTGGGAAAAGATTTTCTAAGACTGGCTCCCACTGGTCTGAGCCCAACAGCATCACAGGGCATCTGAAGCAGAGCAGCATGGCCAAAATGTGGACTGGGCATAGGAGGCAGCCTGGTTGGGATTTTGGTTCTATCTCCAGGAGGTAAAAGTATGTTTGTGCAGAAATGATGCCTATAACCAAATTTTCTTTCCCTTGTCCCCACAGCCTTGCTTCCTTCCTTTCTCCCTTCCTTCCTCCCATTTTCCTTCCCACCGTCCCTCTGTCTTCTTTCCTCCCTCCCTCCTTCCTTCCTTTTCCCCCTTCCTCTCTCCCTTGTCTTCTCCTTTCTCCCTCTTTTCCTCCTTTCCTCCCTCATCCCTGTCTTCCCTTTTCCACTCTATCTGCCCCTACCCCTCCCTCCCTGCCTTCCTTTCTTCCCTCCTTGAAATACTAACATTCAATAATGTCCTCAATATATAAAGTGCTAGGCACACAAAGGAATAATGAATTGAGAATTGCCCTCAAGGGAATAGTGGCTAAAGGCACAAAATGAATGTGAAAACTGATCCATGTAAAAACTGTGTAAAAGAATACAATGTTAGAAGTGTATGAGCTCTACCATAGACAATGCTTCTGTTTTTTTAAAAAAAATGTTAATTGGTTCTATTTAATGTTCTCTTTCTTTCCTCTCTCTTTTGAAAAATCATGCAACATGTTATAGGGTGTAAAATATAAAAGATCAACAAAGTCATCCACAATCTCATCAATTAATAATGGAAATGTCTGAAGAATATGCATATGTAATATATACATGTCTATACATGACATATTTTTAAACAACAATGGGATATTACTGTTTATACTGTAATGTGCTCTTTATGCTGAATATATTATTAGCATCTTTCATGATTAATAAATATAGGTGTGCCACATTATTTTCCATTGGTTATACAGTAGTTTATCAAACAGAGGGTCCATAATTAACCCTACCAATCCCTTGTTGCTACAAATTAACACTGTCTTCAATTCGGGAATATGATTTTTTAAAAACATAGCAATAATCACTGTAACTAAATAGTTACACATTGGTCAGATTTCAGATTATTTCCTTCCTTGGGCTCACTTCCTGGAAGAGGAATTTCAGTACAAGTGTGTACACATTTTTAAGACTTTTTTGATAGATACCCCAACTATACCCCAAAAAGTTTATATCAAAAGATAATATTATTTTTTAATGTTTTCCAATTCAATGGGCAAAAAATATATCTCATTTTTAAATGAACATATCTGTTACAACTTAAAAACTCCAAGTATTTCAAATATATGCATTTGACTTTTGAGATTGCTATTCTATTAATTTTGCTTCTATTTATTTTTATATTCTTTTATGTATTAGAGTTAATAATATTTTGTCATATTTATTAGAAATATTTTCCCAATTTGTCATTTGCCTTTTACCTTTTTTTCCTGCATAGGAGTTTTGGTTTTTTTAATATGATGCAATTGATCAATTATTTCCTTTACGGTTGCTGCTTCTGATATCATATTTATAAAATGCCTCTCTACTATAAATAAATATAAATATTTACATATATTTTATTTTTGCACTTTAATCTATCTGGAATTGACTTTGGGTTTGCTATGACTAAGAATTTAACTTTGTTCTTTCTAAATCATTAACAAGTTACACGGTACTATGATCAAGCCTATGTGTAAAATTTGAAAATTTGTAATTATATTATGTTTCCTATTTTTAATATTGTATATTTGTCACTTTTCTTAAATTATAGTGATTAGATATTTGTTGACCATGTTTGTTGGTCTTTTCAAAGAATCAGCTCATTTCTCAATTTTATTATTTTTAATAATATTTCTGCTTCTATCTTTGTTAAATGTTTTCTCTCTTTTCTTATATTTTTAAATGTTTTCTTTATAGTTTCATGATTCGAATTCATTATTATTTTACTTCATTTTTTTCTGTTTAATAATTTAAAAATTGGGGCTATGAATATTCTTCTCATTATAGTTTTGGCCAAATTCTATACATTGCTTTCTAAATAATTGTGTTGCCATTTTATTTGCTCTCTGACAAAAGAATTTTAGGAAAAAAAGTTTACATTTTATAAGTAGTTGGGGATTTAATTTAAATAAATGTCTTTAATTTCTGATTTACTACATTGTGACCAAGAGTATGGCCTGTAGATTATTTTTTTGTTAACTTCTGAAAAATTTTGAGACTTTCTTTTGAGAAAGTCTGGTCTCTAACTGGCGTTTCATTTAAAAAAGGTGAGTGGGGGAGGTCAAGTCTGGAATTCTAATTTTACTTGTGTCTCTCTCGAGCATTTAAAGGAGACTTTTTGTAATCTCCTGTTTTAGAGAACACTCACTCTCCTACTCTAACGAAATCTCTCTTGGCCACACTGTCCTGCGTCTTTATCTCGGTGCCTTTCTCCTTCTTGCCTCATATAATCTGCCACATGTTCCTGACACATCAGGTCTTACCATGTCCTGTCCCATGTGGAAGATAGTTCTTTGATTTTCTTCCTCAGATCTGTCCCTGAAGCTGTGATCCATCTCCAGAAAGTGGTGGGGGAGAGAGAAACTAAGTGGACGGAAGAGGAGGGGAAAGACTGTAACCTCGTCCACTGGTCCTTTTGACTCCTCACAATGAAAACTGTGACTCCCACTTTCTGTTGGTAATCATATGCTATACTTTCAATTTAAGCTTTATTTTAATGTATTTATATGTTTGTCTCTAAACTTAAATGGATTTTTCCACTCCATATGAAACTATTGACCTATTATTAGACAAGCTTAACCTACTTACTTTTATTGTTATAATTTACTTATTTCATCTTAAATCTGCCTTATTCTTTTTTGATTTCTGGTTTTCATACTTCCTTGATCTTTCCTTCATTTTCAGTTTTTTTTTTTAAATGAAGAATATATTCTATTTTCTCTTATCACCCTAAGTATTGCATTCCATTTTAAATTCCAATAGCTATTACCATGAAGTTTTTCAAAAGCATTACTCATTTTCCAAAAGGTGAGGGCAGTTTAAGCTCAGTGTTGTCAACAGATAACCCGTGCGGATTGCCCTTGGCTCTATGCTTTATCTACTAGTGATGGTTGGTTTCTGTTCTTCATTCTATGGTTGAAAGGTGGATTGATGTTCACAGCTTTCAATCTAGTTTCCAGTATTTCTCAGGCTTTTACTAATGGATCATTGCCTTGCTCAGGAGGCATTCTTTTCTTTCTGGCTCTGCAATACTCGGAACCACTGGAATGTGAAAAACTCACAACTAACTCCAAGAATGTGTTGCTTCCAAGGTTCTTGCCACCATCACCCCAGCTGTTCTTATTTCTATAGACTGTAACCCCCCAGAATGTCATAGGCCATCACCCGTTCTCAGTTTTTGCTCTCTGATGTCCTGTATTCTAAAAGTTGACAGAGGAAGACACATTGGTTGCTAACACAATTTTGGCTGCTTCAAAGGTCAACAGTCCTATGGGAAGAGGAAGGTGCTGAGTTTGCACATCTGGGGAGCTCAGAAGCTGAATGACCCTTCATAATTGTCCAGAGTAGGTGATGGGTCAAATGGCACTAGGTGTGGATTACCCTGCGACCGGGGCATGACCTTGGGGGAGGCAGCTCTCTTCAGTTAAGGAAATCCCTAAAAGGGTTGGGCTGAGGGCTGTGTTCTGGCAGAACTCTCAGCAGCTGGACAATGACTTCTGTCCTGAAGGGGGATTTGGACAGCACTTCACGGCATCTATCTCATAAGCATATCACTTATTCATGTAAGTTGTGCATATATTCTGTCTCTCCATGAGACTATGAGCTCATGGAGCCATGAGAGAGAAACTGTCCGTCTTGTTCAGTGTACATCTCTGGTTCTTAGTACACACTAGTTGAATAGGTGATAAATGAATGAATGACACATCTTAAGGTGTGTGGGCAGAAGGACCGGGGAGGAGAGGGGAGAAAGAACTGTAGGGAGGAGAGGAATCCCCCATCTCACATAAGAAAGATGTCATGAGAGACAAGAAAACTATTAAAAGATCTTTAAGTGCACACAAAAAAGGACAAATTAGAGACTGTAGAGTAATTCCCCACATCCCACTTGAGAAATACAGCTGGAAATTGTGGGAAGAATATTTATGACCTTCAAGTCCACAGAGGGACATAAAATAGTTGTTTGGTGCAATGATTCCCACCCGCCTGGGGCTTACGGCACACTCTCATGATTTCCTGATGTATCCTGTATCCAAACACACCATACTACATGGTGTTCATGTGTGCTTATTACAGTGATTTGTGACAGATAAATGATAGACAGATAGATCTCAGTATGTCTCAATATTTTATGGTTTTGAGAAATTTGGAAATGCCTTGGAGTACCTAGAAAATCAGATTGTGGGAGGCTGTCCTGGAATTTTAACCAGTCAAGCCCATGAAGGCCCTCTATTTGGCTTCAGTATCCTTTAGCTCACAAACAGAGCTGCTCCCTCTGCCTGTGAGAGTCTCTGGTATGTTCAAGTTGGTACTGGGACCTGGCCCCAGACACATTTGCATCTTGTTTTCTCTACTCCCTGGCCTAGCCCCCTTTCCCTAAAGATTAACTTAATGAGCAAAGCAAAGAGGCCATAAAACTGATAAAGACAGCAAAAGCTCAGGGAGATTTCCACCTCTCAAAGGGCACCCTGGGCAGATTGCACTTGCCTCACCAGCCAGGAGGCCTGAGTTGTGAAGTACAGATTCCCCAGTGGGCCTCCTGAGATGGGAGAATTGCACTGTGTCCTCCCCATAAAGGGGAATGCACATAACAGCTTTTCTTAACTAGAAATGTCCTCATCACAAACTCTCTCTCAAGCACCATTGTTCCTGGTTCCATGTTAAAGTGCAAAGTTCACAGATGTCCATCCCAAAGAGACTGTTCCTTGCTTGCACTGCCTTGGGAGCCCTACCCTTCTGAGAGGAAAGATACCATTGTATATTGAGTCTCTAAGTTGGTTTAATATTCAATCTTCACATAGTCCTATGGATCAGCATGTTTACCTCCCTTTTATGTCTGAGGAAGCTAAAGTAAAGAAAGGGTATGTGACTTACCCAAGGCTATCAGCCAGTAAGTGGCTGCAGCTGGAATCTACCCTAACATTTTTTTGTCTTTTATTCAGCAACTCTTTATTGGCCCTCTTTGTACTGGGCCAGGGTGCTCTGACATTGCTACAGTCTCTCTGGAGAACTGGTCATCAGCAACAACGTTACCACCTACCTCCATCTTTAGGTATTGGCAGCCGGGACCCTCCAGCCCAAGACCTTTAAACAATGGCCCATAGCATCCCTTGAAATTCCTAGAGAGAAAGAGGAAGGGTGAGGGAGGGGAAAGGATGGAGTTCTCAGAGGACTTTGCAGTCTCATAACCCTCTGTGAACTGTCCTTCTGCAGACCCAGTTGAGACCCGACACTGGCATACCCCAGTTTGTACCACAGTATATTGGCATCTAGGCCAGGCATCAGTTGGATGGTAGCTAAGCCAAGTAAAGTCTGCCACCATGTGGAACTTTGATTGGATATCCCGCCCCAGGATATTTCTGGAGTTATGCACATGTGTACTTGTGTGTGCTACGGCAGCATGATGAACTGTGTGTGCACGTGTATGTATACTTGTGTGTGCTTGGTGCTTTTGTGTGTGTGTTATGTATGCCTACTGTGCCTTAGGAGTTCCTTAGCATGGAAACTGAACATCTTAATGGCCAAATTTGGAAAGCAATTTACCTCTAGCCTTCTCCAAAACAACAAACCTTCTCAGGGCTCTACCACCCCAACTCTCCAAGCCATTTGGAAATAATAATCATAATAATAGCCAATACACATTGACCACTTAGTCTTTCAAATACTGCTCTAGGCGACTTTACAAGAGCATTAACACTTAATTCTTAAGACAACCCAATGAGATTCAAACTTCCATTACTCCCGCTTTAGAGATGAGGAGACTGAAGCCACTGGAGCCCACGCTCAGTGTCCCTCTGTGTGGAAGCTGTGGAGACGGTTTGGAATTCATGCCATCTGGCCTTAGAGCCTGCTCTCCTAAGCACAGCAGCAGCCTGCCTTGCCCACCTGCTTGCTTTACAGAGTTACCCAAAGTTTCTTCCTTTATTGGTTACAACTGGAAGATGCAAGTTTGAGTGTTTGGGCCTTACAGGTATTTCCCAGGTTTCTTCTTCCCAAGGTCAAGTTATGGGGTCAGAGTAACTGTGGAAGGCTATTCCTGACAATGGTTCCAGTTAGAATCTCTAGGGTTCCTCTGCCTGCTTTCCTGCCATCACCTAGAAAGCAGGTCATATTGACTGCTGTAGTAGAGCCTAAGCATCCACAGTCCCTGGAGTGAGGGAACCACGGAGGCAAGATCAGAATTGAGCAAGAATGGAATAATGAGAAGGCTGGAGGAACTGAAGGCAATGGAGACCGGGTCACCTGCTGGGGCAAACCAAGTCAGGTGTCAGGGGTAGGACAGCATGCAGGACAGAAGGTCTCCACAGAACCGGGCTTCTGCAGCCACCTCCTCTCCTCCTTGCCTCACCCTCCTTCCCCTTGTAGTAGATAGTTGCTTTTAGAAGTTTCCTTTGGTCAGTTTGCAAGGAAAATCAAGTCTCAGGATAGGGCTTGGCTGCTAAAGAAGTAAAAAACTAAATGGACTGAAAATTCCTATACTTTTATTTTAAGGAAAATCATACTGAGACTTAAAAGATTCCTGGATTTTGCTTTTTAGTAAACAGGAGCACTTTTCGCATCAGATCTGCTTTTCCCTTCGCACTAGTAAACTGTGAACTGCAAAAACCAAAACGAAAACAAAACATCCTCCAGCCACAGCTAATTGCACAAAGGAGCTGTTAGCTTGTTAGCGCAGAGCTGACCCAGTGACCCCAGAGCTGGGTGGGTGGGGCTTGTTTCTCAGTCCCCTCCACCAGGCAGGCACCCCTGTACAGGGCACAGTCTGCACAACCATCCACAGCAGGCTCTCACCGGGCGCGTGCTCTCAGGCAGTCTGCACAGCAAGTGAAAACACACATCCTGTGCGTATGGATTTATTCATCTTTCCGGTATCAGTAAGGAGGTGGAGCTATAGCACATTAAATATTTACAATTGTCAGAGACAAGACAGCACACAGCACTGAACCAAGATAAGGATACAGTTTATAAAATATTTACAGTGAACACTTCTTGCTCCTTCTGGTTCTTCTCTTTGACCTGGCATTTTAGGTCTCTGATCTCTTTATTGTATTTTCTTTTCAGGTCCTTTGTAGTTTGAAAATGTCTGACAGAGCCTAATGACTAAATCTTAAGAGGACTATCATACATATGAGAGATATTCAGGGAATTTTATTCTCGTGCCTCCAAGCAAAGAGAGCTTCTTTTGCAGTCTTTTAAGCATGTGTCTCCTACATATGCCTGAATCAAGTTTGTAGGTGGTTCTTTTTATGGTCCTACCTAGAACAAGGCCAGTGGAAGGAAATGACATGCTACTGAACCTGTATTAATCACAAGAATCAGTTTGCATTGGTCTCCTGAATATTTGAAGTTATTTTAGACACCAGAGTTAACAATATGCTAGGAATGGACTGGTTCATAATTACTTTCATTAGTTCAATCCTAAAATGTTACACATTATTACTCAGAAGCATGATTTCATTGTGTTTGATTTTAAACGTTGATTCTTTCTAGATCTTGATACTACCAATGATCAAAAGCAACAGAATTTCAACCGGAATGGAACATTAGCAACACCAGAGAGAATAAAAGTATTAGAAAAACAAAGACAGGAAAGGTGATTTGGCCCTTTGTTTAACTGCAAAGAATGCAAAAGAAGAGTCAATTGTGAAATCTTTGGCTATCCAGAGAGATGAAAGATCTCCAGCATTTGGGATGGGGGTGCCCGAGAATTATCAGGGATCACAGTCGTTCTATTTGATGAGTGCCATATTTGACCTTGAAGCAGTGAGGCTGGCACTCCTTTGGGTCCTGAGGATCTCCTGACGTCCTTGCTCCCTGGCGGTATCTGCCCCCAGGCCTCTGAAGGATTCGACTGTGAGTATGAGGCTGTGCACATTTCTAGTGTGTATTTATATCGAGGTGGCTGTGTTGCCAAGGAGCTCTGAGAGAAAGCAGAGCGGAGATAACTTCTAATCCACCTTTCTGTGATAATGTGGCGCAAAGTGAAGAGACCCAGGGCCCCATCCCCTGGTCTGGCATTGCCCTGGGAGGGGCAGGCCCAAGGGGCGTTTTTAGCAAACCCAGCAGGCACTGGGGGTGGGTGAGCTTTTGCATTGGAAATGCTCATGACCACGCCAGAGTGTTAACTGATCTCTGCGCAGCAAATAGAGAAGACCAGGAAGAGAAGAAGAAGAGCAGAAGCAAAATGTAATTTGTAGGCAGCAAGAAATGGATTTGAGTGACCATTCAGGAGATTCGGGCAGCTGGAGAATGCGACTCCCAAGAGGGCATTGGGAGGAGAGAGAGGAAGTCCCGTGCCCAAGATCACGGGGGAGCTGGCAACAGCAGGGCCGTACTGTAGCCCAGCCCAGGGCTCTTGGCTCCAGAGCCCACTTATTCAGTGTGCTCCTAAACGGCAGCGAGGTCCTTTCCTCATCAACACAAAGCTGGACGAGGGAGCTGTCCTGTGACGGTTCTCTCCCGATGGGCCATCAGTTCCACCATCAGAGGGTGGCAGGAGAGCCTGGGTCTCCGCACGGGAGTGCAGTCAGAGGAGATGGGGTGCACAGTCCATCTTTGGCACACGGTTGGTGCGTTAAGATGAAACATGGGGGAGGGGACACAGCAGCATATCTGGCATCAGACAGACCTGGCCTTGCATCCTAAGCTCACCCCTGCATGAACCTGACTGACTCATTAAAGTCTGGGGTACCTCTGGTTCCTCACCTTTAAAATGGGGACCAGGATACCTTCTTCACAGACTTGTTGTAAGGCTCACATAAGAAAATAGGCATGAAAATCCTTTGCGATTTAAAATGTGCTTTACAACAGAGAGTTCTGGTTCCTGAGGAATTGGCCTTTAGCGACTCCTCCTTATTAATAAGCATCTGCATTGACAGCTGGCCATTCTTAACCCTTGCCATCTTTATCTTTTCGATTTCTCCCAGATTATTTCTCCACCTCAGTGACAGCTTGAGCTGGGAAAGAGAGACATGGGGTGGCTCACGAGCCCACGTGAAGTGCCTCCACACAGGACCTTCCAGGACAGGGCTTCCTTACTAGGACCTTACAGCTGCCCCCACCACCCCGCCACTCCAAGGTGGAGCAGAGAGGAGCTGGGAGGTCCCAGGCCTTTGCCTTGAATTTCTGAGGTCTCCATCAAATCATAGCACAACCCACTCCCGCAAGACAGAATGGTCTTTTCGCAAGGAATTTTAATACAAGTCAGTGGAATAAGAAAAAAAAAAATGCAGAAACAATTCACAACATAAAAGAAGCCACATTAACAAAGCAGCCATGATTAGCTAAAGAACTGAGCTCTTTTGGGCTCAGAATCCCAGCATCTTGGACTTATATTTCTCAGCAGCACTGGACTTGTAAGGTACTGGGTTGGATTAGTAACTTGATTTATCCCAGGCCCAACAATCCAACATAATCCTTCACAGGCCTTGAAAAGGTTTTGTGGTTTGTTTTGTGTGGGAGATACTCTCTGAGAGTTCTGGCTACAACATGCCCCTGAGATGTTCTGGGTTCTGGAATCTGTAGGATTCCTCTAGCCCATCTGGCTGATGGCCAAGGTCAGGCTGTGGTACCAGCAGGATAGCCCCTCTGGCCTGTGGACGTCAGCAGCACCTCCCCGTGAGTGGGCAGACTTAGGAATCTATCACCAAGGCTCTCAAGCAGCCAGAGCCCCTGAAGAGCCGGCTGTGGGCCTAGTGGGCAATGGAGGTCAAAACTTGGCTACCAGCAATGCATCGGAGGAGAGGAGCTACTGTTTTCTGAACACAAACAACATGATCCTTTCCTCCTTGTGGAGAATGTCTTCCCACATATATAGCCACTTGTCTAACTGCTCCCATGCTCAAGCCTGATCAAGTTTCACCTTCCCCATGTGCCCATTTCAGCTGATAGAAATGTAATGAGTGTCTACTGTGTGCCCATAAGCTGTTTTAACTCATGTTGACATGTTCTGAAGCTGAGTAAAGGCCTTGGTCTGGGTTGGTTTCCATATTCAAGTAGAAAAAGGGCAGTTATGTCTAGTCCCCGGTTATCAGTCTGCTAGGAGCAGGACTTCAGGCAGTGGCGAGGGGACAAGAGACAAAGCGTGAGAATCGCAACTCCCAGGCAACTCGAGGCGTCAGGGCCACAGCCGGGGTCTGGTACAGGAATGCCTCATCCATGGAAGGTCTGAGTGTGGGGCAGGAAGCTGGGCAGGGGCTCTGCTGTACGTACGATCCTTCTCTGAGGAGCTCTGAGAAGGTGCTCAGAGCCTGAGATCCAGGCTTGGGGTGGCAGGACTACTGCAGTTCCCACCAGGAGTGACCCTGAGACAGGGCACAGCTTGGCCTGCAAGTAGAAGCCTGAAACCTTCAGCCATAAGGGACTGAGCCGAGTTCCTTCTCTTGGCCTCTCTAGATCCCATCCTCCTTCAAGGTACGGCTCAAGGCTACATTCTAAAAACAAAGTTTCCTTGGTCTCTCCCCACCACAGAGACCTCTTCCTCTTCAGATTTCCTGAAGAGCTTTCCCTCTATCTGTCTCACTTGGACCCAGAAAAACGTCCTGCTCCATTTCTCTGGGGTACCCCTCACATCCAAGCGGGAGCTACTCAGAGGCAGGCGCTAACTATAACCCTCATTAGACAGGTTTAGCTCATCACACCTCACCCCGACATTACTGTGCATCAGATAAAGTACTTTCCGGCGGATCACTGCCAGCCACCACACAGTGTGGGCATCTGAGGTCCTAGCCGACTCCAGCTCAGGGGCAGCTCTCTGGCTAGGAGACACGCAGGTCCACTCAGCCAAGGCTGGGCTGTTCCAGGCAGTAGACCAGTGGGAGCCTTGCTTCTATATTTGAGAAGATATTTCCGAGGTGACTCATTTTAAGAAATACAGTTTGCTTAATGACTTTTGGAAAGTCAAAAAGGGTGAGAAAGAATTCAGAAGGAAGAAAAAAAAAAAAGAGATTCTACTTGGGAATATTGCTTATGATTGACATGTGCCTTCCCTCCAGATTCATTCTCGACGGCATCCCGTCCAAAGAGTGACACTCTGCCAGCCAGACATTGTCACCTGCTGGGCGACTCACTCAGGGCTCCTTGGCTCTGTCTGGAAAATCTCTCCCTCTCTCTCTCCCATCCTTGTCTCCCATCCCCCTCCTCCCAGCTCGGAGCCTTTGTTGACGTTGACAGCTTATCCCTGGGCTATCATTCATCCTGCCTATGGCAAACTTTGGAGAAAATAAAAAACCCTGCTCCCTTAATCTCATTAGAAGGGCTGCAAATTGAATTTAGCCCCTCTCAGTGTCCCCTCAGCTGGCTGTCATTAGGAGCAGAGGCTGGGCCTTGGCTGAGACCCAAAGACCAGCTAACTGAATTTGAGATGCTGTGGTCCTGACAGGCCAAGGGAGGTAATTGAAGAGCCGTGGGGCTCCTGGTAACATTTCAGGCTGGGATTACACTGGGGATCCGAAGCCCCCATCTGCACTGGTGTTGGGGGCACTGAAGAGCCGCCCACTGGGCTTCCAGGGGTCGGATTATTGATAAAGAGATCATTCCCAGTGGAAGGTGTGGGAGCGATGGGGAGGCTGCACTTGGTAACAGTGCAAACTGGGTGTTATAGGTGGGGGAGAAAGGGAGACCCTAGTCAGTGAGGGTCAGCAAATCATCCAAAGTTAGAAATAATTTGCAAGGAGTGTTGTCTAATGAAACAAAAAGGCAGTTTGGGTAGACTAACTGATGAAAACAGAATATGAGTAAAAGAAACAGAGTTTTAAATTATGGGCATAATTCATATGTTTGTATAAATCTTCATTTTTTTTAACTCCCTGGATCATCTTAGCTTTATTTTTTCACCTCAACACTAAACCCCAAGCATAGGGGGGCTTTTCTGTGATTGAAAAATCATACTCTTTTGTGAAAAAGAAATGTACACACACACACACACAAAACTGCATCCATGTAAGTAAGCATTTAACAGACACTGATTTAGATTTCTGAGACCTCCTTAGTTCCTAGATCCATTGTAATGCTTTCAATGCAGATGAAAATACAGTGAAATCCTGTTTTAAGAGGAAGAATCTGACAATAATCAACCATCTACTATATAGGTGCCAGGCACGGTGCTCATCTTATTTTGTACATCATCTAACCGAGTCTTCAAGGCAGGAGAACAAGACAGGCATTATGATGATTAGTATCCCCACTTTATTGATGAGGAGACTGAGTCTTGAAAAGATTAATCAGTCTCTTGCCCAAGGTCATGGGGATAATAAGCGCTGGGGCTGGGATCTGGACATAGGATTGCCTGGCTCCACCACTCTGGAGTCCTCCCTGGCTTAGGATAGTGGGTTTTCCTACTCTGTGTCATTTTCCTAAAAAGCCACAGCAGCTGGATCTGTCACTCAGAGGGAGGGTGACTGGGAACACAGGCTCCAAGCCAGACAGGCTCAATTCCACCGAGTACAAGCTGTGTGACCTTTGGCATTTCCAGATCTCTCTGTGCCCTCCTGGGAAATGGGGATAGTAGAAGAACTTGCCTCAGTGGTTTGCTATGGGGATTAAATGAGCCAAGGCACATCCAGAGTGCACTGCATAGTGCCTGGGACATTGTGAGCACTCTCTACATGATATTAAATCATAATTATTGTTGAAGTGGTGCCATGAAGAATGTCCATTCACTTGCATACCTAATGGACTAAATTTGAAAGACTGTCATCCAAGTATTAGACCATAACATCAAAAGACCCCTGCTTTCCTGGCCTGACATTCCCAGATCCAGAGTCAGCACACCTCGCATTTACATTTATGGAGCTTACTCTTAGGTGCAATTTTTGGTGAGGAGTAAAGGATGAAGCTAAGGCTTTTCCTATGTTGATTATATCCATGTTTTTTGTCCATTCTCTGTCCTTTAATGTTGGGTGAGGTACGAGTTCTAGCCCTCCCATACCCACTATTGTTAAGTACTCGCTCTGCACTAGCATTTTACAAATTTTATCTCATTTAATGCTCACTTTTATGCACAGGTATCATTTCCATTTTTTAGATGAGAAGAGTGCATTTTCTTTATGTTTTCCATATTCCATCATGCCTACAGCATTAACTACAGCCTTAAGGTTGATCTGAAATGTCACAGACTATTAAGATATGGGTTTTGCTACATTTGACCAGACATTTAGGTAACTAAAGGCCTCCCTGCCTGTCACTGTATATCCCAGTGATGCTCAAGTTTCAGATTCAATGAGCCTTTATTGAACACAAATAGTGTGCCTGGCTCTGGGTTGAAAGGTTTTTCCAGGTTGTCTCATTTAAGTAACCATCAATTCTATGAAAAAAGGCCTCATGACTCTTATTTAGCAGACAGAAAGGTGATTTCAAAAAATTTAGGAGAGTTTTCGAGGATCACACACGTACTAAGTGGAGGATCTGGGATTTGAACCCAGGCATCTCTGGCTCATTCCACCTCCAAAGAGCTTCCCATCACAGGACACTCTCAGCACAGCGTGAGGACTCTCCAACACAAGCCCCTCTGGGAGCCACTTCCAGTCAGTGAAGTTGGCACCAATGATGAAACCTACTTCCTTTCTTTGTGGATGAAGAAACCAGGCCACAGAGAGGTTAAATGTCTTGCCCACGGTCAGTCTGTCCTGTGTGAGCCAAGACTGTGTTCTAGTTCCTGGTCTAGTCCCATTGCATGACACCCCAACTACCAGCCTTTGCAACTTCGTTCCTCAGGAGCCTGGTCAGCTTGGGATTTTTAGTAGCCTAAAGCTGTCAGGACAATTTCTATTCTGCAGAAAAGGGAGTTTAGTCCCTTTAGTGATGGTTCCTTCTCTTAAGCAGATTCTGGGATCGAGTCACAACTCAGGAATGGTTTCAAGGTTATAAATCACAGCCTGATAGAGGTTGGGGACAGCCTACTTCCCAGGGCTGAAAGGTCTGTGGGGATGTTTAATATTACCCCCAGTACCCTTGGATTTCTTCTAAAGACCCAGATGCCACATTCCCTGTAACTCAAGTACTTAAAAATTGGCTTCCCGGGCTTCCCTGGTGGCGCAGTGGTTGAGAGTCTGCCTGACAATGTAGGGGACACGGGTTCGAGCCCTGGTCTGGGAAGATCCCACATACCGCAGAGCAACTGGGCCCGTGAGCCACAATTACTGAGCCTGCACGTCTGGAGCCTGTGCTCCGCAACAAGAGAGGCCGCGATAGTGAGAGGCCCGCGCACCGCAATGAAGAGTGGCCCCCGCTTGCCACAACTAGAGAAAGCCCTTGCACAGAAACGAAGACCCAACACAGCCATAAATAAATAAATAAATAAATGAAAAGAAAGTCTTAAAAAAAAAAAATTGGCTTCCCCTTGGTTTGACTTTTCTGAGGAATCTCTGGAGACTTAATTCATGTTTTAAAATTCTTGAGAAATTTTAGAAAGGGACAGTCCAACCGCTTGTGCCCAAAACTAATATAAGCACAAATGTAGGGTGAGATTATTTTCTTTATGGTTGAGAATTAGAAACTGCTCAAGTGAGAGGGGACTTTTGAAAGAATACGGCCCAACTCTTACTTTATAGGAAGCCAAGGCCCAGGGAGGGGAGTGAGTTACTTAAACTTACAGAGCAGGTCTGTAGCAATTAAGGGCTCAAGAGTCAGATTGCCTGGGTCCAATGCCTAGTGCCCCCACTTACTGGCTGTGTGACGTGGGAGAGGTAGCTACTCTCTCCCTAAGCCTTGGTTTCCTCATCTGTATTTGGAAAAAGTCATAGTCTCTATGGTGGACTGGAAATGGCCGCAAATTCTTTGATACTTTTCTACTCAAGAGATGCCACCTATTTCTCCTCTCCTTAAATCTGAGCTGGCTCGTGATTGTTTTGACCAATAAAGTCTAGTGAAGTGTCATATGCCAATTCCAGGCGTAGTCTTTAAGAGCATTGTCAGGTTCTGCCTTGGTCTCAAGCAGCCCAAACTGCCACAGAAGAGGCTGCCATGCTGTGAGGAAGCCCGGGCTAACCATTTGAAGATGCTGTGGATTTGGGGAGAGAGAGAGAGAGGCCCAGACAGCCTCTAGCTGTACTACCTCCCGCCCTTGGAGTTATCCTGAGGCCTAGACATTAGGGAGCAGAGGTAAGCCATCCAAATTCCTGATCCATGGAGTCATGAGATATAATAACAATAAATTGTTGTTTTCAGCCACTAAGGGAAGTTAGTTACACAGCAATAAATAACCAGAACAGTGCTTCTCAGAGGGTTATTGTGAGAATTATAAGTTGATATACCTGTAAAATCTTAGGGCAGTGCCTGGCACAGTCAGTATTCAATAAATGCAAGTTACTACTCATTCTACAAACACTTATTAAACATCAGGTTGTTCTATACCCTGTATGAGCTGGAAGGGATGCAGAGGTGAATATGACCTAGTCAGACCCTTGTGGAACTCAGGATTGACTAGAACCTGGTCCCACACTTCTGTGAAGGGAGGAATGAGTTTCCACCACTCTGGCCCCCAAATCTCTTCTGACCCGGGAGAAGTAGAGGTCTCCAGCCTCCCACTGCAGTAGGATGCCTGCCTGGTCTCTGGATGGGCCTGGAGGGGTTAAGCCCGTGAATGCTGTCCAATCTCTGTGCATCAAAATTCAGCTGCTATTGATTCCCGGTAAGCACTGATGCCCTTCCCAGGTCAGAAGAGAAGCCCAAACCATTGTTGAGTAAATACAGTATTCTGTTCACTACATCAATTAGGCTGACCCTAGGGGCTCTGGGAGCCCCCTCCTTCCCCATTTACAATGACAGCTGCCATGCTAATGAATCCACATTGACATGATAATTAAACAATTACACAAAGTGGGGCTTGCCCACTGCCCTAAGCTTTAGCTGGGGAGCCGGTGTGGCCACGGGCTGGACGAGGCCTGGGGGTTGTTCCAGGGCCATGAGGTGACATGCACCGCCTGGGTCATTCCCAGACTGCAGCTGCTGCCTCTGGCGCTGATGGCTGGGGTGGGGCAGATGGGACCAGGGTGAGGATGGGGCCCCAACCTGCTCTTCCTCTCTCTTTATCCTCTGGAAATCCTTAATTGGGTAATACCTGAAAGGAATCCCCCACCCCTTTAAGCAGGTGGTGGGGTACCCCAACAACTCCTGATTGGCCTAGCTAGTCTTCTCTCTGGAAGACTTAGAGACATCCAGGGGCGATGGGCAAATGGGGATAGCAAAGGCCAGGGAGCCATGACTTCCTGGCATCAGAGGGAAGAGCTGGGTGATCACCATCCTCACCAGCCCTGGGGAAAAATTACTCTTTCTGTAAGCAGATTATCACAAATGCAGAAATCCTTGACTTCTTGGTGCAACTGCCCGGTCTACCACGGCTTCTGTGACGCCAACCAGCCATAGCCCCCTTTGCAAAAGCACAGACTGTGAGTCAGGCAGACAAAGCTCACAGCCTACTCTGCAACTTAACCCTGTCATCCTGGGCAAATCAAATGAACTTTCTGAGCCTCCATTTCCTCCACTATAATATGGACTCATAATAACTGCCTTGTCCAACTGTGCTTGAGATTAAACAAGACAGTTTATGTAAAAGATCTAAGATAGCATTTTACATAAATAGTAAAAGACAGAACTTTACTGACAATAGTTAAGTTTCTCCATAAAGACCAGTTCCATCCACAGAAACAAGCTAGTTGACTGAATGGAGTCTAGAATGCACAGATTAAAACGCGCCTAGAAATGCCTTACAACCAAGTGAGTGCTGCCCTTGGGGACCCCTTGCAGATGAGGCTGCGTGCAGAGTGTGCTCAGTATAAACAAGGAAAGAAAGAGAAACAGAAAATGATCTATCTGGGGCTTAGAAAGAGGCAGAAGAAGAGTGCCCTTGCTAAGGACTACCAGGCATCACTCTATGAGAGGTGACTAATCAAGCATTTATCCTCCCATCCATCATTCATGCAAGAATAAACACATATATTAGGCGCTTATGATACAGAGGTGAACACAGGCCAAACCAATGCCTGGTCTTATAAATATTTGGTCAGTAAATGAATGAATGAACAAGATGCAATCCCTCTTCTCATGATACTCTGCACAATGAAGTGTGAGCCTCTCTCATCCATGTGTGTGCTGCCTCTCTTACCTTGAACTCAAGACAGTTCAGCCTGAGCTGTGATTTGTAGGGGGCAAAGGGACACTGGGTTACAGTTTTACAAGAGAATTACAAAGCAGGTGATAACTTGGCAAGTACATGCTCAGATGGACATGCGCAGAAGCATAAGGGTTCACCGGTGGGCAGGTGAAGAAACCCAATGTTGGATTTAAACCCTAGGTTTCTGAAGTCACATCTACATTTATCAGGGACAGTACCATGATTGATTAGTGCTGTCTGCCATGGGCACAGGACTGGAGAGAGATGACTCTCTTTTCCTGCCAGGTATTTGTCATTTTAGGATTAGGCAAGGTCTAAGATATCTTCTAGTTTTAGAATTTTGTGATTTTTAAAATAGGCTAATCCAATCCTGTTCACCTCACACTGTGAGCAACTAGTATTACGGTTTGTTCCAGAAACCACAGTTTTGGTTCTTTTCTTCTCCTTACCTTCAGTAAAACCACTCGAGCTCACAAAACCTGTGCTGTCATGCAAAAGAAATTTGACTGCCTTAAGAAAATCTAATTTGATTAGTCCAAGTAGTAAAAAAAATAGTCAAGCTTTTTGTTAATTAGTTCAACACTTACCAAGTACCTACTATGTTAAAAGCTTTGGGAATAAAGAAATAACGCAGTTTCCTCAGGTGCTCAATGTCTAGTGGTTGTGGGTGTTGGGGTAAAGGAGGGTAGAAAGAGGCAGAAATACCTGCAGACATGCTCTTATATCACCTATCTAGAAGGGAGAATAGACAGTGAAATTAAATTCCATATGGCTTAAGCACTCTTTGAAGGAAGCCCAAGCATGACGTTTTATGGCTGCCCTCATCTATGCTGCGGGAGCTGATGTGGTTCTGGGGATCAAGCTAGAGGTTTAAAATTGAGCTCTTGGAATTTCTAATCCCCCTTCAGCCTAGGCTGCCTGGAGGAGGCTGCCCCATGCCAGGGAGTGTCCAGGCAAAGGCTGTAGATGAGAGGAGGTGGGGAGAGACCAGAGAATCCCTTTGGACACTAGGATGTTCAGAGCTCTTCAGTTTCTGTTAGGGTGGCCTGTTCACATCTTTTAAAAGATGAGATAGAACATGCTGGGAAGACTTTTCAGTGCTTTTTGCACTAAGCTCTTGGTACGCAGAGTGTGATTCCTGGACCAGCAGCACCAGCATCACCTGGGAGCTTGTTAGAAGTACAGCATCTCAGGCCCAACCCCAGATCTACCAAAGCAGAAGCTGAATTTTGACAAAATCCCCAGCTAACTCCTGTGCACGCTGCATTGAGAAGCACCGGTTTATCTGTCAGAAATGCTGTTCATGCTCTCTGCCTTGCTGGGTGGTCACAGCGGGCCCTCCATTGTAATACCTCTTCTCTCTCTTTTTAAACTTTCCTAAATGCTCTCTGTAAGTTGGCTCTACCCTTCGTTTCTAGGCTTGCATGTTCTTTTGTCCCACTCTGCTACTCTGTTTTGTTGGCATGAGGAAGGGCTATCCATTCCATAGCCAAATGGATCCGATTGGCCATGGCTCAGTGATAGGAGAACAGTGCATTTACCCTGCTGTGTTAACCATGTCCAGTGGATTCCATCCCTTTCACATTCCCTCTGTAGGTTTTCTAAGAGAAAAGAGACAAAGAGATATCCATTCTATCATGGGAAAGTGAGAGATGGGAGAGAGGCAGAGGAAAGGGACACGAAGGGCATGGTGGGAGGGAAGGGACAAGGTGAGGGAGCCAGGAAAGTTACAAACAGAAGATGTTGATCTGGATCTTAAAGAATAAGCAGCGGTTATAGTTGAAAAATGGGATTACTTTTTTCTCCCCTCATTGTTTTTCTATCATTCAGTCTTTGACCACTCATTCAGCAGACATTCACTGAGGTGCCCGTGTAATGCCAGGTCCTGTTCTTAGGTGTTGAGAATACCAAGTGAAGTGAACCACACCTGAAGCGTAAGCGGGTGGGGAAGACATTCACGGACAAGCAGGCTGCAAAGGCCCTGGCCATATGCTGGCACGGCAGGCCTGCCATATGCCATGACTGAACTGGGCCTCCCTCCCCTGACTGTGCTATCTAAATTCTAAAGAGACCTAATACATAAAAACACTCTATATAAAGCAGATAAAGTGGCTGGAGGGTCCTCTGCTTTACCAGTTATTTTCGTTAGGATTAATTTAATGAGGTGCATGCATTCCTGGATGCTTTATGCACAATCTCATTTAATCATCACAAGCCTGTGAAATTGGTAGCAGAATGAGGAAAAAATGGGCTCAGAGCTGCTGAGTCAGCCTCTGAACCCAGACCTTTGCTGGCTAAGCCTATGTTCCCAACCACTTAATGAACAGATGACTAAAGGGCAGCTGGTGGCTAGAGGGATACCAATGAGACATTTCCGTTTTGAGTTGAATTTCTGAAACTGGATTAAATTCATTTGAAGTGAAAATATTTTGCTGGCCTCAAAAGAGGAAAACCACCTGGACCCACCTCTCATGGTAGGTACTCTATAAACACTGGCTGAAATGAATGGTGAGCCTGGAGACAGCCAGGATACTGAAGGGTTACCCAAGCTTGGGGGCCCCCAGAACATCCAACTCCACACTTGAGGCTATCGGCAACATTCCGTTGGGGGCTTGGCTTTATTTGTCCCTCCCTCTGTGTGAAATCCTGGGGACTGTCAAATAAATGACAAGACTCATTTTACAAGTAGACCAGAAGTCTGCAGTGGCGAGTCCGAGCTGATTGCCTATCTTATCTGAAGTCATCAGTCTCATTCAGGCTTCCACAAACAATTCTCAGCCCTGTGCTTGGGAGCACAGGCCTGATGGAGTGGGCATTTCCCAGGGCCCTGGTCTATCGTGAGCCGTGTGCTGAGGGGAACTTGGCTAAGCAGAGGCTGTGTGGCCAGAGCAGCAAGAAGGCTTGGGAGTTGAGGTTCTGGGGATGGCCTCTAGGTTCTGAGAATGATGGTAATGTGACCATGATGACAATGATGAGGATGGGTAAAACATAATTTGGGTTTACCATATGCCAAATTCTGAGTCATGCACTATTCATGCATTACCTCATTTAACCCTGACAACCCTTTTTTGGGGATAAAGAAACTGAGGTCCAGAGATGCTGAATGACTTTCCTGAGTTCATACATCTACCAAACGGAAGAGATGAGACTTGAATCTCAGGGTGTTGGATTCTAGACTTTCTTACCCTCTTGTTTGGGGCAGGAATCAGTTACAAAACCAAATCACAAAGCCTTCAAGGATTAGCTCCAGAAGCATTCCCTGTAGGAGGATGGAGCACCCACCTTTTACCTCTGTCTCATATTCCCCTTGAGATCCTTTCACTTGTTTCTTTCTGCCACCCCTATGCTGGTTAGCACCAAAGCCACTGTCTGCAACTTAAAAAAACTAGATGATGCAGAACAGAATATAAGAAACATTGAATCAGCCAAGTTTTCACAGAGCTGTACTGTTTTCCTATCTTAGCAGACACAGTTCTTTATTCCTAGGGAGCAAGGGGGTGTCAAGAGGCAGGGCTCCAGGACCCCACCCCACTTAAATGAGAGAGGTTTTACAGTGGGGTGGAGATCTTAGTTCTGGAGCCAGGCATTCCTGGGCTACAAACCTGACTCCAGGACTTCCTGGTTCTCTGATCCTGAACAGAGAACCTCAATCTTCCATGGTGTTCTCATATGTAAAACAGGAATTCTGGTAATCCTTGCTTTGCTGGGTTATTAGAGGATTAACTGGGACAATGTGCATGAAGCGCTTTGCGGGGTGTCTGGCATAAATACGTGCTTGATAAATGGAGTCTGTTATCTGTTTGTGCAACAAATATTAGCATCTATTTTATATGTCAGGCTTCAGCCTGAGATTTCATTTTGCCCATCTTCTTTTAAGCTCCTCAGTAGGTGTTCTGGTTTTCCTCATAGAGATCTTACACTTAGCTTATAAAGATTATTACTGGCTTTTGAAGTTTTGAGTTGTTATTTAAAATTGGAGCTTTTCTGTTATAGCTCCTTTAAAGCTTTTTCAATTTTGAAATGTTTCAAATATACTGAAAAACTTTAAAAATCAGCATTTTAGCCCCAACTAAATTGGTTCACTCCAGTCTTTTCTCCATGAAGAGCACCTCTCCTAGGCAAAAGGACCCCTCTGTCAAACCAAGGGAGTTGTTCTCTCTCTGCAACTGATTGAAGGGCAGTCCCTGCCACTTCCTTGTCTGGAGGACATAGGTGCCCCCTTCACTGTGCTGAGCCGGCTGTTACATTTGTCACCCTAAAGTTCTTATCCTCCAATGAAGACCCTACTCTACACACACAAACACAGGCACCCACCACAAGTACACAAACTGGCAATATACTGATTACTGTCTTGTATGCTTCCTTTTAAAAAATAGAAATAAATGTATTGAGAGCAATAAATATCAATACTGAATAGTTTTCCATTCTAGAATACACCAGTATTTATTTAGATAAAAATATACTAACCATTTAAAGTTGTTTCTGATTAGTTTGCATTGACAACTTCACGGTTATTATGAACATGGTTGATTACATCTTTGAGTTATTTTATTATTTTAAGATATATTCATATTATAAGACAAAAATGTTTCCACATTTTAATAGTTTTTAATACTGAAAAACTGTCCTTCAAATAAGTTGATCTCATATTTCACTGGCATTGATTAATATCTAATCTTTGAATACTTAATATTTTGTAATACCCTATATGGGAAAAGAATCTGATGTGTATAAATGTATATATATATATATATATATATAACTAAATCACTTTGCTGTACACCTGAAACTAACACAACATTGTAAAACAACTATTCTTCAATAAAAAATAAATTAATTTTTAAAAAAATACAAAAAAATAAAGTTAATAGATCATTGCTATTTCAGTGATCTATTTCTGGGCTATTTCTGCTTTATTCAGTGAATAAATATTTTTTAAGTGGTTTTTGTCAAAGTAATGCACATAGTTCAAGAAGTCAAACAGTATGCGACTACAAATGAGGCTTCTAAGAAAAGAAGCACTTCTTTGTTCTCCCTCTTTGCAATTTAGTGGCTTTTTCCCCACAGAAGTTTCAACTATATTAGTTGTTTCTCTTGGTATTTACTACAACCATATTTCTTGGCTCCTTGTTATGATAAATGACTTGACTTGGACTTCCTATTATGATAGATGTGGATTTAGCTCTATAACACCTTCCTTTTCACACCTTTGTAGTAAAAAGTTATTAAATTTCTATAAAGTTTTATAAAAAATCTAATCTTTGCAAAGTTATTTAAATCTTTTTGGTTTCTCATAAGATTGCATTTCTTTGTTCTTAGTGACAATGAATATTTTTTTCTACATTTATTTGTTATTTGCATTTTTCTTGAAAGCACTGCTGTGTCTTGTCCCTTTTGTATGGCAGTATTTATCTTTTTCTCATTGTTATAAGGCCTCTTTATAATATAAAGAATAAAAACTCGTTGCTGTCTTATTTCACAAATACTTTTTCTCAGTTTGTCACTTGTATTTTATTTTGTTTTAAAATTTTATTTAAAAATATTTTTGGATGTGAACTTTAAAAATTTTACTTATTTTAATCCCTGTTGAGATGTTACTAGTTCATCATTATTCTGAAGTAGAGTTTTCTATTGTGTTAATTCACTTTATGTACTTATTTTCTTATTGATGAATATTGATGAATATCCAATATTTCATTATTACAGTGCTTCATTCTTAATTGTAACTTCTGGTACACTCCTGTGAGAGCTTCTGTAGATATATACCTATACAGGGAATTGCTGAGTCATAGGTGGATTAGTTTGCTAGGGCTGTCATAAGTGAGTACTACACACTGGGTGGCTTAAACAACAGAAATTTATTGTCTCACAGTTCTGGAAGCTGGAATTCCAAAATTAAGGTGTTGGCAGAGTTGGTTCCTTCTGAGGGTTGTGAGGGAAGCATCTGTCCCAGGTCTTCTCCTTGCCTTGTAGATGGCTGTCTTCTCATTGTGTCTCTTCACGTCATCTCCCTCTTTTCATGTCCATATTTGTGTCTAAATTTCCCCATTAGACACCAGCCAAGTGACTAATGGGGAAATTAGACACCAGTCACATTGGATTAGGGCCCACCCTAAAGACCTCATTTTAACTTAACTAGTCACTTCTGCCATGACTTTATTTTCAAACAAGCTTGCATTCTGAGGTACTGGGGCTTAGGACTTCTACATATGGATTTGGGGGGTGATTTAATAACAAGATTTATGTGTCAAGATGCTGCCAAATAGCCCTCCAATGTGGTACACCAACCTATAATCCCACCTGAAGTACATGAAACTTTGGCTCTTTTTACTTTTTTCCCAACAATAGTATTCTATTTTAGGATGTTTTAATAAATAAATAATATTTATTTAAGTAATAATATACAAATAGACTTTTAGGTTTATTTCTGACTTTTGTTTTTGTTATTGTTGCTATTAAAAACTGCATTGCCATTCAAGTTTCATTTCAATCTCTTATTCCTGTCTACAGTAGTTGGGATATAAGTAAAACTAGTATAACAAAGACCTCCACATTCAGGGGCTCAAATAGCAAAGAAATTCATTCTTCTCTTGCATAATAACACAGAGGTAGGTGGGCAGACCAGGATGGGTAGGCAGCTCTGCTCCAGAAAGTAATCCAGGGATCCAAATTCCTTCTGCTTTGTTACCATGCCATCCTCTAGGGTATGGTCTTAGTCCACCAGCTGACTCATCGACTTCAATTAAGTTTGCATTCTAGCCTACAAAAAACAGAGATGGGGCAGAAGTGGACTGCAAACAATGGTTTTCCTAAAACATATGACTAGAATGGACACATTGCTTCCATTAACATCTGATTGGCCCAGATGTAGTCATCTGGACATACCTAGCTGCAAGGAAGCTAGAAAATGTAGCCCTTAGCAGCACAGCCAATTATATAGCTAAACTCCAGACATCCTATTATTATATGGAATAGGGGAAAAGGACACTAGGGGAAATTAATATTCTTTGCCTATTTTTCTATTGAGTTGTATGTCCTGCAGTTATTAATTTTAGGAGTTCTTTATATGATTTATATACTAATCTTCTGAAGGTTGCATACATACAAGTATCATTTCTCATTCCTATTTCCCTGTATAAATATAATATCTTTTAGTTATATTTATGGTATATTTCTCCATACAGAAATATTTTAATCAGTGAAATTTATCAAACTTTAAAAAATAGTTTCTGCTTATTGCATTTTAAGAAATTCTTTTCTATAACTATGTCAAAATTTTTTCTTCATTTTTCTAAATGTTTCACTATTTGCATTTAGTTCTTTAATTCACCTAGAATCTATTTTTGTGTATTATTTAAGGTAAGGATCCAATTTCTTTTTGTATGGATAACTAACTGGCCCAGCAATATTCATTGAAAGGAATATCTTTTCTCCAGTGACTCATAATGCTACATCTTTCATAGACAATGTTTACAGGAATTTGTGGGTGTCTGTTTATGGCTTGCTAGTATAATCTATACAAATACCATGCTGTCTTAATTATGATAGCTTTATAATAAGCCTTGATATCTCTTTTGGGAAAATTCCCACACTTTCTTCTTCTTCAAAAATGCCTGGATATTCTAGGCCTTTATTTTTAATACTTTTAGGCTCTACTGGCATGTTATAGGAAAATATATATACACTGAGTGTTCTGTTTGGAATTTCACTGAAGTAATATCAATACATTAACTTGAGGGAAAATTTACATTTTTATGATATTGTTTCTTCTTGCCCATAAAGACTGCATACATCTCCATTTATTTGAGTTATTTTTCATGCCATCCAATAATGTTTTATATTTTCTTTAAGATTTTCATATCTTTTGTTAGATTTACTTCTGGCCACCTTATAATTTTGTTGCTATAATATTACATTTTATAGTATATGTTCTAATTTGTTGTTTCAAGTATATAGGGATATTGTTGATTGTTTTATGTTCATCTTGTATCAAGTGATTTTGTTGAAAGCTTAGTTGTAATAGTTTGTTTGTAACCCTCTTCTGTTTTCTTCTTCTTTTTTTTTTAAACATCTTATTGGAGTATAATTGCTTTACAATGGTGTGTTAGTTTCTGCTTTATAACAAAGTGAATCAGCTATACATATACATATATCCCCATATCTCCTCCCTCTTGCGTCTCCCTCCCACCCTCCCTATCCCACTCCTCTAGGTGGTCACAAAGCACCAAGTTGATCTCCCTGTGCTATGCGGCTGCTTCCCACTATCTATCTATTTTACATTTCGTAGTATATATTAGTCCATGCCACTCTCTCACTTCATCCCATTCTTCTTTTTTTAAATTTTATTGAAGTATAGTTGATTTACAATGTTGTGTTAATTTCTGCTGAACAGCAAAGTGACTCAGTTATAGGTATACATATTCTTTTCCATATTCTTTTCCATTATGGTTTATCACAGGATACTGAATATAGCTCCCTGTGCTATACAGTAGGACCTTGTTGTTTATCCATCCTATATATACTAGTTTGCATCTGCTAATCCCAAACTCCCAATCCTTCCCTCCCCCACCCCCGTCCCCCTTGGAAACCACAAATCTGTTCTCTATGTCTGTGAGTCTGTTTCTGTTTCATAGATATGTTCATTTGTGTCGCATTTCAGATTCCACACACAAGTGATATCATATGGTATTTGTCTTTCCTTTTCTGACTTACTTTGCTTAGTATGATAATCTGTAGGGCCATTCATGTTGCTGCAAACGGCCTTAGTTCATTCTTCCTTATGGCTGAGTAATACCTCATTGTATATATATACACCACATTTTCTCTATCCATTCATCTGTTGATGGACATTTAGGTTGTTTCCATGTCTTGGCTATTGTAAATAGCGCTGCTATGAACATAGGGGTGCATGTATCTTTTTGAATTATAGTTTTGTTTGGGTATAGGCCCAGGAGTGGGATTGCTAGATCATATGGCAACTCTATTTTTAGTTTTTTGAGTATCTCCATACTGTTTTCCATAGTGGCTGCCCCAATTTAAATTCCCAACAACAGTGTAGGAGGGTTCCTTTTTCTCCACACCCTCTCCAACATTTATTATTTGTAGACTTTTTAATGATGGCTATTCTGACTGGTGTGAGGTGGTATGTCATTGTAATTTTGATTTGCATTTCTCTAATAATTAGCGATGATGAGCATCTTTTCATATGCCTATTGGCCATCTGTATGTCTTCTTTGGAGAAATGTCTGTTTAGATCTTCTGCCCATTTGTTTTCTATTTAATCTACAAATAACAGTAATTTGTCTCTTTCTTTCATTTCTTATATCTTTAATTTTTCCCCCTTGTCCTATTGCATTGGCTAGAACACCCAGTACAATGTGGACTAGGAGAGGTAATAATAAGGCCTCCTTGTTTGTGCTTGACTTTACATGAATAAGTCTAATGTTTCACCATCAAGTATAATATTTCTCCTTGGTTTTTGACATGTTAAAGAAGTTCTCTTTAATTCATGGTTTGCTAAGGGTTTCATAGCATTAGTGGCTGTTAAATTTTATCATACATTTTCCTGAATTTAGGGAGGAAATTATATGGTTTGTCTTCATGAATTGGAAGAATATCAGTTTGTATAAAATAAGAGTTATTTGTTCCTTGTAAGTTTTGTAAAACTTTCCAGCCACACCATCTTATGTCCTTTTTGCCAAGGAGGTTTTTGTCTATTGATTTAGTTTTTTTAAGAGTTCATACTGTATCCAGATTTTCTATTTGTTTGTCCATGTTCTTAATTTACATTTTCTAGAAAGTTAAGGACTTCATTTAAGTTTCTCTTAAGGTTTTTAAAGATTTTTAAAGTCTTTACTTTTTCTGTAGTTATGGCGCCCTTTTCATTCCTACAGCTGTTTAGTTGTCCATTACTTGTTTAAGCCTGTTTGAGTTGGGTTTTGTACAACTAGAAACTAAAGGCATTCTGAGTGACACAAAGAAAGAAATAGGAAAACTTAACGTACACTGGTACAGCAGCAGTTGACTCAAAACTATTTTCCATCCACATGACTTTGTTCCTGCTGCGCTTTGCTTTTCATCTATTGTCCTTCAAGACTCAACTAAGCTGTTAAATCCTCCAAGAAGCCTTCCTTGACTCTCACCACCCCTGGTGAGCATGGATGTTTTCTTATGCTTTTTTCTCTATAAGAGCATTAATCAGTCTGAGTAAAAATTATCTGTTTCTCCCATTAAATTGAGTGCTCATCCAGGGCAAGGAAATCATATTCATCAATGCATCCCCAGAGGCAGGCAAGTGCCTTGCACATAACAAGCACTCAACAAATACTTTCTGAATCAAGCTGCAAAGAGAGCAGTGTGGCATACATCAGGAAGAGTAAACTGAGACCAGAGGTGCTCCAGAGGCAGCACTTTGCCCAGAACGCATCAGCCTCAAGCTATGAAAATACAGCAGCTACTCACCCACTTGGCCAGGCAGCTTTCCCTCTGCCTATCCTTTGGCTCTTACTCTGTGAGTATCAGGCTGAGGCTGGGGACATGGCAGACTGCCTCATGGCAACAAGTCCTTGGCTGGCACAGCAAGGATGACCTCTTCTTACTCTAGTTTCTACCCCAACACACTCCCCTCCCCCTTCTCCTCTCTACTCCTACCCCTGCCAAGAGGCAGAGAAATAAGGGAAACAGTGGAGAAGGCTGGGCTTTGGAGCCAAATAGTCTTCAGTTTAAGCCATGCTTTTATTCCTTCCAGGCCATGCAATCTGGGCAGTTTTCTTCTCCTCTCTGCACCTTGGTTTCTTCCTTTATAATACTACTACTCAGCTGCCAGATTTGTGAAATTCCTGCCACATAGTGAATGCTCAACAACTTTACTATGCAACACTTCAAGCCCTTCTGATGTTCTAAACTAAAAGTATTTCCCTCTCTGTTCCCCACGCTCAGTTCTAAGATGTGGACGTTTGAGTGCCCAGGAAGCAACATGCACCCATTCCTGCGTCTCCTGTAGTTGAATACAGTTCTGTATTCAGCAGTGGGATATAGGTCTCTGCTATTCAGGGCTTGTTATCCTTTCTGCTCTTTGCATCTCCCTCCACAATCTTACCTGCCATTCTCATTCTCTCTCTCTCTCTCTCTTCATTTTCTTTTGACTAGGTAGAGGAGGCCCCTGGTTAGGAACATCCCAGAAGCAATTTCATGGTACCCTTAATCCTTTTGTTGTTTTCTAACCCTTAGAGGGCAAGAAAGCCAGGTGCTACCCTTGGTCTTCATGCGTAACTTGATTATAAGAATTAAAAGGCTTTGGTTACATTATTTATTTTGAAGCTGTGTGCCTCTCATCCAGTAAGGATCCAAGAGAGCCTCGAATGCAGATGGTCTGTAGACATTCTACCTCCTGGACAATCACACATGAGATAATCTTTAGAACTCCTTGCCCATTTCCCTGGCACTTCCAGGACTCTCACAGGACTCTCAAGAAACTTTCACAACAACCTTGTGAAGTGAGAAGGGCAGGTTCCTTTTATTCTTTGGGTGCTCTCCCAGGGCACTGGGATCTCAGGGGCTCAGTTAGGTAAGTGACTTGCCCAAGGTCACAGCCAGGTAGTTTAGTGGTACAGCAGAAACTAGAAAAGAGCCCTGCAGACATTTAGGCTGGGTTCTTTCCACTACACTATGCAGCATGAACAGCAACATTTGGGTTGGCACTACACTGCATGGGCCTGCTTTCCAAAAATGACCACAACATTCCATCCTTCTCCACATTCACGTCTCTTCTCCAATGTGCCCCACAGCAAGTGGTTAATTACCCTCCCCTTGCATCTGGGCTGCTCTTAGTGACTTGCTTATAACCAGGAGAAGATGGCAGAGTAAAGCTGCATTACTCTTGAGGCTAGTCAGGGAAGGCCATGCAGTTTCTCCCTGGGTTCTCTTCATTCAGTTGTTCTCCACATGCCCTCTTGGAATGTTCTCTGTCTGTATCCAGCTGCCATGATGTGAGAATCCCAACCCACATGGAGTGTGATACCAGTTGACAGTCCCGGCTGAGCATAGTTTTCAGCTCTGACCAGCCACCAGACATGTGCATGAAGAAGCCTCCAGATAATTCCAACCTTCCAGCCATGTCAAGTTTTCCCAGCTGAGGCCCTAGACACTTTGGAGCAGAAAAAAGCCATTGCCACATTGGGAGACAACTCTCCATGGGTCTTTCACATTTCTGCATGTCTTGTAAGGAAAAGCACAGACTGCCTTTGCTCCAGACCATCTTTTACCAAAGAAGAGATTGTACTTCCCTCTGAATCAAAGGGCAGATTTGCTTACACCCTTGGAAAACACAGAGTGGCCTGTATTATAAAGGTAATGTCTTCCTCTGGAGTTTAATGCAGGCATGCTTACTTCCCATTATAAAAGATTCAGCTTCCCTAAGCTTGAGGCTCCTCTCATATAATGTTACCCACTATGTGCAGGTATCACCTGCTCTTGTCCCATCACCCCATGGCAACTAGGTTTCAGGGAACTGACGCATGAAAATACTGATAGTCAAACTACTGTTATTGCTGTGAGCAATAAAGTCATTTGTCTCTGACCCAGGAGTCTCATGCTTTCTACCTGCATCACAAAACTGTGGCAGGCTAGCTTGCTAGCTTGCAAGTAAGTAGGGTTCTTAATATCCTAGTGTGCCATTTGAATTCATGATCTCCAGAATCCATGAGCATGATAAAATGGTTTTTGTTTTACACCACTTAGTTTCAGGGGGCTCGTCATGCAGCAAGAGATAACCAGACAGATGCAAACGTAATCAAGACCTATTTCTTTCCTTCAGGGAGCCTACAGTCTATGAGGAAGAATTAGACCAATGTATTGATATATAGAAATTATATGCAAGGCCACCACATACAGGGTGCCCTGGATGGGCCAGCACAGGCACTCAGATGCTCCCTCCATGGCCATTTGTGTCTACTGATTCTTAATGGCAGCTGAGGAGACTTCAGGGAAAAAGATCTTTGTGGTTTGACACATATAACATGTTTGCAGAGTGGCGATGGCCCTGATGGAAGCTGAGAACATGGAACACAGCATGGAAGAAGTGACCCACCAGCTTGATGTGTTTGCATCTGGAGGAAGGAGTTGCATGCATGAATCCAAAGAGTTTTATCTCTAAATGCTGTCATCCTTTGGTGCTCAAGAAGTTTTGCTTCTGGGGCGCAGTAACACAGTAACTAAGGTAACTAAGTAACGCAGTAACTAAGGTAACACAGAGACAGGGAGCATCAGTCCCACTTTACAGAAACACTGTTGACTGAGGTGAAAGGCCAAGAATGAGTACCCAGGGACTATAGCACTGGGGGCTCAGGATACCAGGGCTCAGTAAGAGCATGATCTACAGAGTTGCCAGGACTGTGGCTACAGATGATACCAAAAGCATCAGCAGATTTCCAGCTCCACTGATGATGAACAGGCAGCAATAATGGCCAAGGAGGAGACATCCAGCATGGAGGAACAGCTTGCCAGACAATCAGGGCCTGGATCTGTAGCCTTGGTGGCCAGTGTAAGATCTTTGTCCATTAATCAGTCAGAACAGGCTGGCCTATGTTTTAATCTCAAAGGACTGCAGTCACAGTGGCTTAAAACAACACAAATGTTCTTGTGAGTCAGTAGAGAACTAGGATTGTGGGGGGCTTTGCTGTATTACAGTGGTCACTCAGGGACCCAGGCTGATGGAGGCTCCACCACCTTATCTCTCTGCTATCTCCACAAGAGGTCCCAGGATTCACTGCAGCAGAGGAAGAGAGAGTGTGCACCAGCTCTTAAATGCTTCCACCAGGAACTGACACACACCATTTCCTCCCACACTTCATTGGCCAAAGCAAGTCAAATGGCCATGGCTTTTGTCAAAGTGTGAGGGGTGGAGCATGGTCCTCCATGTGCCTGAAGGGAGAGGCAGGCTGGATATGTGGTCACAAACTGCTACCACAAGACTACTTGGATGCTTTGGAGCTTGGACCACTTTGCTGGGGATCCCTCTGGACTGGATAAAGATGATGTCCTCGCCATCTCCCTTTGCAAGATCAGCACATAGATCACCTAAGCTGAGGACCACCAGAGCCAAAGAAGCCTCACCACTCACCTAGGGCTCTTGTAGCTTCCGAGCTCCAGCATTCTACCATGCTGTTTCAGTTGTGTGATGTAGGAGAAAGACCTGAGAAATGGGCAATGCAGCGGTTCCTGAAGTGCAATCATAAGCAAGGCATTTCCTGCTCTGTTCTCTTTCAATACTTCTGATTATGTCCAGGAGGAAAATTATGGACGGAGTCTAATAGGTCTGTAATACCCGTTAACCTTTCTTTTTAACAAGGAGAAATCAGGTCTATGCCTCAGACTCAGGTAATAATCTTTTCCTTATATTTATTTTTATCATTATCTTCTAGTTAAGAGATATTAGTTTTTGACCTACCTTCTGATATGTTTCCTTTTTAGACAGACTGATTTAAACTTCCAAAACAAAATGTTGGTTCACAAAATGTTCTAAGAAAATAATAGTACTGATTGTATGAGAACTGGCCAAAAAGTTTGAAGGTGTTAAGAAAATGACTGAGGTTTGGCAAAGAGGAATCTAATAGCACTCTCTCATTTTCCCAGTAAGAAAACCATGGAAGGGCAGGATTTCAGCTTAGGCAGTTTGGGTCCAGAATCTGTCTTCTACATGTTTAACTGTCACCTGCTAGCTGTGCAACTTTAAGCACAAATCATGTGAAGTTTCTGGGCCTCGGTTTTATCACCTGTAAAATGGGGATAATAATGGTGCTTATCTCCATAGGGTTAATGTGAACACTAAATGAGTTAGAACATGCACAATAACTTGACCAATATCAGCATCAATAACTTGATATTGGTTGTTACTGTTATCACTCTTGCTGTCACTCGTGCTCACCCAAGTCCAGATTTCCCCAGCTGTCTCCCTTTTGCAAATCTGACCTGTGACTGAAGTTCCCTGAAAGGAGGCATTTAAGTCACATAGTTTATTCTGTTTTTATTTACTGGAGACAAACATTTTCCTTGAAAATTAAGTAATTGAGTTAGTGATCACCAAACTAGGCCAAACTGAGTCTGGCCTTTCCTGCAATCAATTATTCTAACTGCAGTTGCTGTTTAAAAACAGACAACTTAGCTGGTGCCCCTCCCCCTCCTCAGCCCCCCAATTCTCTCTATTCATTTCTTTGCTCAATAATCTATTTTACTTGGTCACGTTCGGTGGGGGTGGCTGGCTGCCTGGCTGTGGCAGCTTCTTTCTATTAATCTGAGGGGTGGGGGAGCTCCAGGGGGAAGATGAAGTATAGGAAACGGATTGTTGGGTGTGATGTACCAGACCCCAGAGCAGCCCCTGCAGGAGTGCAGGCAGACACCTGAAGCTGGTGCTGAGCACGTCAATCATGAGGGATTGGCAACCCGGAACAACAGCTCCCAGTTGGCTCCTGGCGCCAGCACCCTTTCCTCAGGACTCCAGGCTGAGATCAGACACAGTCCCCCAGAGGCCCAAGCTTCCCACTGTGTTTTCTGTGCCAAACTATGTAAAGGTTAAAGAGCCTGAGCTTCTGAGTCACCAAATGTGGTGTTGAAATCCTGCTCACCAGCTGTGTGACGCTTGGCAAATGTTCAAATCTTTCTGAGCCTCAGTTTCTTCTCTTGTAAAATGGGATCCAATACGTACCTTACAGTGTTGTTGTAAACATTAAATGAGATCAGGTATGTGATACAAAATAGGCCCTGATCCCATTTCATAATGCTTCCCATTGTGTGGAAGGCTATGATGTAGACAACTGCAATAATTTAACGAAACAAATATCTATGCTTTCATCCATTTTTCTCTTAGTCAAACATACCTGCCCACATCAACTTGCTACCCATTTTTCCTCACAGATTGCTCTTGTTTTCCCATCCTTGAATAACTTTTTTTTTCTTTTCATTTTCCTATATTGGTGCCCTTACAATGGTAGTGCTAGCATCACCTGAAGATAATGTAAATAGTTGGTTACCAGATCAATCTTTGATGGCTATTTCTTTAAACTATTTTTTACTACACACACACAAGCAGTTATGGCTTTATCCAGACTTATTCTGTGGCAGCATGTCTCAAACTGTTTTGTTAAACGGTAAATCCATGGGATAGTAATACATGTTACTCATACAAAGAGTCCATGAACAAACAGATTTGGAAAATACTGGGCTAAGCAAAGTTAAATAAATTTACTTTAGGACTTTCCTAAGCCTTTAGTAGGCTAATACATAAAAAGAATAGGATAGGATTCAGTGTTTCCCAAATGTTTTTTGCCTGTAGAATCCTTTTTGCCACGGCAGAGCATTTGAAAGGACTAGTGTCTTGTAAAGCAGTGCTTCTCAAACTTTACTGTGCACATGAATAAGCTGGGGGTCTTGTTAAGAAGCAGATTCTGACTCAGGAGGTCTGGGGTGGGGCCAGAGATTCTGCATTTGCAATGAGCTCCCAGTAGATACTGGTATCACAAATCTGTACAACAGACTTGGAGAATCAAGACTCTAAAGGAATATCACCTGAAATATAACTTGAGGAAAATTCTCTTTACTAGGGACCTCAGCAGAAGAATGTGGTCTCATATCAAATTATACTTTGGAACAGTAAAAAATACACTGACCAGCAGTCAGAATTGTCCAGTTCTAAGTGAAACAAGAGAGTTGGTCCCAGCTGGCTGAACTTGAAGATGACATTTTACATTTTCAGGTCTCAATTCTCTCATCTGTAAAATTCATCGAGTTTGCACTAGCCCCATAGAGTTGCTATGAGGATGAAATGAAACTTTGTGAAAGACCCCTTTGTAAAACCCCCATCACTTCTACCTTCTACTGGTGAGAAGGTTAAGGCACCTTCACATTGAAGCTAGAACTCTGTTGGAGTCACACTTATGGTTGCCACAGCCCTTTTAGTTTTCCACAAAATGCATGAACCAGTCATGTTTGGCCCAGACTCACCTGCTTCCCCCTGCCAGCCATTGCCTACATCAGGGCGACCAACACTGCTCATCATATGAACTAACGAATTGACAGGCTGTCTGGAGCTCTCCACTGATAAGGACTCTCTTGGCTCTATGAAAAATAGCTCCTTGGTCAATTAGCGATTTCTGCTATGGGTGTTAGTGGAATAGCACATGTAGCCCACTCTTGCCCTCCCTGTCCTGGGGCCTGGCTCTCCACTTTCCTTATAATCACTCAGCCTTTATAAACGGAAGGCAGCCCAGGGATGGCTAACACCTTCTCGTTCTCCAAAGCACAAAGCCAACAGGTAGCATGTGAGTAGCCAGAGTAGCGATAGACCCTGCCCTGCCCAGACACTCCAGTCTGTTCTAGGCATCAAGCCTATGTTCTGGGGCCAAAGAGTCACTCTACTCTAGGAAGATCCTAGGAGGTTCCCTAAGCCTCAGGTTTTCCTTAATCTCACAGGTGCCTGATTGCTCCCAAACTGTCCTTGTCTGTATTCAAACTTCTACTTCACTGGGATTGAAAGGATCTCCAGATCACTTCAAACATGGGTGAAGTCATAAATGCCAAGGTCAATGATAGCAATCTTTGGCTGCTTCTCCTCAGCTCGTATTGCTCTATATTAAAAATGTTCACAGTTCAGTAAGTTGTAGGAACCTTAACCTCCCATCCAGAGAAACGGTGCTACATTCTCTCAGTCACTCAGACCAGGAGCCACACTGTCATCACTTACTGTCCCTCTGCCTTTCCAACTCACCCCTGGCCAGTCCACGTCCAGTGGCACCAAGTTTGGAGAGGACAGACACCCACTAGGCTAATGCACTTCACAATTCCCCTTCCCAGATCCAGAGGGGAACCTGGCACATGTGGACTCCCCTCATTTCCCTCCCCCTGGGGTCATGACTGATTGGCTCAGGGGTGAGCATACACCCCAGCTGGGCCATGCAGAGTCCTCTCGACAGGAATTTAAAATGGGAGAGGAAGAGAGAGGGCCATATTAACTCAGAAGCTGTCAGTGGCCTTGTTTTCTTCCCTGGAACACAGGAATGCAGAGGAAGCCAATATTTAGATACAAAAGGAGGATGACGAATTTGAGGGGAAGGAAAGGAAGAGGAGAGACAAAGAGCACTGACTCTAATCTCTTCTGAGCCCCAGTTCCCTTGCCCTGGGTTCTGTCAGATACCACTGTGCCCTTATAATAAAGCCCCATTTTGCTTAAGTGAGCACCTGGGTATTTCTAAGTACAAGAATTCTAATCATAGGATTCCACCAATTCTTCCCTAGGAACATGTCTCAAGTGAGAGTTTATTTCCATCTTAATTCATCCCCTTCCAGAATATCACCTCTCCATATGTGGATGGTTGCAATAATCGCCTAGCTGGATATTCATCTAGTTTGTCACTTTATTAGATGATTGTTTTCTGAAATAAATATAAAGAAAACAAATATAAGACATTAGTAATTCATCCTCCTACTCAAAGAGAGTCCTAATTCTCCACAGTTAAACTCTGAACTCCTTTACCTGATATTCAGGCTCTTCAAGATTTCTAAAAAGTGATCAATATTCACTAATTGATGCATAAGTTTCAAGTAACATAAAACCCAATATAAGCTGGCTTGAAAGTAGCACAAGTAATACAGCAGATGCTGCAAACTGACCGACTCAATACTCATTCCAATCTTCTTGGTCTTTCCAATACTGGAGAGGCTGGAAAATCAAAGGCTGCATTTCCCAGTGTTCTGAGTGCTGGGAAGGAAAAGCATGGTCTTTCTGGAAGCACCTTATGCCTCAGCCTTTCCCTCTGTACCTCACCATTCACTTCCTTGGCCCTGCCTGCCCCCTCATACATATCTACCTCGGGCATCAACTCTTCGGCCGCATGGCCAAGGCCATAAATCTGTGCCCTTGTTTAGTGTGGCATGTCCTCTACCTCTAATCCAATCTCCCCTCTGTGCGTTCTCGGTGCTTGCTCATTCAGTTTGACAGCTATTTAATAAACCTATTTGCTTTCCTTTGACATGAGGCAGAAGTGGTGGGTGTTGAAGAGCCGTGAGGCCCTCGTGGACAATGAAACCCTTTCCCACTCAACACTCTTCCAGCTCAGTACAGATAAATTGTGGAGAACTTGAAATTAACCCAAGCTATCTTCTTTTCTTAAGAAAAAAAAAAAAATCACTGGAGACTCAAGAAGCAGAGCAAGTGCAGTAAGTGAAAGGAATGGCAGAAGAAATCACATTTCCTGGCTCCAAGGGCAGGGGTGAGCCCAGATCACGGGCCTGTGAGTCTTCCCTCAATCTAGCTTTTATCACTTCAAAGCAGAAGGTCTTAAAAAAATGCCCTTTATGACTGATTCTGTCTTCAAAAACATGAAAGAAAAAGCATATTTTCTTAAGTCCACTAGCTGGGAGCCAAGTGATTTCTCCAAGGTGCTTGGGCCACAAATCTTTGCAACCAGGATACGATTTGGTGTGACAGAACCAGTACCGGTTCCACAGTCAGCAGACTAGGCTGGAATTCTGACTCCCCCTCTCACAAGATTCATGACGTTGGATCATTCATCTCAGATCTCTGAGCCTTGGTTTCCTTCTCTATGAAATGGGCATGCCATTCACTTCACAGGGTTGTCATTAGGATTAAATGAGAGAGTAAAGGTGAACATTCTTGGTACATAGTAGTTGCTCAATGAATTGTAGCTAATATTATTATTTATTGCTAGTAGTAATAACATGCAAATCTACTATCTAGTCCATCTTCGAATAACTGTGCATTCCTGCTTTTTATTGGTGTATTACATAGAATGTATTTGTTTGGTTTCCACTCGCATTGGTGGGTCCCAGGAACTATTTCCTCTATGTTTTCAGCCTTAAACCCTTGGGTACAATATCATTTCTCATATTCTAGTATCTCTTTAAGCAAAGACAAAAGATATGTATGCTAGGTATGGGTTGTCTTTGAATAGGAAGGTTGGACTATTGGGCTGAAGAGTGTACAGTCTCCCCTAGGGGCAGCTGAGTCCAGCTGGGTGGGCTAGGGTCAGGGTTAGGGTCTCAGGTCCACAGCCAGATGGGCTGAGCAGTTACTCAAAACAGCTAAGGCTGGGAATAGTCAATGGGTTTGAATCCAAGCTGCTTTTCATGGAACAACAAAGATCCAAGTTGGGAAGTGAAGTTTGGGTGGCTACACCCAGGGGAAAGAGTTATGCCAACTACTAAGAATGATAATTCCAATTACACAGTCAGGGACTAGGGAAATAATAATGGTGGTTTTGTAGGACCAAGAAGCCCAGTGTTAGCTGGACTAGGTTCAGGGCTCCAATTATTACCTGGCCACTATATGCCCCAATTCTAACAGGTGAGCTATAGTTGCTTTTGAGCCCTTGGGCATCAATGTCAACTCCTTTGTCAAGACTCTAGGGTGTCCAACAATTCCTGAAAAGTGTGTAAATATTCCCCTTTGCTCAATGCACGGTTATCTGAATAAATGGCCATAGGGAAGGACTGGGGAAATTGCTACTGAGTATACATGCTGTGGGCTTGCAAAATTGCTCCTCCTGGGGAGCTGACTTGTACCTCAGTCAGTGGGTTAGAAGTCTGAGAACAGTCAGGAATCCTGAATTTTTCTGTGGCTGCTGTCCACAGGCTCCTGACCATTCATCCTTAATTTCTTTTGGTTGTGCATATTAAGCAATGCTTCTGTTGATTGCCCAACCTTCTTAGCCTAAGGAACAATGTATTCTATCAACCATCTCCATCTCTCTGTTGGTACATCCTCCTCGGTCAGGTTTCTGCTCTGACCTTGCTGCTTGTTGCAGTAATTGTGCCCACGTGGCATCCATTATTTCGGGTCTCTATCATACCTACTGCTATCAGAAGCCCAGTTCTGTAGTGGCATCTCCTGCCGGCAGCCCTGGTTTATGAAGACAGCCACCAGTGAGCTGCTAAATAATTCTAGTGCACGCTCACTAGCACATTCTCTGGGCCCTCCTGCAAAACTTGGCCAGTTGATGGGTTTTCTGGCCTTATGAAATGTCTGCTCTAGCATGCCCACTTCTCAGAGCCTTTTGATTCCTTCCTTCTTGTTTGCCATGGCAGTTCTGCCATTTCTGCTTCACTTAGTGGAGGGCCATCACTTTTCTCAAGCTTCTAATAGCCATTCTTGCAGCATATTAGCCCCATCTCCAGGAACCCTGTCATGGTGTTAAATCCTAGATCACTAGAGAGTTTCTCATATCAATAGATGCTCCTTTATCCAACTTTATGTTCCTCTCTCTTGATCCTGCATGCTCAGGGCCCAGACCCATGCAGGTACTCTGGGATCTGTGGTACTTATTAGCTAGATCCTGTAGCTCCTTGATGTAGTAGATACTTGGCAAATAGTCCCTCTCAGACCTTAGCAGGCCCAGAACCTTTGCAGTCAGGCTGTGCTGGGCTTTCACTCTTATTATTGGTTTTGTTGACAGTAAGGGGTATGGTAAGGTGGGGGGAGATCCTGAGTGGGGACAAACATTGTCTTGTAAGGTACTTATTTCTCTTGTGATTTCTGCATAAGCTTCAAGCAAGGGAGAGGGCACTATTTTTTTAATAAGCAAGGGTTGGCCATTTATAGCCCAGCAGGTTTAGAGTGATTTAAGAGTTCAAGATTCTCAGTAGCATCTACTCAGGTATCCTAGACCCAATTCTCAGGGTCCCCTTGCTTCTGAACTAGAGTTCCAGACTCTGTGAAATCAACCTTCCTTGAAGCTCCACTATTCTTTGATTAAGTTCTGTTACCTGATCCTTCACACTGTTTTTGTTTTGACTATAGATTAGTGTTTCCTTAAATGTTGCCTAGGATGTCCTCTGATCTTCATAGTTTGCCTTGAATTGGTGGCTAATCACCATGAGACAGTCATTATCTTTGTTTAATGAATCTACGTGTTCAGTAACAGCCACTCAAGCCCACAATCCTTGTGGTTACTACTTCCTTCATTCCATCTAAGTGCACCACCTAACACTTCCCCTTCCATTGATAGCCCAACCATGTCCACGTTTTAACAACCATACCATACAGCATGCTAAGGACTCTTCATGGAGTTCTCATTGCCAGCCAGTTGGCCACTTATCCAGCCCCCAAATCCTATTTTAGAATCCATTCCTAGGACCATTTTTGGTTCCATTTTCTGGAAACAGATGCTGAAGTGGAAAATTGGTACATAATGTTTACTGGTACATACTCTCAAATGATAAAGTAAGCAAGGCAGAGCTAGGAAGAGAGAGGAGCTGACCCACAATGTTGTTGCAACTGAAGCCTTGGCTAATCCTTTGGGGAGGCTTGGAGAAGGAGTGGGCCTTTAGAGTGTCCCAAGGTGAGGCAGGGGGTCAGGCCTTTGAATCCCTGCATTGGACAGTCATTAGTCACATCCACTCCCAGTAAGGAAGATAACTGGGCAAGGCAGTTCTCTGCAGCCAAGGGCAATGCCCAGTAAGGAATGCAGATGTGGGTTATCCTGGCTGATATTCCCAGCGCTAGGGCATGGGTCTGTGTGTCCTAAAGAGGGCACCTGGGTAGAGTACCACAGTATCCTCTACATCATGTAATCAACATCCCACTTAAGATATTAAAACATTTCCATCACCCCAGAAAGCTCCTAGTACCCTTTGCAATCAACCTCCTTACCCCACTCCCAAAAGAAAACCATTGCTCTGATTTCTAACACTATAGATTATTTTTGTGAGTTTTACAAATTCATATAAATGGAATCACAAAGAAAGTAGTCTGTTGTGTCTAGCACCCACAAGAGTTTTTAGATTTAATCACATTTTTGTGTATATCAGAAATGTTTTTATTGTTACTAATATTCCATTATATGAATATACCACAGATTGTTTATACATTAACCTACTGGTGGGCATTTTTGCTGTTTTCAGTTTCTCGCTATTAAGAATAAAACCGTTAATGAACATTCTTTTTTTGCTTTCATTTCTTTTCCATAAATACTTAGAAATGAAATGGTGGTCATGGGATAGGTGTACTCTTAACAGTAAAAGAATAAGTGCTAAACAGTTGCCCAAAGTGGTTATACCATTTGCCCTACAATCAGTAACATCTGTGAGTTCCATTTTTCCACGTCTAGTTGATACACTGTTGGTGCTGTCAGCCTTTTTAATTACAACTATTTGAGTGGCTATGAAGTGATAACACCTTGTGGTTTCTAAATTGCATTTTCCTGCTGAGTAATAATGTTGAGCACTCTGCATGCGTTTAAAGAGCATTTGTACATTTAGAAAGGGTCTGTTCAAGTCTTTAGCTTATTTTTTATTGGGTTATCTTTTTATTACTGATTTGTAGGTGTGCTTTATATATTCTAGATGCAAGTTAGATATACATATTGTAAATATTTCTCTCAGTCTTTGGCTTTCTTTTCATTTTCTTTTTTAAATAAAATTATTTATTTTATTTATTTATTTTTGGCTGCGTTGGGTTTTCATTGCTGGGCATGGGCTTTCTCTAGTGGCGAGCGGGGGCTACTCTTCGTTGCGGTGCGTGGGCTTCTCATTGCAGTGGCTTCTCTTGTTGCAGAGCATGGGCTCTAGGTGCGTGGGCTTCAGTAGTTGTGGCACGGGCTTCAGTAGTTGTGGCTCGCGGGCTCTAGAGCGCAGGCTCAGTAGTTGTGGTGCATGGGCTTAGTTGCTCTGCAGCATGTGGGATCTTCCTGGACCAGGGCTCGAACCCGTGTCCCCTGCATTGGCAGGCAGATTCTTAACCACTGTGCTACAAGGGAAGCCCCTCATTTTCCTGATAGTGTCTTTTGATGAGCAGAAATTTTTAATTTTGACAAGCCCAATTTACTTATTTTTTTATGGTTAGTGCTTTTTGTATACTAAGAAATCTTTTACCTATCCCCAGGTATGAAGGTGTGAAGGTATTCTTAATTTTCTTCCAGAAGCTTTATTGCATTATTTTAAAAGTCAAGTCACTTTTGATGCCACATTGTGCTGTTCAAACATAAGAAATCTTTAGTAACAGTGAGTAGTGCAGAAAGTGGGAAGGAGGTGGCAATGGAGCAGGGAGCTGAGGCCAGTAGAAACAAAGTGGATGCCCGACCCAGACAATCAAAGTCTCCTGAGTGCCAGGGAAACCTGCTCCTCTCTGGCTGTAATCTCGAGGCTGCTTCTCTCCATTAGAGCTGGGGAGGTCAGCTCTGTCTTTTAAAAAGGGGACCTGCAAATGGAATTAACACAGTGCCACGACCCCTGATGTGCAGCATGGTAGGCTCGGCCCGATTCGCCTCCAAGTGCACATCACACATTCACAGCTGAGAGCTTGCCTTTCCTGCCCTCTCACACCCATCACTTCCCAGCAATTCTGCAGCCTGCTCTCCCTGACAATGTTTTGATATGTTGGGCTCAACCTCTACAAGGGCTCTAGCTCACTTTTGGTTCCTGAACACACTTATTTCAAGAAGGTCAATTCTCGGTGACTTTGACTTCACCTCTTCTCAACTTTGAAGACTGAAACCAGGAGGTGCTGGTACTTACTATACAGCTGTGACCCCCCAGTCCCCTGAGTCTCCACACTGGCCTTTTATATCTAAAGCCCTTTCAGAGGAAGATAAGGGAAGCACGTGCCCTGGAAACCAGGTCGTCGCTAGCCCTGCCCAAACCCTCTTCACAGCAAATCTGCCCGGCACCCAGTCCTCTGCTGCCTGGACCATGGTTTGTGTTCTGTGATACCTGAGCCACAGCCAATTTGGTCAATTCGAGTCACATGACCCAGGACCATATGATCTGGGAGCACCAATCACAGGCTGGCCAACAATCTTGCAGTGGCCTCATGAAAAGATAAGATCCTCCTATGATCAGATTCTTTCTCTTAAGAATTTGAACTCAAACACATGGGAAGAAATTTCCAATATGCAGTCAAAGGTGAAGCAAGATGTAGCAAGAAAAAGGTCACAGGGAGCAGTTATGTAGACAGAGCCAGAGGTACCACGAAAGGACACCAGGCCTAGACATGCATCTGGTCCACATTCCACAAACAGGTTCCTGTTCAGGAATCTGCCAACCTACCATCAACTCCCACAGCTATGAGGTATCTTGTGAGGGTCTTTACTTTCATCACCAAACAAGTTTGGCCAAAACAGTGAGGGGAAGAGAGGAGCGGTGAGGGAGTGAGGTCAAGCAAAAGGAATAGAAGGAAAGTAAGGAAGGTGGTTACCATTCACTCTTCAGTGTAAATATTTCCTGTATAAATTGGGTGGGGGGCATGTTTAACAGTTACCTTACTCCATTTCCAGTGACACCCTCCCATCTCAACTTTCCTGTGCAGGTCAGTAAGGAGACATCTGCTACTCCTGTGATGAAGGTAAACGCATTTTCGACAGGCTGGAGAATTTGTGCCAGTGAACAGCAGCTCCTGCCTTATCAGGCTTTTTTAAAGCCAACTCTTAAGTGCTTACTTCTAGAAGTGTGTTTGGGCAATAAGAACTCAGAAGAACTGAAATGTGACTTTTGAAAATGGCCGTCCTGCTGGGATTATGGGACACATATAGCATTTTTGCAAAATTCTACAGTGTCAATCCTAGGAGTAAAGTGCTTTTTGTAAAAACCACTTATTAAGGGAGTGACATCCTGATAAAGGCAGTGGACATTTATGCCCACAGAGCAACACCCACAGAAAATGGGTATTTTCCAGATTGTGATAAGGGAACATAAATCACAGTTGCAGGCTTTGGACAGTCAGACTTCACACTCAGTTATGTGCACGAGCTGACCACAGGGACGTGGTCAGTGAAGTCTATTCACACACACACACACACACACACACACCCTCCCCTGAAAATGGAGGCTATATTAGAGAGGCTCAGCAACAATTCGTTCATGGGAATTAGCTCTTCAGAACATAGCTCAGAACTCACTGGGGATGGAAGTGGGGGAGCGAGGCGTCAACTGATCAGTGAGAAAACCACAGCAGCAATGGGCAAAGGAGTGTTCTATCACTTTCCTTTACGTTGCAGAGAATTGGGACATTTTGTGCCCTGGTATAGGGCAGAATGAGGAGAAAGGCCAAACACTGAAAGTAAAGGTTGGTGTACGAAGGTCAAGGTAGACACTGGGACCCCACAGAGTCTTCTGGCTGTGTGGGGAAAGCATCCCATACTCACAGAAAGTTCGAGCTGGATAAAACTTGAGCAACACTAGCCCAAGTCCCTCCTTTAATATGTGAGGAAGATGAGCCACAGAGACCTTTATGCAAAATGACTGATTCTAGGTTTACCGGACAGAGATCATGAATAATGACATTCTATATACAGCACTGAACACGTTAGGACAAATACGAATGACTTTTGTGGGTTCAGAGTGTGATGCGCAGACAGCAACATCTGTGTCACAGGAAGCATCTTAGAAATGCAGAATTTTGGGCCCCAGCCCCGCGGCTGTCTCACAGCCTGCCTCACAACAGGGTCTCCAGGTGGTGCCTGTGCACATAGTGCGAGAAGTGAGAAGTGCTGCCAACGTGCCACTGACATGGCTCTTTCTCAGGAAAACAAAGTGCAAATTCCACCAGCTACAATTCAGCAATGAAGGAGACCGCCATGCTGGTTTTAAGTGTTGGCATTTGTATTCATTTTCTAGAGATGCTGTAACAAATTTAACGGCTTAAAACAACAGGAATTTATTCTCTTATAGCTCTGGAGACCAGAAGTCTGAAATGAAGGTGCCATCAGGGCTGCACTCCCTCCAAAGGCTCTACAGGGAGAATCCTTCCTTGCTTCTTCCAGCAATTCCTTGGTTTGTGGCTGCATCCCTCCAATCTCTGTCTCTGTCTTCACATGGCCTCGCCTCTGTGTCTCAAATCTCCCTCTGCCTTTGTGTAATGACACTTGTCATTGGACTTAGGGCCCACATGGATAATCCAGGATGGTCTTTTCTCCAAATCCCTAATTACAACTTTGAAGACCCTTTTTCCAAATATAATGATATTCACAGGTTCTGGGTGGACATATGTTTGGGGGTCACCATTCAACTCATTACTGCATTATGGAGGTTAGTGAGGGGGGCAGTCTACAAGATGCGAGGGCCTGTCCCAGGGGAAGAGAAAGGGCAGGATGCCACATTGTTGGAGGTGACCTTCAGCTCTTAGGGTCCCCCGATTTGTTTTAAATCATTCATCAAGGGTCCTCATGGGTTATAATTATCAGAGAGAAGCATAAAGAGAGAAGAGAGACACTCTTTTGCAGTCTCCCTGGGTCCTCATTTGAGGAAGAGCACAGAAGACACTAATTCAGGTTATCCTGAGAGCACTGTGCTCTGGCAATGAGATTAGGCATCGCTGGCATTAGATGTCAGTCTAAAATGTATCTCTTTTCTGTCAGCAAAACATTCCCCTCTTGCCCTCTCCATCTATGGGCCTCCTCTTCCTTCCAGCCCCTGCCTCTTGTCTGCTGGGTGCTCATCCACTCCCAAGTGGGTCGGCTCCAGCCTCCAAGCAGGTCCTGCAGACAGCCCTACTCCCCCCTCCCTCCCCAGCCCAGCAGCCAAGGGCCCAGCCTGTCAGGCTGTCCGGACCCGCAGGTCTCCTCGCTAATTAGGAGCATTATCACTTTGTCAAGAAAAAACACGGACCCAGGAAAAGGCCTCTGTTAAGTGTCCTAGACATCAGGGATCCTGACTGCAGGCAACTGAACTCTGGCATCTGCTAGACAGAACTGAAAGCTTCAGAGCTGTCCCCAGTGCTGTGGAGAGAGAGCTGCATCTTCACTCTCCATTCAAAACCTCCCACCAAACCATGGCCAAGGGATGGCAATACCCACAGGACATGATTTTTTAAAATTGTGGTAACATATACATAACATAAACTTTAACCGTGTTTTATGGGACAGTTCAGTGGCATTAAGTACTTTCACATTATTGTGCAACCACAATCCCCAACCATCTCCAGAACTCTTGTGACAGATAAAAGAGACTTCAATATAGAAAGGGAACAACTGATGCCTTTCATTTAAAAAAATAAAATTACATATTGTATTTATTTTTCCAATGGACAATTTCTTTTTTCTATTTTACCAGTAAAAGTATGTGAGAAGGAAGACTCATAAATGTTGGGACATGTAGTAACTCAAGTAATAGGGATTCCCCAGGGGGCGATTCACGCATTCCTTCTTGGTGAGACAGAGACCTCTGGGGTAATGTTGCACCATAAGCAAGAGAGGTGTGACATCCACGTGGCCAGTGTTAGTGGTCAAGAGAGGGTATTGAGTCACAGACTTCGGGCCCTGGGGATACTAAAACCAGCTCCTTAGTGTCCCCATGAGGCAGACTTCCCAGATTAGAGCACAAAGCTGGAAAATACAGCCCCTCCTGCTAGTCTGTCATGCTGTGTTAAGTGCACAACCAGACAAACCCAGGCATTTTGCTCTCTGGGATCCAGAACCTTCCAGGAGTTAGATTCTCAGAGTCAGTGTAACATTCTGTCTTCTTCTATTTCCTCATCTATAAAATAGACATACATGTGCTCACCACCCACCCTGGCCTGGCCTTGTTATTATTCCAAATGAATCCAGAACACTAAAGTTTCTAATCATTCTCCCAGCACTGTACTGAAAAGTAAAACCACTGACGTTATGAAATGATTCTTGAAGCACCTTTAGTGGCAGAGTCTGTCCCCAGAGTTCAAAAGGTAGAGAGACTCATGGGGTCTCCAAGCAATATTGTGACCATTTCAGGCTGAGTCCAAACTGTATCTTTAGAAGAGAGCTGCCTGGTTTGGGCAGCATCCAGTGGCCAACAGTGCTAACACCATGAGCTGTGGTTGCTGGCACCTACTTTACTCCTTCAAAGTAAACTCCAAATCCAAGTGTGGAATTTTACCTAGAGGGTGAGTAGTTGGTGGTCTCACTGCTGGTTGCCTTGAGTTATCAAGTTCCAGAAAAAAAAGGAAGCTGTGCAGGAAGGTCAATATTAGGCTTGGGAATCTCCTCTGCAGACCACTAATTAGTTCTTTCTTTCCGGGGGATCACAAAGGCATTTCCACTTGTCTGTCTCCCCAAGGCTCAGGTTTCTTAGGATAAACAGAAACCAGAAAGAAGAGGGTCCAAACTTTAGCCATGGAGGAATAAGACTGCTGCCCTGCAACTCTACTTAAAAAGTGGTCCCACAGGCTACGAGCACTTTTTCCTCTGTGACTGTTTGGGAGCCTTAAATGAAGTCCCATCATTTGTATTTTCCATTTGTACTGTGCTTATGCATTTCTCCTTGCAGTGAAGAACCCAGTCTGTTCTCACACCATTGTTGCTCGTGGGAAAAAATAATGACCATAATGACAATTATGGCTACCACTTATTGTCCATTTTCTGTGTGGCCATCACTGTACTGCAGGCAGTACAGGCATCATCTCACCCAAGAACATGAGGCTAGACCCAAACTGCCTGCCCTGCACTGTGGTATCTGAGACAAAATTTGTGAGATTATGATGTGAGTTGACAGTGGGAAAAACTTAACAGTGTGTTTGAAAGCACTGATAATGGTCTGTGTGTTATCACTTGGAAAACCTGAATCAAGAAAAGGGAGCAGTCTTTGGATGGCATGCTGTAAAATAACTCTACTCCAGGGCTTCCCTAGTGGCACAGTGGTTGAGAATCTGCCTGCCAATGCAGGGGACACGGGTTCGAGCCCTGGACCGGGAAGATCCCACATGCAGTGGAGCAACTGGGCCCGTGAGCCACACCTACTGAGCCTGCGCGTCTGGAGCCTGTGCTCTGCAACAAGAGAGGCCGCGACAGTGAGAGGCCCACGCACCGCGATGAAGAGTGGCCCCCGCTCGCCGCAACTAGAGAAAAAGCCCTCGCACAGAAACGAAGACCCAACACAGCCAAAATTAAATAAATAAATAAATAAATAAATAAATAAATAAAATAACTCTACTCCAGAGTAGCCAACCTTGTGTTATGGCCACCCACCTGCTCCCCTCCACATCAGCCAATACACACACTGCTGTATCATCACTAAACCTCATGTTTTACTCCTCAGTTGACCCTGGAAGGCTACATTCTGTTTTGGTTTGCGCTTTGGAGGAATGACCAAAACAAAACTAACCATTAAAAAACAGAAAGCAGCATGAAACGGAAGAAGGAGATAACTCATTGAAATCCCTCTCTGCCTCTGCTAGTTATGTGACTCTGGGCATGTGGCTTAACTCCCTGAACCTCAGTTCTTCATTGGAAAATAGTGATAAGAAAAATTAAATGAGACAATGCAATGGATAGGCACTTAACAAATAACTTAAAACACTCCATTTTAAAAATGGATTGTACTTCCATTTTCTTTGTAGAGCCTACAACACATACCTACTTGTCCAAACAAGAAAACAAGATGATGCATTTTCTAAACACGATGGGAAGCCCTCATTTAACTTTTCGTGAATGCTGTGAATCAGCAGTACACCCACTCATTTCTACCTCCTAAAAAAGTCTCCAAAGAGAAGACAGGTTTTCTGGATCCCAGGAAAATGAACATGTCTTGCTTTTCAGTCAAGCACAGGCTAATCTCTTCGTGCTTTCCTCTGGCCTTGCCCGAACACTTGGCAGGGAGACTGTCAAGGGGTTGGTTTGTATAGATTCTATAAACATATCTCCAGTAACCTGACTGCTCTGAAATGCTGGGCTTCACATCAGGCTTTTCTGTGGCAGCCCTGCTTCCCCTATGGCCACAGCCCTCCTGCCTGGCAGCTGCAGAAAGAACATTCCCCATAGTTAAGGCCCAACAAGATTCAACTTTTACCATCAGGGTCTGGGCCTACCCTGTCTGATTGCTTTGGAGCCAGCCTCAAAGGTTTGCTTGGCTGGCTAGGGAGGAATTTTTACAATTAAAAAGAAAAAAAGTTGTCCAAGACAAATTCTGTAGGGTCCTGAGGGAGTCCCGAGGGTAGCTAATTGGAAAAACCATTTGCCCCCTTCACTGTCCCTCCCCCCACGGCCTCCCCAGCCTTATCCAGAGCAGCCACCCTATCTGGAAATGGCGACCATGGAAAATGTACCCTGGCGACTTGGTGTGAAAGATAGGCAAGGCTCCTAAAAAATCTTCTCGGAGGCTTATCACCTTCTTCTGGCTCCACAGCAGGCTCAGGCTCTGGGGCTGGAGGAAACTGCCTGTCTGTGAGCCTAGACAGGGTCTCATCAACAACTGATAAGGCTCTCTGTGAACGAGCAGGCGCTGTGGGGCTCGCTCGCCTCTCAAATGCCAGAGACGTTTGTAGGAAAATATACAGGGTCCAATGACCTCCCGTGAAGGAGGCTGGGCAAGCCTGCCATGTCAGCCGTGAAGCAGTGTTGCCCTACCCCCATCTCGGAAAGGAGAAAACCTAGAGGTCACTCCACAGGCCAGGGGACAAACGTTTGGTGGTCAGCTGGGACATCCGTGCACTGGCAACACTGATATACCTGATGAATTTATCACAAAATAAGCTCCAATCTATTCAGACTCTGAACAACCAAAGAGCTCCTATAATTAGAATTTCTGCAACCCTGTATATGAAGACAAAGAACATTAAAATGATGCCCTCTCATTTTGTAAGACCTTGAGGTCCCTTCCAAATGGAACCACTGAGTTCAACAAGGCACAGCACTGGAAAGGAAGAAATCAGATTTTATACCCCAGCTCTGCCCTCTAACTATCCATGTAACACTAGATAAATCAGGTTCCCCAGGAAAATGCAAATATTTACTCAGACTGGTTCTCATTATGTGAAAGACATTTATAAATAAATGGTACAACACTATATAAATAAAGGATTACTCCATTAAATATAAAATACTTAGACTATTTTCAGTGGTGAGTGCACTTGTACACTCGGATCCTTTGAAAACTGCCAATTCCTATGCAGCATGGTGAATTCAGTTAATCAAATGCATACTAAGTTCCTTGCACTGTGGAAAATAACACGGTAGAAGAAAAGACACAGCTCTCATACAAAGAACTGTAATGTCAGGCATATGCTATAATAAAAGAGTGAACATACTGTAATGGCAGGAAGATTACAGAAAAAGTCTCTCAGACAAAGTATAATCTGAGCAGAACCAAATGATGGCATGGCTTTGACCAGACACAGCAGTTGAGGAGAAATCAACAGCAAAAACCAAACAACAGGACAGACGCACTGGGAGAGGGTGATAGCAGGAAGCGGGCTGGTGGGGCTGCACTGAGAGGGGTAATGAAGATACTGGGGTGGGCGGCGGTGGGCAGGTGCCGTAGGGAGGGGTGTTCAACGCCAGGCTGAGGAGCTCCGATTGTATTATGCAGGCATGGAGAGCAACTGTAGGTATGTGAGGAGAAGAGTCATGCTGAGGAAGCGGACTGTGGCAGGAGACACAGGACAGACGGGAGGTGGGAAGAACCACAGGCGCTAGATGGAGGGTGGCAGCTGTGGGGAAGGCAGGGGCCGCTCAGAAGAGGCTTTTGCTGTGTGTTGAGTCTCTGATAATCCAAACATGTGCCATTCTCCTTCCTTTCTGGATAAGTAGGGGGTCACTCTACTGAATGGGCATTTTTTGCCTGTGTACTTCCTCAGGCTCAGCTGCAGTGTTAGGTCTCTCTCTCCTGTTCCAGGTCAAATTGATTTCCTAGCCTCTGATTCCGCACCAAAGCTTCACACTGGGCAGAGGGGGGAAATAGGTCAAAGTATATACAAGGAAAAGAAGAATAAAAATGGAGAACGACAAACAACTGTTTATGATTTTTATTATCACAAACAAAGTTTAGAAAACAATTCAAGTAGAAAAATGAAAACCACATGTATCTAGAGATATCTACTCTGGTAGATAACCTTCCAGTACTTTCTATATCTGTGTGTGGAGGGGGGGGAGGACCATTATAGTACTGTTTATATACTATTACCATTACAATTACTAATATAATTACTGTACTATTGCTTGTACTATTTAGCACTATCTAGAGAATGGCACATATTGAGACTTAATCAATATTTATTAAAGTAATAAATGACCATGAATGACTTAAGACATTGTTTTATAAACTGATTTTTCATTAATTACATTGTATATTGTGAACACCTTCCCATGTATTAAAACAATCTGTTGATGACTACATGATATTCTTCAATATATATATAACGCTGTACTTCACCAAACCTCATATGGTTGGGCACTTATTTTAAACAAAGCTGCAATGAACATTCTTACAGTTAAAGATGGACATTCATCATAATACCTTAGGAAAAAAAAATACCAGAAGGAGTTTTGCTGGATCAAAGAGTGTGCTTATTTTCAAGACTTTTGATATACACTGCTGGCTTTGGATATCCCCTAATGAATTACCCTGTAAACACCTTATGTCAGTTCACGCCCCCGTCTGCAGTAGATGCAGATTCATTTCCCCAACCAGGCAGTCTGACCGTTGATGTTATCTTTCCCTTCATCTTTGCCCATTTGATGGGGGAAAAGTTATCCCATCCTAACTTTCCATTTCTTTGATTACTTAATGACTATGAATTTATTTTACTTTTTTTGCCTTTAGTTATACTTTGGGGTGGGGGAGGGATTTCTTGCTCATATCTTTTAACTCTTCTTCGAAGTTCTTCTTTATTTGTAAAGAATTATAGACATTAAGAATATTAACGCTTTGTGGGAAATATTGCAAATGCTTTCAGTTTGTCATTTTGTGTGTGTGTGTGCGTTTTCAGCTGTACCATTTAAAATACTTATAAAATGAATCCATTATCTTTCCTTTATGATTTCTGCCCATAGCATCATGTTTTAAAAAGCCTTTGCTGGGCTTCCCTGGTGGTGCAGTGGTTAAGAATCTGCCTGACAATGCAGGGGACAAGGGTTTGAGCCCTGGTCCGGGAAGATCCCACATGCCGCAGAACAACTAAGCCCGTGCACCACAACTAATGAGCCTGTGCTCTAGAGCCCGCAAGCCACAACTACTGAGCCCACATGCTGCAACTACTGAAGCCCGCGCGCCTAGAGCCCATGCTCTGCAACAAGAGAAGCCACCGCAATAAGCCTGTGCATCGCAATGAAGAGTAGCCCCCGCCCGCCGCAACTACAACTAGAGAAAGCCCACGCGCAGCAACGAAGACCCAATGCAGACAAAAATAAATAAATAAATAAATAAATTTTTAAAAAAGAAAAAACAGGCTTCGCCACTCCAAGATTAAATATACTTGTAATCATGATAATTATCTATATCTTCTGATATTTCACAGCTCAAAGCCATCTGAAAATTATTTTGGTTAGATTTTTTTTGAGCTCCAGCTTCATTTTTCCAACTAGTTAGGTATTTGCCCCAATATCATTTATTAAATAATCTATCCTTTATCTCTTGATTTGAAATGTCATTTTTATCAAATCTCAGTATTTAATTCCAGTAATTGGTGTGACTGTCTCTTTAGGTACCAGTATTGTATTGTCTTACTTATTGTAGCTTTACAACATTTCTTCACATCTCTTAAGGCAAGTCCTCCTTCGTTATTCTTCTTTTTCTAAATTTTCTATGTTAGTCTCCCTTGTTTATTCCTCCACATGAATTTTAAAATAATTTTGATGTGTTCTCAAAAAATAATGCTATTGGAATTTCTACTGGAATTGTACCTCATTTACAAATTAAATAAAGAATTGACATCACTACAATACCGAGTTTCCACGAGAGAACTTGGCTTACATTTCCATTTACCCAAATTTGCTTTTATGTTCCTGAGTAATGCAGTGAAATGTGTTACACACAGATACCACCCAGTTCTTGTTCATGTTATTCCTAAGTGTTTTATGTTTTCAGTTGCCAAATGGGACTTTTCCTACTATATTTTCCAACTCATTATCACTGTTATATAGGAAAGCCATTATTTTATCTCCCTGTTACCTGATAAGTTCTATTATTAATTCCAATAACTTTTCAATAGATTCCTCTGGATTTCCTCAGTATGACAATTTATACTGCCTCAAGTTGGTTAAGCAGGAACCGTGTTGTCCACGAGCCTCTTCTCTGCATTGTTCTGAGTTAGAGTTAGCCAAAAGGGGAATATGGACAACGTTTGGACATGGAGGTGAAGCAGCAGCTGTTATTCTCTGAAGGTCGTTCACAGTGAGTGTCAGGCAGATATGGGATCACCACGAACCCCAAAGCCCCACAGACACTTAGCAGCAGGTGCTAAGAGGTAATAGCTACACAGAGACAGCTTTCCATAGACCTCCCTGTGCTTCACTTTGGTGGCTGGAAGTGCTCGGCCTCTTGGATTGACTGGTTTGTTGACTCTTTGATCCTTCAACTTCCCTCCTGAGCTTTCACTTCCCCAATTCCTTCCACAATTGTGTAAGGTGCAATTCTTGTAATAAATCTCTTCTATAACTCAGTGGTTCTGCTTTCCTGATTGAATCATAACTGATACAGCACAAAAATAATCTTGGAATCTTAGTGCTAAGAAGGATCTTGTAGTAGGGTTGCCTGACAGACTACAGGACACCCAGCTACATTTGAATTTCAGAGAAAACATTTTTAGCATAAGTATGTTCCAAATATTGAATGGGATGTACTTACACAAAAAATTGTTTTTTTCTCTGAAATACAAATTTAACTGGAATTTAACACATGTACACTTCTTTCCCCTTTTAAATTTGTCAGTCTTACCTTAAAGTTTACCTAGTTCCGTCTCTTCAATTTACAGAGGGCAAAACTTCAACCCAAGGCTGGTAATAGAACTTGGCTAAGGTTACCCATCCTGTAGTGGCAGAACCTGGGAAGAGTCCAAGAGGCCTGACCTCTAGCCTGCGATGTTTTTTTGTTTGTTTTCCCCATTGCATTGATGAGAAAGCTGATATCAGAACTGGAAATTTGCTGTCCTCATCACAACTGCACAATTGGCAACAGAGAATTTGTTTAGTGGACTTAATAGCATATTTGGAGATGGTTCTCACATAGGCAATCTGTGTGGCAATCCAGAGTAAGTTTGTTGGACAAAGATTTTGAACTTTGGTTTTATATGTGTATCAACTATATTTGCTTGGGACCTCAACTGCCAGAATCTCTGACTGAGACTAGAAGTTTGGCCACAAGCTCCTTGTCCTAACAAAGGGTCGCCAAAGGGAACTGTGAGAGGGCAGAGCAGCCCTCTCTTGAAGGCATGAGTGTTTCGATTAAGCCTTGCATTTCTGTTAGCATTGGTTACCTGCAGGAGAATAAGACTCCAGGATAAGGAAGGAAGGAAAGGGGGGAGGGGAAGAAGGGAAAAGTGGGTTACTAAATGGGATAGTAGATGAAGAGCTGAATTTACTAAGATGCAAATAACAAATACAGGTTTCCCCAGCTATCCAAAAGTAGAGTGTTCCTAAGAAACTTTCGTAAAGCAGAAATGACATAAAGCGAAGAAGCACTTTTCTTTTTTATAAAAGAGAAAATTTCTTCCGGGTAGCAAAAACAGGTACTGATGAAGGTCTTTCATAAGAGCAAAGTGGCATATAGCTAACTTTCAAATAGCAGGGGATCCCTGTGTAAGGTTCTTTTTTTGATAGTAGCCTCTTAAGAGAAGTGAGATTTGCTGTCCTCATCACAACTGCACAATTGGTGACAGAGAATTAATTAAGGATCAAGGAATAGGGGTAAATAAAAATAAGGATTCTGGTGCTAAGACCCTCCTTGTGGAGCTGAGGCTGAGCAGGTCACTTTGCACGCTTCCCTCCCACACAGATGCACACATACATCCTACCCTTATATAGTTGAAACTATTTTATTTTTTTAACATCTTTATTGGAGTTTAATTGCTTTACAACTGTGTGTTAGTTTCTGCTGAATAACAAAGTGAGTCAGCTATATGTATACATATATCTCCATATCCACTCCCTTTTATGTCTCCCTCCCACCCTCCCTATCCCACCCCTCTAGGTGGTCACAAAGCATCAAGCTGATCTCCCTGTGCTATGTGGCTGCTTCCCACTAGCATCTATTTTACATTTGGTAGTGTATATATGTCCATGCCACTCTCTCACTTCGTCCCAGCTTACCCTTCCTCCTCCCTGTGTCCTCAAGTCCATTCTCTATGTCTACGTCTTTATTCCTGTCCTGCCCCTAGGTTCTTCAGAAGCTTTCTTTTTTTTATTTTTAGATTCCATATATATGTGTTAGCATATGGTATTTGTTTTTCTCTTTCTGACTTACTTCACTCTGTATGACAGACTCTAGGTCCATCCACCTCACTACAAATAACTCAGTTTCCTTTCTTTTTATGGCTGAGTAATATTCCATTGTATATATGTACCACATCTTCTTGAAACTATTTTAAAATAGTAAGAGTAATCATGAAAAGGAAGTATGAATTATAAGGTGTATGTGGAAAAGAGGGTTGCTGTCTCATATCCCACTTTATGAAATACTAAGAATAATAACAACAATAATTATTATTAACTAGGCATCAGGAACTCTGACATACATCAACCCAGCTATGGAACACTGCCTTTGTTCCTTGATTTCTCCTAAATGATCACAATGGGAAGTGGTATAAAGTAAGCATTTACTGATACTAACACTTTGGGGGTCACCATGAGGAAAGATTATATCAAAATAAAGTTGGTCCTCTTTTGATGTTTCCACATTCGTGAATTCACTTACTTGATAAAATTTTTTTGTAACCCCCCAAATCAATACTCACAGTGCTTTCATGGTTATTCATGGACATGAGCAGAGTGGAAAAATATTTGACTTACCCGACATGCACAGTCTCAGCTGAGGTGAGAACAAGGCAACACTCTGTCTTCTGGTTTCAACTCATACTGTAAACGAGAGTCCTTTGTGCAGACTATTTATTGCCACTTTTTCACATTTTTGTGCTTTTTGTTGGTGGTTTCACTGTTTAAAATGCCCCTCAAGCATAGTTGAAGTGCTGTCTAGTGTTCCTAAGTGCAAGAGACTCTGATGTGCCTTACGGAAGCAATATGTGTATTAGATGAGCTTCTTTCAACCACAAGTTATAGTGCTATTGGCCATGAGTTCAATGTTAATGAATCAAAAATATATTAAAAGGTGCCTTTAAACAGAAACACATGAAATAAGGTTATGTACTGACAGTTGATGAAAATGTTGTGACCAGAGGCTCACAGGAACCTAACCTTGTACCTTCCCTAGGAACAATGAATGGTTCAGAAGTCATTAATTCAAGGTTTGCGGCAAGACTAAGACAGAATCGACTGTATGAGAACTTAAGAGTAGCTTTTAAACAATTCAGTTATTAAAAGTATCTCCATCATAACTACCATGGGGAACTTCTGCGTGACTGTCTTTTCTCTTGAGCTTTCAACCTCCAGCTATTTTCTTAGGCTGTCTTCCTCCAGTCTTTTGTCATCTTACCCCCCATTCCCTATTCTGGGACCTGCTATCCTCCTTCTGGAGATTGCTCTGGAAGCCCAACCCTGGACTTAGAAGGCAGAGCAGCTTGTTTCTCTCTGCCTAACTTGAACCTCAGGCCATGCTCTATGGGGTCTTTTTACAACAAGATGGTCCATTAAGGCATTGCACAAAACAAAAACAGATTTCCCCCTGACAAATTCTGCCAATTTTGAAATTAACCTTTTTTCCCTCCGAAACACACACACGCTTATGTATATTTTCTGATGCTTATTTGATGAGCCAATTGATGGTATTGTAGGCACAACTGTATCTGGGGTTTAGCTTGGAAATAAACTTTCAAGAGACACATTGGGCCACCTTTGTATTTCTGCCAGTGAGGAGAGTAAAGGCAGTGCTGGTGGTTAAGAACCAGAGAGTCTTAATTTTCACATCAACACCTATTTTTAAAGGAGGCAGATGGAGGTGATTTAGACAAGTTTCAACTCCATTTTGCCCTGAGCAAGCCAGGGAGGAGCTGATTGGATAATTTTTTTGTTTTTCTGAACTAGTCTTGTCATCTAAGAAAAAGTTGACAGTCCCCTATCAGTGCCCCTTTATGTCATCACCAAATCACTCCTGCCTCCATAAGAAAAACTTAAGCAGGAGTCCAATCTGCTGTACAGACATGACCTCACAGGGTCTCAGATATAGGGCCTCATTTTATGTTAAGTGATATTTTTTTCCTTTTTTGTCTTGCCACATGAGAAATCTGCTTTTAGAATGCATGGGAGAGGACTGTCTGCTACTTCTTATTAGTGTAACTTCTAAGAGACCTGAGAAAACATGATTACAGCCATTGTTCAAACAAAGAAAAACATCAGACTTAAAAACAGTAAATGCAATGACTTAGACCATGTTAACTGCTTTAAAGAAAGGGTCAAAAGAGGGTGAGGAGAATTGATCGGTAAGCTGGCTGCTAAAACATTTTAAATGAAAAACGTATCTATCTATCTATCTACCCTATGGCTTCCTGATTTTTTTTTTAATTGAGCATTTCTCTGCCTTTGGTTCTGTAGCTTATGGAGTTTCCCCAACTATTTATTCTCAGTTATGAAGGGGAAAAGTTTGGGACTGGTTAAGGTCAATGTGTAAAACGGGATTACTGTAGATGATAAATCAAAAGTCTGAGTTTTTCCAACATTTTGCAGTAATCTTTCTTGGGAAGAAAATACACATTTTTCTACAACTTGTTTATCAGTTTTTATTTTGAAAATAAATTCTCTGCCATTTAAGAATTGCAAAAAATTCCTACGGGAAGAACCAGACTAGAAATAGATTGTGCTGGACTTGGAGCTCAGCAAGCACTGTGAAAGATAGTGTAATAGGATACATAAGGGTTTGCTAATTGGACTGGGAATTCATGAGGGAGAGCAGTTGATAACTCTGAAGTGATCTGGGATAGAATAACATGTCAGCATTAGAATAAAATGAAAAAATGAGTCAGCATAAAATGATTTTGGAGATCATCTGTTGTGAATATACTTAGATGGGATGCTATTTTTGGCAACAGTTGCTATTATTTTACTTTAATAAATATTTATAAATTGTTTCAAAATCCTTTATCAACTGTCTGTAGTGAGTGCACAGTGTGAGTATTTAGCTTTGACATATTTACGTATAAGAGTGTGTAGAAGGAGGTGAATATGATAAGAAAAAACAGCAATGTGTATTCATTCAAAATAAATGTCCTAGATTCTGGCTGCATTTTAAAATAAATTCTAATACTTTAAAAATATACTAGAAATGGAGTTCTAGCTCAAAATGGCATTGGCTGGTAGCTCTGTGTTTAATAGTGTCCAACTCCTCAATAAATTAAATAGGAATACCAAAAAAGTGATGAAATATAAAATGATACTGCATTTTTTACCACCGATTCAGAGACTCCAGTATGTACCACCCAGAAAATTGGGCATAAGTTGTTCCTTCAATGACTGAACACATCTGCCTACAAACCTCTCTGCTCTGTTTCACATCTTCGTACAGTCAAAGAGCAAAAGCCAGATGTCAATTGGGTGGAAAATACAGGTAGAAAGCTTTCATTTGAGCATTGTACGTGGGATAGGTAACCACCATGAGAAACCATTAAAGATATGCACAGACATAGGATGAAAGTTGACAGACATGGGAGTGATGCCTGTTCATGCATTCCATCAGTACCAGACAAGTGAACGTCAGACACAGGGAAAGATGTCATCTGAATGGAAAAGAGACACATTAGTTGTAAGCTAGGAATTAGACTGGAAACTACGCACATCAATTAGCCTGCAGTTGTAGATCTGAAAAGGGACTTAGACCATCACATAAAAAGGGTAAGAGCAGGGCCAAGGTTAATTCACATACCCAATGTCTAGAAAGATTTCACTTTCCTCACGATTAATTCATTAAACAAATGTCCATTGAATCCCTATCGTATGCCAGGCCCTGTTCTAGACAGTGACTGAGTAAGAGAAGAAAACCAACATAAGTTTACTTTTTTTAAAGTACCACAAAACTGAGGAAAAAGAATAATGTAATAAAGATTCAGAACAAAAGCATAAACGTAGGAAATGTCTACTGTAAGATTCAGAATAAAATTTCAGAAAACAAATTGGTATATACAGAAGAGTACAACAGGAAATAACCTTAATAAATATGAGTAAATCTATTCAAAAAAATCTAAAATCAAGAGAATAAGAGGTAACAAAATAAGAAGGTATTACATTGCAGAGAAATAATTAAAAAACAAAATCTTTTGGAAGTCAACAGAAATACAGAATAAGGAATGGCAAATCACCATTTGAATAACAAATAGTATTTACAAGGGAGAGACCAGAATTACTACTTAACCAAAAAAGCTACATAAAGCAATAATCATCTAATAACTTTTCTGAGCTGAAGAAAGACCTGGAGATTAAATGAACTGACTAAACTCCAGGTAAAAATTATTGGAAATTGGCCCACTTCTTGGAAAAATTTAAACTACAAAAATAAATTTAAAATGTCATTAGCAGGAGGGAAAATCCGTTTCTTATAACAGAACGCAAACAAGGGTAGCCTCAGATACCTCTATATTTCTACTTCTAGATGACAGTGAAGCCACATCTATAGATTTTGAAGAGAAAATGTTTACCTAAGAATTTTATACCTAGGTAAGCTGGCTTTCATGTATGACCAACAGAGAGAAATTTTCAGGGAGGCAGGGCTTTAAAAGTTTTATGACATATGTGTTATTTTCTTTGAAGATAATTGGTTGAAGACATACTACAACCATTTGAATTGAGACAAAATTAAGTGATTAAGTATTGAGATGTGCTAGTATAAAAATTAAAATACAGATGTCCAAGTAGAGGAAAGGAAACAATAAACACAGGAGCAGAAATTAATAAAACGGAAAAGAGAAAAGCAATAGAGAACATTAATAAAACCAAAAGCTGATTCATTGTAAAAATATTTATAAAGGTAAAACTATGAACAGATTGACAGAAAGGAAAAAATACAGAAGACAGTAATTACTAACATCAGAAATGAAAGAGGGAATATCAATACAGACCCCACAGACATTAAAAGAATAATATGGAAATATTACAAGAACCCTATGAATAAAAGTTCAACAGCTTAGATGAAATGGTCAAATTCCTTAAAAGCCACAAACTACCAAAATTCATCCACAAAGAAATAGAGAATCTTACTAGTCCTATGTCTCTTGAAGAAATTGAAAATTTAGTTTAAACCCTCCCCAAAAAGAAAGCTCCCAGTCCACATGGTTTCATTGGTAAATTCTAACAAACATTTAAATAAATAATAGCAGAAATTCTACACAATATCTTCTAGAAGATAGAAGAGGGGAAAGCACTTTCCAAGTCCTCTCATGCAGCCAGCATTAACCTGATACCAAACAAGACAAAGATAGCACAAGAAAAGAAAACTAAGGCCATACATATACCCTTACAAATAGAGAGCAAAGTCCTTAAGAAAACATTATCAAATCAATTCCAGCAATCAATAAAAGAACCAATACATCACCAAAAAATGGGTTTTATTGCAGAAACACTAGGCTGTTTCAACGTTTAAAAATAAATCAATATAATCCACCATATTAACTGGCTAAAGCAAAAAACCACATGATCATATATTAACTGCTGCAGGAAAAGCATTTGACAAAATTCAACGCAAAAAAGATCCTAGGACTAATAAGTGAGTTTATTAGCAAGATCACAGGATACAAGGTCAACATACAAGAATCAATTGTATTTCTATATATTAGCAATCAACAACAATTGGAAACTGAAAAAAATTAAATACTATTTAAAGCTTGAAAAAAAGAGAAAACTTAGGCATAAAACCAAAAAAAACAAACAAAAAAACCCAACTAAAACCATGTTTAGGATCTGTATCTTGAAAACTACAAAATCTGATGAAATATCAAGGAAGACCTAAATAAGTGAAGATACATTCTGTATTCATGAATTGGAACACTCAACACAGTTAAGATATAAATTTTCCCCAAATTGATCTATAGATTTAACTCAATTGCAATCAAAATCCCAGCAGGATTTTTGAAGATATAGACAGGCTGACTCTAAAATTTATATGGAAAAGCAAATGAACTAGAATAGCCAAAACAAGTTTGAAAAAGAAGAGTAAAGTTGGAGGACTCAAACAGAAAGAGACCCACATAAATATGGTCAACCTATTTTTGATAATTAATAGTCCTTTAAAAAATGCTGTTGAAACAACTGAACAGTCATATGCAAAAAAAAAAAGAAGAGAAAAAAAAAAGAAACTCAAATTTTACCTCACATCTTATAACATTAACTCAACTAATCACAACTCTAAATATAAAATTTTGTAAAACCATAGAACTTTTAGAAGAAAACACAGGGGAAAATTTTTGTGACTTTGGGTTAAGCAAAGAGTTCTTGCATATAATACCAACAGCATGATATGGAAAAAATATTTTAATGATAAACTGGACTTAATTAAAATTAAAAGATTTTCTTCTGCATAAAACACTCAATAGAATTAAAATAAATACTTGCAAAATATTTGCAAACCATATTTCTGACATAGGACTTGTATCCAGAATATATAAAGAACTCTCAAAACTCAACAATAAGAAAATAACAATTCAATTTTTTAAAAATGGTCCAAAGATTTGAACAGACATTTCACCGAAGATATTTGGATGGCAAATAAACACATTAAGATACTTAACATCATTAGCCATTAGAAACATGTAAATTAAAACCACAATGAGACACTTCTATACACCTATTAGAATAGCTAAAAAAAATTCTGACAATACCAGATGCTGACAGTCAGAGAGTAACAGGAACTCTCATTCTTTGCTAGTGGGTCATCCAACTTTTTCAGTAAAGAGCCAGATAGGAAATATTGTAGACTTTGCCTGCCAAGAGGCAACATAGAGGATATTATGTAGGTACTTATAGATCAACCATTTAGAAATGTAAAAACCAGTTTTAGTTCATGGGTCATACAAAAATAGATGGTGGCCACGTTAGGGCTATGGACCATAGTTTGCCAACCCCTGTTCTACAACATAGCCAGTGCAAGAAGAAAACACACACACACACACAAATTGAAAGAAGGAGGACAAATTATAATTATTTCTGATGATATAATTGTCTTTCAGGCAAACTCAAGGCATTAACTATTCAACTTTGAGAATTCAGGAAAACGGGTAATTATAAAACGCCCACAAATTATAAAATACCAATAAACACGGGCCTAGATCCATTTAAAGCCAGTGGTTCTCACTTGGTAAAGCAGATCTTCTGGGAGGATTTTTAAACGCAGATTTTGGGGCTCCCACCCCAGATTGTCTAATTCAAGAGTACTGAGTCGAGGTCCAAGGATCTATATTAAAAACAAGCTGTCCAGTTGATCCTAACATAAGTAGTCCACGAACCATACTTTAAGTTCTGTTTTAATTCTTCACATTAATCTCTTCTAAATTGATGTTTGTTAACCTTTTGGGACTCTCAAATACCTGTGAGAATTTTATAAAGATTCATACAGGGACTTCACTGGTGGCGCAGTGGTTAAGAATCTGCCTGCCAATTCAGGGCACACGGGTTCGAGCCCTGGTCTGGGAAGATCCCACATGCCACAGAGCAGCTAAGCCCATGCGCCACAACTACTGAGCCTGCGCTCTAGAGCCCGCGAGCCACAACTACTGAAGCCCGCGTGCCTAGAGCCCGTGCTCCTCAACAAGAGAAGCCACCGCAATGAGAAGCCCGCGCACCGCAATGAAGAGTAGCCCCCGCTCGCCGCAACTAGAGAAAGCCCACACGCAGCAACAAAGACCCAACACAGCCATAAATAAATAAATAAATAAATAAATAAATATTTTAAAAAAAGATTCATACAATATAAAATGGACACTGCCGCACCCCACCCCCACACTCCCCCTGCAAATCCACATATATACCAAGGAGTGAAAGAAAAGTCTCCTATTGCAATGGGATGGGGGACAGATAGGTTTTAGTATGGCTTCACTTGAATAAGGGACTTGGGCTACAATACTGGGTTACACTTGCTTGAATTTTGAGAAACAATTAGGAGAAATACTGGAGGGCAGTGAAGTGTAAACAGAGAACTAGCCCACAGGAGTAGATTTTAAGTCTTTTTGTGCAGACCATTTTGGGGCTTCGAAGGCAGCTTTCTCCACCTTCCCTCAATACCCACCCCCTCCTACCACCACTACCACCATTCACAACCACAGTATATCTGTCCATCTTGTATCTCGCAGTTATCATCCCCAGCTTTATGTACCTAAGGGCATGTTCAGCCTTGAGCAGAAGGTCCAAGAAGAGGAGGAAGTGACAAATACAACTGGAAATCTTACTTGGGGGCAGAAAGTCAGGGAAAAGGTTTAGAACTTTATCCTAAAAATAATGGGTAACAGTTAAATGATGGGGAAATTGGGGAGAGTAAAATGACAAAAGGAGAGTTTTCATGTCAATATAATGTCTTGTTAAATGAGTAAAGGGACATTTGCTTATTTTTTATTATTATCACTTAAGACTTCATTCACATAATCTCACAGTTGACTGAACACTCCCCTCTGACCTCTTCCTCCTCAGGGACCAACTCAGGTTTAATAGAAGCTTTTGTCTCTATCTCTGCCTTTGACAGCTGGGAGATTAGCAGGGACTTGGCTAATTAGTATTTAACTGTTTGCTAATGTTCCAGTGGGTCTGTCGATCACAATCTAGTTTAAAATGGATTCAAAGTTTTCAAAATCTTGAAAAAGGATGCTGTGTCAGAACTGATTCAATTTCTTGAAAGGATTCTAGCAAGAATCAGATCTACATTTATGATCTTTTCAGTCACATTCCCTAACAAAACCATGTTTTGAATTGGAAATATGCCACAATCCTCTTTAGGTACAGGGGCTATGGAATGAGAGTAAAGAATGAATTGAAGGGTCTCCATGGAGACATGAGCTCTCATGGGTCTCCAGCGAAAGCAGTCCTGCAATGACATGCTCTCATATGCTTCCCAGGGGGCTTAGGAGACACATGAGGAGATAAGCCTCAGTATGTGATATTTAGCCCCTGAAGTTTACTAAAAGGTACCATTCAACTTGATACCTACTTTTATTCATTCGGGCAGTCAGTCATTCAAAACAAATTTCCTTCTTATGTGCTAGGCAGTGAACTAATGGTGAGGATACAGAGATGGAAAGATCTGACCTCTAAAGAAGCTGGCATTTTAGAAGGGAGACAGGCGTGTAGACAATTACCATGCTATATGCAACACGATGTCTTAATAAGGCATAACATGGAGCAATAGGGGCACAGAAGAAGGAAGACCTATGTCATGAGACAGCTGCTTAGGAAAGACTTCAGAGGAGGTAGCACTTTGACTAGGTCTTAAAGGATGAGTAGGAGATTCCCAGAGGAAGAGTAGGGGCAGAGAATTCTAGGCAGAGGGAACAGCATTTTTAAAAGCATAGAACAAAATGTAAGACAAGAGAAAAGGCAATGGTTAGATCATGGGCATTTCATATGCCACGTTAAGGAATTTAGACTTTAGAGCAACATGCTCTAAAGTCAAGACATGCCACTTGACTAGCTGTGTGAGCTTAAGTTAATTACTCTAACTTTCTGGAACCTAGGGTCTTCATCCGAAATGGGGGCAACCAAATGTCCAAGTGCCAGCATAGTGTTTCACATATAGGAGGTGCTTGAATCGTATTGCATATAAAAGTAGCTCAAACAAAACAGGTGTTTATATCTCTTCACATAAGAGTGCAGGGGCAGGCATTTCGGAACTGATATGGCAGCACTGCTACCTTCAGGGACCCAGGCTCCCCTACCCTAGAATGTGGATTCCACCTTTAGGATCTCCTCATGTACAAGATGGTTATCAGAGCTCCATTCTGAGCAAGAAGAAGAGCAAAGGGGAGAACCTCCCAGCTGGATCAACTTGAAGCTTTAAGCAGCCTTCCTAGAAGCTCCACACAACCCTTCGACTTTCATCGTATCGGCTTTCACATGCCTATGCCTTGGCTGCAGGAAGCCTAGACTATAGAGTTTTTTAGGGGAGCATATTTCCATACCAAATAAAACCAGGGCTTTGCTATGAAGAAGGAAGGGGAGAATGGACGTTGGATGGTCATTAAAGGGTGCTACCAGAGTACTCGACTAAGACTCGTTTTATCCCCGCTTTGGCAAGTCAGCACAGTTTAAAAGGAAAACATGTTTTGAAGTCAAACACATTTGGGTTCACACCCCAGATCTGCCACTCATTCACTACATAAACTCATTCACCTTTAACACTCTGAGCTTCAGGTTTATCACGTATAGAACGAAGGCAGTAATGCTGACCGAACAGGCTGTATAATACCTGACACGTGTACTCAGTAGATAAAGATCACCCCCCGACCCCTTCCAGTCCTCTCTCACCAACCTGGCAGAAGTGTAGAGCATCAGGTCTAAGTCCAGCTTGTCAGTCAGCTGTGCTCTTCCATCCTTGGGAGAGAGACATCAGAGTCAGGATCTTCTGAGTGAGTCAAAATCAAAGTCAGACAGAGAGTCCAGGTCTGGCATCTGAAGAAGGAAGGCAGAGAAGGGGGATCAAGGTGTAAGTCAAGAGAATGCAAGCCAGAGAAACAAGAACATAGCAAGAGGTTATAAGAGACAGAGTCTAGAGACATTCCTGCCACTGGAGAAGCAGGATGTGACGTCCTGGGTGTGGGAACTCTAATTTTGAAATATCAAGGGGGCACTATTAAGTAATAGATTATATTAAATAAAGCCTGGACTCTGTGTGAAATGGACCTGATGTTAAATACAATTCTTTGGTTCATGATCTGTCCAATACAAAAGCTCCCTGGTAGAGGGTTGAGGGGTCCAAACACAAAAGCATCTAATAGTGGTATCTAGGGGCTGGTAACCTTGAAGTCTGCAAACAGCATGAAAAATAAGCAATTAACTTCATGAATATCTTAGTCCCTGATATTTGATTGCAAGGAACAGAAACTCATACAAAGCAATTCAAATAAAAGAGAAGTTTATGGAAAGGTACAACTGGCAATTTCACGGCCACTTGAAACCAGAATGGACTTGAATGGTCTCTTTGGGAGCCCATGAGGCCTGGACCTTGTCAGCTAGGAAGGAGGCTGCTGCCTGGTCTTTCATTTCTGCTTCTCTCTGCCCCCCTGCTTCATTTCCTGCCTCTATCGGCACATTGCCCTATTCTGTTTACTCATAACTTGTGAACCCTTTCTTAACCTTAACGGTACACAGCATTTCATTGCAATGGTGATGACTCAGGCTCTTACTCCACAAGTCTCTTCCATTCAAGTGTCTACATCTGATAGCTACAATTTCCTAGTCTCTTAGTTAAACTCAACCTCTAGGTTGAAAATCATCTTAGCTCAACCAGCCTAGATTGTTTCCCGAGGCAGATGTCCAGTTCTAGTCTAACCAGCTGTGGCTAAAGGGTAGGGCAGGGTCACATAGCTCTGTGGACAACCAAGCCTTCTCCTGTTCTCCTAAATTCATGATGTGAGTAGACAAGAGTAAATTCAAGACTTAAAGTTATAGTTGCATAGCTAAGATGTGCCATCTACTACCACACCCTACCACAGTCACCAGGACATGACCTTTGCTGTTATTTCCACTGCTATGACTCCCTCCATCACTATAACAACCCACACCACAATCACTTCTACTATCACTCCATCCTCATCACCACCATTATCACCACCACCACCCTCACCACCACAGTCCCTACCATAATCACTTGCCATGACTACCATCATACCACCACCTCCCCATCATTAAAGCCATCTGCACCTTCACCACTCTCATCACACAACCACTACTACCACTACTTCCATTACCACCATCACCACCACTTCTATCACCACCACCACCACCACTTCTATCACCACCACCATCACCATCCCCCTCCAAAATTCCCACCAGCACCATTCCATTACCACCATTATTGGTGCCACTAACACCACCTCCATCACTACTGTCACTACCACCTACACGATTGCACCCAACCCCTACCACAATTATCACCACTATCACATTACTACCACCACTACCACTGCCTTCAACATTGTCATCACCACCATCATCACTATTTCTGCCACTGCCTCCATCACCATCACTACTAACTCTACCATCATCACTACCACTACCACCACTGCTATCGCCACCTGTAAAAACCTAGGCTGGAAACAAGGATTATACTGTGGGTGACCTACTCTTAGCAGAGAGAGGAGGTGTAAATAGGATAGGTGCCTATGACTTTTCCAACTACATCAATGCCAGTAATTCTCCATAGTCATTAGTCCTGAAAACTGACAGGTGTCTTATCCTCCATAGCCAATCAGTCATTAAGTAATATAGATTCTTATTTCTAATTTGCCATCTCTTCCTTATTTTCCTTTCTGCTGCCATCATCCCTCATTTCACAAATGGATGATTACACCTGTTTCCTAACTGGCTCTCTGCCTACAGTCTATCTCCCTCCAAAGCATATTTCACATCCTGCCAAATAAATCTTTTTAAAATATTGATTTCTTTTCTGCTCTGCTCAAAAAGCCAAATTTTCCCATCTAGAACTAAAATCTCTAAATCCATATTACTTTTCAAGTCTTATTTCCCATGACTCTCCCCCTGGAACTCTGGGATCCTGCTAGGCTGACACACTCATTATTCTTCAAACCTAACGTGGTCAATGCACATCTCCACACTATTGTTCAAACCTGTCCTCTCTTTGGTCTGTCTTCTACAATCCTCTGTTTCTATGTAAATTCTACTTATTTCTCAAAACTGGGCTTAAACCAAACATCTTCCATGGAATTTAAGGGATTCCTCTTAAGTAGATTAAAGGATTCGGCTTCAGGATGACAGACTAAATTCCCATGATAGACTCTCCATCTCCTGAGTCCTCAGAAAAATGATGGTAAAGCAACAGAAAGGTATAAAACTATAACAGCAAGTGAATAGAAGGATACTCATCAACAGACAAGAGATTTTAACAAATTTCCAGATGATAGAAAGTAAATGCAGGGGCATCAGTGGCTTGAAGCACAGCAGGGGAAATAGCAACCTTGAGGAAGCTGCAGGAATCCAAAAGCAGCAGAACCACAGAACCTCTGGACTCAGAGGGAACACACACGAGAGTGGAAGTAAGAAGCAGAGCTGAAAACCAGGGAATGAGTGACGGACTATAAACAAAATAGCAAATACCTCCCTCCTTGCACAAATCTCAAGCAGGCAGGCATTTATCCATAGCCAAAAAAAGGGGGTGTAATTTTCTTTTTAAAAAAAAATTACAGTATATCTGGAGTGAACTAAGGCAACTATTGGAGGTGTTAGTGCCTAAAAGTAAAGCAGTCATCATCCTGGCTTTTGGAAGCAGAATAATTAGCTCCCCAACTGCTCGCCTGAAAGACACGTCTGCCAGTAACAAGTCCATGCCCATGTACAGAGGTTTGCCTGCCTAGTCCATACTCTTAAATATCTACAAACACTCAAAGGTATCCAGACATTTTAGGGGAAAAAAGCAGTTTGAAAGAGAAAGAGCAAGGGAAACTGAACATGAACATAATACAAGTTCAGTGATTTTAAAAAATAAATCTAATCAGCAGGCTCAGTGAGATTTGAAAAGCTATTTAATCCACAAATCAAGAATGGGGGGGCTTCCCTGGTGGCGCAGTGGTTGAGAATCTGCCTGCCAATGCAGGGGACACGGGTTCGAGCCCTGGTCTGGGAAGATCCCACATGCCACAGAGCAACTAGGCCCATGAGCCACAACTACTGAGCCTGCGTGTCTGCAGCCTGTGCTCCACAACAAGAGAGGCCGCGATAGTGAGAGGCCCGCGCACCGTGATGAAGAGTGGCCCCCGCTTGCTGCAACTAGAGAAAGCCCTCGCACAGAAACGAAGACCCAACACAGCCAAAAATAAAAAAATAAAATAAATAAATTAAAAAAAAAAAAAAGAATAGGGGAAGGAATGATCAGGGTATAAGTAGTTTTGGAAATTAAAAATATGATTGTGAAATAAAAATTCAATAAAAGCACTGGGGAAAAAGTCTAGAAAATCTCTCAGAGCATAAAAGTAAAAAGGCAAAGGGATGAAAATTATGAGCAATAAAGATTAGAGACACAGAGCATCAAACCAGGAGGTCTAACATCCACTAAGAGAAGAGTGAAATGAACAAGAATAAATAAGTGCAGAGGAGATAATTATCAAAGAAATAACCAAAGAAATTTTCCAGACCTAAAGAGGAAAGTGAATTTCAAATTGAAAAGATCTACAAAATACAAAATGGAATGAATCAGAAAAAACTCACACTTAACCTATCATTGTCAAAAATAGCTATTTTTCATTTATAAAGCCAGACAGGACCATATAACGTTTGGTAAAATCTATGTATACATACATATACAACACTTAATATTTGTAGTCAAATATATCTTTAATAAAAATATAAATATACATAATACATGCCATTAATAAAAATAAAAACAAAGGTAATGGGGAAAGAAATGGAGGCTTAATATAATTTAATACTAATACAAATTATGCCTACAAATAACTCCATATTGGCTGTTGTGATATCTGGTAGAGTAAGTCCTCCAGCTTTGTTCTTCTTCAAGATTGTTTTGGCTATCTTTAGTTTTTTTCATTTTTTAATAAACTTTAAAATTAGCTTATAATTAAAGAAAGAATAAAAACACTGAGATTTTGCTTGGGATTGCACTGAATCTATAGATCGGTTTGGTAGGGAAAGAATACACATCTTCTAAAAATATTTAGTTTTCCAATCCATGAACATAGTACAGTTCCATTTATTTAGGTCTTCTCTAATTTCTTTCAATAATATTTTATAGTTTTCTGGGTAATAGCCTTGAATATCTCACATTAGACATACTTGTAGGTATTTGATGTTATTTTTATCCTATTGTAAATGATATATTTTTAAAATTTCATTTTCTAACAATCTATACAATTGATTTTCATAATAGTTTGAATATTGACACGTATATGCAGCCACCTTACTACGCTCACTGATTAATCCAAATCTATAGATTCTTTTGCATTTTCTATGCACAGCAGTACAGCATCTGCTACTAATGATGCTCAGAATTGGGATTACTGTGTCAAAGGGTATGAATACATTTAAGGCTTTTGATTAATATTGTCAAAATACTGTCCAAAAATGTTGTTTATTATTCTTCAATCAGCAATAAATAAAAGTGCTGATTTCATCATTTTCCCATTAGTATTGAGAATTAACTTTAAAGTTTTTTTTAAATTAATTTATTTATTTATTTTTGGCTGAGTTGGGTCTTTGTTGCTGTGCACAGGTTTTCTCTAGTTACAGCGAGCGGAGGCTACTCTTCCTTGCAGTGCATGGGCTTCTCATTGTGGTGGCTTCTGTTGTTGTGCAGCACGGGCTCTAGGCACGCGGGCTCAGCAGTTGTGACTCACAGGCTCTAGAGCACAGGCTCAGTAGTTGTGGCACACAGGCTTAGTTGCTCCACGGCATGTGTGATCTTCCTGGACCAGGGCTCGAACCCGTGTCCCCTGCACTGGCAGGCGGATTCTTAACCACTGTGCCACCAGGGAAGTCCCGAGAATTATCTTTAAAAAACAATATAAAATCAGAGGATATTTTAAAATGAGACTTTTTTCTAGTGTGATCAGTGTTGGTCCTCAATTTTCGAAATTCCAAAGATCCAAGGGGTCAGATGTGTGTAACACAAGAATATTTCCAAAGAGCTGGAAATTCAAAGACAATGTTATCAATTGGCTGTTTATATATACTGTTTATACAAGTTTTGTGCACTGCTATTTTCTGATAATATTAGTATATTAGCATTTTCCCAGATTATTATAGGCATTTGTAAAGAAAAGTCATTGGCACTAATGGTATAATATTCCAACAGGTGAATATATCATATTGTACTTTGTCATTCCCATGTTGTTAGTCATTAAAGTTTACCCATTTTTTTTGTTATTATAAATAATGCTGCAATATACATCTTTGTGCATAAAGCTCTTCCATTAATCTAGTTAATTTTCTTATACTAGATTGCCAAAAGGAGAATTACTGGGATAAAACGTGAATATTTTTAGGCTATTGATACATTGTCAAATTGTGCAAAAATCACTTGAAAAGCATTTTTAGAAACATAAAGTAATATGGTTTGGGGGACAAGAAGGATGTGTTTTCATTTTTTTAAGAGGAAAACATTCCTACAGAGGCAAATTTACAATGAAGCTAATGAAGCATGGACTGCAGGGCTCCTCACTTGCACAGGCTCCTTCCTAGGCCTTGGATGACCACCCGTAATGTGCTCACATGGTCACATGTTGTTTGTTTTTTAAGTTGCTGAAGTAAGACATTTTAACCCGATTTGCAAGATTGCTGTCTCTTTCCACTCTATCTGCTACTTCATCACACCTCCCATCAGGTTGCTGGTTTCAAAATGTCATGTGCAAGCTTTCAAGCCTCACAAAACCTGCATCTGCCCCTAAATTTCTACTTAAGACTGGCAAGTTGAAAAATGCCGGTATCCATATACTAAACCCTATGGAGTTCATGTTCCCAAACAGAGCTGGTTTTGAGAAAAGCCAAGAGCTATGCTCTGGGCCAGCTCTTGGATGCAAGAGCAGGATAAAAGCTCTTAAAACTCTATTTGTTGAAAGATGGCTTTCCTGGACAGATGGAAAAGAAGACTGCCAGAGGCTCAGCCTTCGAGAGGAAGAAAAAGTCTCCATCAGGATCCTTGCTCTGGATTCCAGGAAAAGAATCCAGTTCCTTTCGTCTGTGTGACTGTGCTCACAGCCCTCGGCACCATTCCAATGATCAGCCTGAAGGAAGGGCTCTCCAAAGCACCACACCAGGGCCAGGCTTCAGAGGCACTGAGGGTGCCAAACAGAGATCAGAGAACTGCCCAAGAAGTGGCTGAGATACTCAAGACCAGGATATGGTCTCCTGGTGCCCACCAACTTCATCCTTAGGGCCTTCATTAGGGAAAGAATGAAGAGTGACAAAAAATTGTATTCTCACACACAAAACTCTATTCCCCCATCCAAAATCTTTTTGTTTTTCCCTTTACTCTTACAGGAAAGTAGGAATAGGGATTGAATGATCGAGGTTTCTTACAGGAAAGACTGACTGAGGAAGAAAAACAGATGATGGTAGGGACATTTAAGGCCCCTTAGAAGTGGAAGGCGGGGAGAGGCACTTCAAGCTGACCAAAGGGCAAGCATATGTCTTTGATTGGAGGGGGAGAGTCTCAGTTCTTAATATTCCCTTCTGTTGTTTTGGTTTGTCATCTGTACTGATGGGATAAGTCTCTCTCCTTCACAGAGTCCCATCTTTGCTATTGGAAATAAGGGCCATAAAAGAGAGAGGAAAGGGGACTTCCCTGGTGGTCCAGTGGTTAAGACTCCACGCTTCCAACACAGGGAGTCCGGGTTCAATCCCTGGTCAGGGAGCTAGATCCTGCGTGCCATAACTAACAGCCCACATGCCGCAACTAAAGATCCTGAACGTGGCAACGAAGATCCCGTGTGCCACAACTAAGACCCGGTGCAGCCAAATAAATAAATAAATAAATAAATATTTTAAAAAACAGAGAGAGAGGAGAGGATCTGAGTTTGAGAGGGAAGAGGAGTGAGGGGAAATAGAGGAGGCTTGGGAAAGAGATCACAGGGTGCAGTGAGAAACTCATGACTTCTAGTTCTTGAATTTTGATTCATATATTAAAGCAAAAAGAGACTTTGAGTCTTTTAAGTCAGAATTTTGCATATACAACAATAATCAATACACAAATTAAAGCTTTCCGGGGGCTGATTTCAAAACTCCATCTGAGAGCAGTCTCCCTTGTTTCCTGCAGTCCGCTCTGCCTGTGCTCCCAAGAGCTGGACTACAACACTCCAATGCCATGTCTGAGGGAGAATCTAACCCCAGACTTGAAGGATGCTAAATCTCTCCTAGTCCTTGGAATGTCATTACCATTACGGTTGAAAAACGAGGGCGATGAACAGTAGTGGCAGGTTTTTTCAAGTTTACATAAACACTGGCTGCAGGGAGAGGGCTGGAACATTGGAATCAAAGTATCCTTGTCACATCAGTGCTTTAAATCTCTAAGCAACTCCTTGAAGATCATCTGGCCTCTGTGAACACAGAAGCTGATAAAAGGCCCCTCTAAGCTCACTTATCTGCTCCCACAAGCACAGACTGTCCTAAAGTGGCATCCTGGGGAACCCAGCCACACAGTGGTGCCTGGGAGGTGAGTTGGTCCCACAAGACAGAGGCAGGCTTCTGGGACGTTCCTGCAGGTGTACTGGGCTCAGAAAAGACTCCAGACTGTGGTGTTCTTCCAGGTAAATTACAGTTTAATCCCCTCCTAAGCCATATTTGTTACATCTGGTCAAATGAACTCCCAGGGCTACCAAAGGGCTGCAGGCTGCCTGTGGAGAGCAAGGAAAACAAGGGGGAAAGGGTCTGTGTCCTTTGGCTAAAAGATCAGGAATCTATGACTTGAACAAAAGAAAAAGCTGGACCAAAGAGGTCTTCCCCAGGTCTTGCCCACCAGGGCACTCTCTGAAGCACTTTCATTTTTGAAAAGTAAATACTGATGTGAGCCCAGTATCCGCTGAGGGCCTTGCTTGGCCTCTAGCACTGCTCTTGAGCATGATGTTAAATCACGAAGACAAACATTAAAGAGGAGAAAAAGTTCCTTAGCCTCAAATCAGCAAGCAGCCAATGACCAGTAGCCATGTAGACAGTTCAACTGAGTGATTTCAGCCAGCTAATCCAATTTCCCCTCCATTGGAGGCCACTTTAGACAAAAATAACCAATGTAAACTGCCTAGTACAGTGCCAAGCACATCATATTTCATCAAAAAATGTTGGTTCCTATTAAACGCATGCCCTGCGTTTCTTTGTGGGGCTGGCTCTTGAATCACGTAAGCTCAAAGGAAGTCATGACATACAGAGGATATGGGTCAAGATGCAAGGTTTTATTCCCACTACTGAGATGGGAATTGTTAGACCAGTGACTAAAATTAATCTTGAGAAAATTTCTAAAAATAGAAAAAAGTAAACATCATACGCAACTTATTTACAATGGTATGATGTGTGTTATTCTCAATGAAAAAACTAATTTCTTTTTTTTAATTTAATTTTTTTTTATACAGCAGGTTATTAGTTATCTATTTTATACATATTAGTGTATATATGTCAATCCCAATCTCCCAGTTCATCCCACCACCACCCCCCCAGCCCGCTTTCCCCCCATGGTGTCCATACATTTGTTCTCTACATCTGTGTCTCTATTTCTGCCTTGCAAACTGGTTCATCTGTACCATTTTTCTAGATTCCACATGTATGCGTTAATATACGACATTTGTTTTTCTCTTTCTGACTGACTTCACTCTGTATGACAGTCTCTAGGTCCATCCATGTCTCTACAAATAACCCAATTTCGTTCCTTTTTATGGCTGAGTAATATTCCATTGTATATTTGTACCACAACTTCTTTATCCATTCGTCTGTTGATGGGCATTTAGGTTGCCTTCCATGACCTGGTTATTGTAAATAGTGCTGCAATGACCATTGGGGTGCATATGTCTTTTTGAATTATGGTTTTCTCTGGGTATATGCCCAGTAGTGGGATTGTTGGGTCATATGGTAATTCTATTTTTAGTTTCCTAAGGAACCTCCATACTGTTCTCCATAGTGGCTGTATCAATTTACATTCCCACCAACAGTGCAAGAGGCTTCCCTTTTCTCCACACCCTCTCCAGCATTTGTTGTTTGTAGATTTTCTGATGATGCCTATTCTAACCGGTGTGAGGTGATACCTCATTGTAGTTTTGATTTGCATTTCTCTAATAATTAGTGATGCTGAGCACCTTTTCATGTCCCTCTTGGCCATCTGTATGTCTTCATTGGAGAAATGTCTGTTAGGCTTTCTGCCCATTTTTTGATTGGGTTGTTTGTTTTTTTAATATTGAGCTGCAGGAGCTGTTTATATATTTTGGAGATTAATCCTTTGTCCATTGATTCATTTGCAAATATTTTCTCCCATTTTGAGGGTTGTCTTTTCGTCTTGTTTATAGCTTCCTTTGCTGTGCAAAAGCTTTTTTTTTTTTTTTTTTAAAGCACATTGGTTGGGAAGGCTTTTTTTTTTTTTATAAATTTATTTATTTATTTATTTATTATTTTTAGCTGTGTTGGGTCTTTGTTTCTCTGCGAGGGCTTTCTCTAGTTGCGGCGAGCGGGGGCCACTCTTCATTGCGGTGCGCGGGCCTCTCACTATCGTGGCCTCTCTTGTTGCGGAGCACAGGCTCCAGACGCGCAGGCTCAGTAGTTGTGGCTCACGGGCCCAGTTGCTCCGTGGCATGTGGGATCTTCCCAGACCAGGGCTCAAACCCGTGTCCCCTGCATTGGCAGGCAGATTCTCAACCACTGCGCCACCAGGGAAGCCCCCTGTGCAAAAGCTTTTAAGTTTCATTAGGTCCCATTTGTTTATTTTTGTTTTTATTTCCATTACTCTAGGAGGTGGGTCAAAAAAGATCTTGCTGTGATTTATATCAAAGAATGTTCTTCCTATGTTTTCCTCTAAGAGTTTTATAGTGTCTGGTTTTACATTTAGGTGTTTAATCCATTTTGAGTTTACTTTTGTGTATGGTGTTAGGGAGTGTTCTAATTTCATTCTTTTATATGTAGCTTTTACATGTACCAGTTTTCCCAGTACTACTTATTGAAGACACTGTCTTTTCTCCATTGTATATCCTTGCCTCCTTTGTCATAGATTAGTTGACCATAGATGTGTGGGTTTACCTCTGGGCTTTCTATCCTATTGATTTATATTTTCATTTTTGTGCCAGTGCCATATTGTCTTGATTACTGTAGTTTTGTAGTTTAGTCTGAAGTCAGGGAGTCTGATTCCTCCAGCTCCATTTTTTTCCCTCAAGATTGCTTTGGCTATTCAGGGTCTTTTGTGCCTCCATACAAATTTTAAGATTTTTTGTTTTAGTTCTGTAAAAAAATGCTATGGGTAATTTGATAGGGAATGCATTGAATCTGTAGATTGCTTTGGATAGTACACTCATTTTCACAATATTAATTCTTCCAATCTAAGAACATGGTATATTTCTCGATCTGTTTGTGTCGTCTTTGATTTCTTTCATCAGTGCCTTATAGTTTTCTGAGTACAGGTCTTTTACCTCCTTAGGTAGGTTTATTCCTAGGTGTTTTATTCTTTTTGTTGCAATGGTGAATGGGATTGTTTCCTTAATTTCTCTTTCTGATCTTTCATTGTTAGTGTATAGGAATGCAAGACATTTCTGTGCATTAATTTTGTATCCTGCAATTTTACCAAATTCATTGATTAGCTCTAGTAGTTTTCTGGTGGCATCTTTAGGATTCTCTATGTATAGTATCATGTCATCTGCAAACAGCAACAGTTTTACTTCTTTTCCAATTTGGATTCCTTTTATTTCTTTTTCTTCTCTGATTGCTGTGGCTAGGACTTCCAAAACTATGCTGAATAATAGTGGCGAGAGTGGACATCCTTGTCTTGTTCCTGATCTTAGAGGAAATGCTTTCCATTTTTCACCATTGAGAATGATGTTTGCTGTGGGTTTGTCATATATGGCCTTTATTATGTTGAGGTAGGGTCCCTCTATGCCCACTTTCTGGAGGGTTTTTATCATAAATGGGTGTTGAATTTTGTCAAAAGCTTTTTCTGCATCTATTGAGATGATCATATGGTTTTTATTCTTCAATTTGTTAATATGGTGTTTCACATTGATTGATTTGCATATATTGAAGAATCCTTGCATCCCTGGGATAAATCCCACTTGATCATGGTGTATGATCCTTTTAATGTGTTGTTGGATTCTGTTTGCTAGTATTTTGTTGAGGATTTTTGCATCTATATTCATCATTGGTATTGGTCTGTAATTTTCTTTTTTTGTAGTATCTCTGTCTGGTTTTGGTATCAGGGTGATGGTGGCCTCATAGAATGAGTTGGGGAGTGTTCCTTCCTCTCCAGTTTTTTGGAAGAGTTTGAGAAGGATGGTTGTTAGCTCTTCTCTAAATGTTTGATAGAATTCACCTGTGAAACCATCTGGTCCTGGACTTTTGTTTGTTGGAAGATTTTTAATCACAGTTTCAATGTCATTACTTGTGATTGGTCTGTTCATATTTTCTATTTCGCCCTGGTTCAGTCTCAGAAGGTTATACCTTTCTAAGAAATTGTCCATTTCTTCCAGGTTGTCCATTTATTGGCATAGAGGTGCTTGTAGTAGTCTCTTAGGATGCTTTGTATTCCTGTGGTGTTTGTTGTAACTTCTCCTTTTTCATTTGTAGTTTTATTGATTTGAGTCCTCTCCCTCTTTTTCTTGAAGAGTCTGGCTAAAGGTTTATCAATTTTGTTTATCTTCTCAAAGAACCAGCTTTTAGTTTTATTGATCTTTGCTATTGTTTTCTTTGTTTCTATTTCATTTATTTCTGCTCTGATCTTTATGATTTCTTTCCTTCTACTAACTTTGGGTTTTACTTGTTCTTCTTTCTCTGGTTCCTTTAGGTGTAAGGTTACATTGTTTATTTGGGATTTTTCTTGTTTTTGAGGTAGGATTGTATTGCTATAAACTTCCCTCTTAGAACTGCTTTTTGCTGCATCCCATAGGTTTTGGATCATCGTGTTTTCATTGTCATTTGTCTCTAGGTATTTTTTGATTTCCTCTTTGATTTCTTCTGTGATCTCTTGGTTATTTAGTAACGTATTGTTTAGCCTCCATGTGTTTGTGTGTTTTACGTTTTTTTTCCCTGTAATTGATTTCTAATCTCATAGTCTTGTGGTCAGAAAAGATGCTTGATATGATTTCAATATTCTTAAGTTTACCGAGGCTTGATTTGTAACCCAAGATGTGATCTCTCCTGGAGAATGTTCCATGTGCACTTGAGAAGAAAGTGTAATCTGCTGTTTTTGGATAGAATGTCATATTAATATCAGTTCAATCTATCTGGCCTATTGTGTCATTTAAAGCTAGTGTTTCCTTATTAACTTTCTGTCTGGATGATCTGTCCATTGTTGTAAGTGAGGTGTTAAAGTCCCCTACTATTATTGTGTTACTGTCGATTTCCTCTTTTATAGCTGTTAGCAGTTGCCTTATGTATTCAGGTGCTCCTATGTTGGGTGCATTTATATTTATAATTGTTATATCTTCTTCTTGGATTGATCTCTTTATCATTATGTAGTGTCCTTCCTTGTCTCTTGTAACAGTCTTTATTTTAAGTCTATTTTATCTGATATGAGTATTGCTACTCCAGCTTTCTTTTGATTTCCATTTGCATGGAATATCTTTTTCTATCCCCTCACTTTCAGTCTGTATGTGTCCCTAGGTCTGAAGTGGGTCTCTTGTAGACAGCTTATATATGGTTCTTGTTTTTGTATCCATTCAGCAAGCCTGTGTCTTTTGGTTGAAGCATTTAATCCATTCACATTTAAGGTAATTATCGATATGTATGTTCCTATTACCATTTTCTTAATTGTTTTGGGTTTGCTTTTGTAGGTCCTTTTCTTCTCTTGTGTTTCCCACTTACAGAAGTTCCTTTAGCATTTGTTGTAGAGCTGGTTTGGTGGTACTGAATTCTCTTAGCTTTTGCTTGCCTGTAAAGCTTTTGATTTCTCCGTCGAACCTGAATGAGATCCTTGCTGGGTAGAGCAGTCTTGGTTGTAGGTTCTTCCCTTTCATCACTTTAAATATATCATGCTACTCCCTTCTAGCTTGTAGAGTTTCTGCTGAGAAATCAGCTGTTAACCTTATGGGAGTTCCCTTGTATGTTATTTGTCGTTTTTCCCTTGTTGCTTTTAATAATTTTTCTTTCTCTTTAATTTTTGTCAATTTGATGACTATGTGTCTTGGCATGTTTCTCCTTGGTTTTATCCTGTATGGGACTCTCTGCACTTCCTGGACTTGGGTGGCTATTTCCTTTCCCATGTTAGGGAAGTTTTCGACTATAATCTCTTCAAATATTTTCTCAGGTCCTTTCTCTCTCTCTTCTTTCTGGGACCCCTAAAATGAGAATGTTGTTGCGTTTAATGTTGTCCCAGAAGTCTCTTAGGCTGTCTTCATTTCGTTTCATTCTTTTTTCTTTATTCTGTTCCACAGCAGTGAATTCCACCATTCTGTCTTCCAGGTCACTTATCCGTTCTTCTGCCTCAGTTATTCTGCTATTGATTCCTTCTAGTGTATTTCTCATTTCAGTTACTGTATTGCTCATCTCTGTTTGTTTGTTCTTTAATTCTTCTAGGTCTTTTTTAAACATTTCTCGCATCTTCTCGAACTTTGCCTCCATTCTTTTTCCGAGGTCCTGGATCATCTTCACTATCATTATTCTGAATTCTTTTTCTGGAAGGTTGCCTATCTCCACTTCATTTAGTTGTTTTTCTGGGGTTTTAGCCTGTTCCTTCATCTGGTACACAGTCCTCTTCGTTTTTATTTTGTCTATTTTTCTGTGAATGTGGTTTTCGTTCCACAGGCTGCAGGATTGTAGTTCTTCTTGCTTCTGCTGTCTGCCCTCTGGTCTCATCTTTGTACATTTCTTGACCAAATCCAGAATCAGCCATTACTCAAAGAGCTTTGATTCCTGTCGAAGATCATCTGCAAATCCAAATGATAACTATAACGTGAGGTTAAGAGCTCAGGCTCTGGATTTGAATGCCAGGTCTACCATTTACTTGCTGTGTGATCTTGGGCAAGTGACTTCACCTCTCTGAGCCTGGTTTCTCATGTAGGACTTGACAAAACTGTAGCTGGTGTGATGAGCAGCAGTCAGAAGCACAGGCTTTGAGGACAGACAGATCTGGGGCCCTGCGCTCTGGTTTCTTTCCAGATCTCTGAGAAATTCCTCAGGTCAAAGAGCAATCAGGGCAGCACCGCCTGCTGGCGAGAAAACCCATGTGCGAGGATGCCCTGCGAGACGGCGCCATGGCATGCTATTGCACATGTGCACCACCCAGGGTCCACCCGCGCCTGTGACTAGTTTCTGATGACACTAGCAAAGCAGAATAAAGATGACATTAGGTTTGTCCAGGAATCGGAGATTATAAATTGACAGATTCCATTTTTGCATAGTGGTACCTACTCTTGACTTTGAGTCTGGAACGACGTAAGGAGCCTTACTTTGACCATCTTCTCACCTACTTTAAGAATTACACCAAACCATATCGATCATGTGGATTGCAAATACTCTTAAGCAAAGCAATCATTCTCATTTCACCTGATAAACTAATAAAAAAAGCAATGATCATAAAAACAATTTTGAACTGATTTGTCTAGTCAAAGTGGGCAAGCACTGACTCATTTGCTCACCAACTGATTTATTCATTTAGTATGTTCCAGGAACTGTTTCAACTCTTGAACAGGGATGAACAAGACCCAGTCTCTAACCCACTGTCCCCCACAACCATAAACACACACAGGCATACACATATAGGATCCTATAGTCAAAGGGGGAGACACTCATATAAAGGAAGATTCACAATACCAATCTGATAAATAGCAGAGACCTGCCAAAATGATCCAAGATCACAGGAGAACGGACTGTCAACCCATTCAATTAAAGAAGTCTTTGCAGAAGAGGTAAGCTTTCCATTGGTCCTTAAAGCAGCCAATCTGGTTTGCATGTCTAAACACCCACCCAATTAGCCAACCAAGCAGACAAGAACATTACATACAGAGAGAAACTCACCTATTAGTGTCATGAGAATATGATGACAAAAAGAGAGAAAGTAAATGAGAGGAAGGAAAATCAGGGAAAAATGTACTGTTATTTTAAAAGTACCTTTTAAAGTGCGCTAATGGCTGCCACTTCCTTGGAGATTCATCAAAAAGGAAAGAAGAATTTACTGATGGATAGAGGAATGGATAGATCTGAGATAAAGCAAACAGAGTTAACTGTAATTGTCCAAACTAAGTGAGTATACGGGTGTTTCCTGTACAATTCTTTCAACTTTTCTGTATGTTAAATTTTCTCATAATATAATGTTGAGGAAATAGTACCTTACATAAAGTTTTCCTGAATGATATGCGCAGTTTTAGATTTTATTTATCTTTCATTAATTGTCCATTGCCATTTTAAGTAGCCCAGGAAAAAACATTTTCAAAGGGCTTTATTCTAGTTTTTTCTCCTATTATCCCCTAGAGATTATTTCGGAGCACAGGGGCTAACTGATCTCTAGGGATCCATGAATCCTAGGATAAAATTCCTGCTTGAGGGATTTCATTTAGAAACTAAAAGATAATTTAAACTAGCATCTACATACTGGTGACGGATTACATTTGATTAGCCTGTAGAACCTTAACCGTGGATCAAAAATAGGTGAAGACTTCCATTTTAATATGGCAGGCTAAGTACACACATGTACCTCCTCTCTCTGCCAAAGTTTATTTGAAATGACACAAAATATGTAATTGAAAAATAAATTTATAACAACCTGGGGAACAGGAAATGATATCACCAGTAGACCATACGTTTGGGAGAATTTCTAGAAGTTAGAAAACTAATAAGATCAGATTGATAGAGAAACCAGAGTAGAATAAACTATACACAAAACAGGAAGGGGAAAAGGCTGCTGAGGAGAAGAGAGTTGTTCACCCCAAGAGTTTTAGAATCTTCAAATGCAGAGAATACAAATCAGAACTGGAGGAGATCCTGGCCATGGGGCAATGCTCAGGACAATTAAGGGACTGCTTGATGAGCAGCTTGGTCTGTAGTCCCCATCCACTCCTGCATATGTACAGGGAGGCTGGCCATGGTGCTTGTCTCCAGGACAAAGCCTTGAGAATACTTTCCATGGTGGGAAGTCTGCCTTTAGGGGCTGTGGGAAGAGGGTGTCCTAACAGTTTTTGAGTTTGGAAAGAGAGAAAAGTAGAACAGAGCTCCGGGAAATTCTCATCCTAGATAATGATCATGCAGGGAAGGTAAGTAGGAAAAAAAGAGTTTTTCTAGGAATGAAAACACTAAAGTATTCTAGTATCAAGGTAAAAATCTTCCTTATTTTGATAACTGTGTGGAACCCCAACTTGCCTCCCTCATCTACTCTAAAAAGAAACATGCCTGTCAGCAGGCCCATCTACTCCTCATTCCTTCCAATCAGGGAAGAAACCTATTATGAAAACAGATATGCACAAAAAAGGAAATCCATGCCAACCTGAAACACTCAACATCCAAGTGTTTCATTTATAAATTTAAATGAGCAATGAAAGATCACCAAACATCTGAGAAAAACCAAGGGTAGCAAAGAAAGAGCCAAGATGAACAGGCAGAAAGAACAATTCTGAAGAAAACTAAAGATATAATATTTGAAAGCAAAATTTAAAAATTCTAATTAGCAACCTCCAAAATTTTCAGGAGGATGTTTTGTTCCTGAAGAACAAGGTACTGTAAGGTGCTATTTTTAAAGAAGAAATCAAAGATTAAGGAAACAACTGCTCAGAAGAAATGCTTGAAATTGAAGTAATTAAAATGGACCACCCAAAGGCCAAATGAGAGATATGGAATACAAAGCAAAGAAATTTTCCATAAAATAGAACAATAAACAAAGAAATAAAAATATGACAAAGAAAGACTTAGAGGATATATTTAGAAGATCCGTTTAATATAAAAGGAAGAAAGAGATAACAGACTGGAGAAGGGGAAACAATAAAAGAAACAATACAGGATAATTGAGATAAATAAAGACTTGGGACTTCACTATTGACTGCTGAGCAAAAATCTTGAAAAAATATGTTTATCTAGACATATCCCCCCAAATTTCTTAACTCATTCTGAAAATAAAGGAATGAATTATTTACGAAGGAACCACCTTTTGAACACTGTCCAACTTTATTTCTTCAACACAGGATGCTAGAAGATAATGACATTGCCACTTAATGTGTATGGTAAAATAAATGTACCTTCAATTTTCAAAAAAAAAATGCAAGGAAATTCTTCAGCAAAACAAACAAAATGAACAAAGAGGAAGATTTGAGATAAAAGGGTTGGTGATAAGCAAAGATAACTGAAAAACAAAGGCTAAAGGATTGTAATACGGTTGTGAACTTGAGGCAATCGTTAGGAAATATTGAGGCAAAATATGAAATCCAAAGTAAACAGTCAAACTAAAATTAAATATGATTTTAACTAAACAAAAATTTGTGGTGGTAAAGAGGAAAAGCAAAATAAACTTAAATATATTATTCCATATGTACAGTATAGTCCATATGTACAGTATAGTCATATTTGTACAGAAAATCACACTTATTTATGCATCAATAAATCTGAAAGTGTAATATTCATTAAGAACTTTTCCAGGGGTTGTAATGGACTTTCACTTTTACTGTTTAGACTTCCATGCTACTGTAACTTTATAACAATTTGTGTTGCTTTTATAATTTAAGAAATTAATACATTTCCACAGATGTTCATAAAAGTTTAAGAACAGTCATTAGAGTAATAAAATAGTGCTCACCGAAGAAGATATACAGATGACAAAAAAAACATATGAAAAAATAATCCATATCATATGTCATTAGGGAAATACAAATTAAAACAATAATGAGATACCAATACACACCTATTAGATGGCCAAAATCCAAAACACTGACAACACCAAATGTTGGCAAAGATGTGGAGTATCAGGAACTCTCCTTCATTGCTGATAGGAATGCAAAATGGCACAGCCACTTTGGAAGACAGTCTGGCAGTTTCTTACAAAACTAGGCATACTCCTAAATGATTCAGCAGTTGTGCTTATTGGTATCTAAGCAGATGATGAAAACTGTTCACACAAAAACCCACATAAGAATATACAGCAGCTTTATTCATAATTGCCTAAATGTGGAAAAAACCAAGATGTCCTTCAGTAGGTGAATGGATGAATAAACTGTGGTACATCCAGACAATGGATTATTATTCAGTGCTAAGAAGAAATGAACTATCAAGTCATGAAAAGACATGGAGGAAGCTTAAATGCATATTACTAAGTAAAAGAAGCCAATCTGAAAAGGCTGCATACTGAATGATCTCAACTATATAACATTCTGGAAAAGGCAAAACTATGGAAACAGTACAAAGATCAGTGGTTGGCAGGGGTTAGGAGCAAGAAGAAAACAAAATTGAAATGATAGCTCTTCCCTCCGCCGTCACTGAACTGCCGCAGAGCCCGAGGGGAGGGCGGGCTCACTGAGGCTGCCGGCTCCGGAGGGGCCCCAGCAGGCGAAGCTGTGACAGTCCTGGGGACCGCGGGCCGGATCACTCATCCTGGGGTAAGCCAGCTGCCATGTCATGAGGACACTCAAGCAGCCCTAAGGAGAGATCCATGTGGCAAGGAACTGAGGCCTCCTAGCTACAGCCACATGACCAGGTGTCAGGGCTGTGCCTCTGAGGTCGGAGAGCCAAGTTCAGGACACTGGTCCACAAGAGACCTCCCAGCTCTACGTAATATCAAATGGCAAAAATCTCCCACAGATCTCCATCTCAACGCCAAGACCCAGCTCCACTCAACGACGAGCAAGCTACAGCGCTGGACACCCTATGCCAAACAACTAGCAAGACAGAAACACAACCCCATCCATTAGCACAGAGGCTGCCTAAAATCATAATAAGGCCACAGACACCCCAAAACACACCACCAGATGTGGACCTGCCCACCAGAAAGGGAAGGTCCAGCCTCATCCACCAGAACACAGGCACTAGTCCCCTGCACCAGGAAGCCTACACAACCCACTGAACCAACCTTAGCCACTGGGGACAGACACCAAAAACAACAGGAACTACGAACCTGCAGCCTGTGAAAAGGAGACCCCAAACACAGTAAGTTAAGCAAAATGAGAAGACAGAGAAACACACAGCGGATTAAGGAGCAAGGTAAAAACACACCAGACCTAACAAATGAAGAGGAAATAGGCAGTCTGCCTGCAAAAGAATTCAGATTAATGATAGTAATGATATCCAGAATCTTGGAAATAGAATGGAGAAAACACAAGAAACGTTTAACAAGGACCTAGAAGAACTAAACAGCAAACAAACAGTGATGAACAACACAATAAATGAAATTAAAAATTCTCTAGAAGGGATCAATAGCAGAATAACTGAGGCAGAAGAATGGATAAGTGACCTGGAAGATAAAATAGTGGAAATAACTACTGCAGAGCAGAATAAAGAAAAAAGAATGAAAAGAATTGAGGACAGTCTCAGAGACCTCTGGGACAACATTAAACACACCAACATTCAAATTATAGGGGTCCCAGAAGAAGAAGAGAAAAGGAAAGGGACTGAGAAAATATTTGAAGAGATTATAGTTGAAAACTTCCCTAATATGGGAAAGGAAATAGTTAATCAAGTCCAGAAAGCACAGAGATTCCCATACAGGATAACTCAAAGGAGAAACACGCCAAGACACATATTAATCAAACTATCAAAAATTAAATACAAAGAAAAAATTTAAAAGCAGCAAGGGAAAAACAACAAATAACACACAAGGGAATCCCCATAAAGTTAACAGCTGATCTTTCAGCAGAAACTCTGCAAGCCAGAAGGGAGTAGCAGGACATATTTAAAGTGATGAAGGAGAAAAATCTACAACCAAGATTACTCTACCCAGCAAGGACCTCATTCACATTTGATGGAGAAATTAAAACCTTTACAGACAAACAAAAGCTAAGAGAATTCAGTACCACCAAACCAGCATTACAACAAATGCTAAAGGAACTTCTCTAGGCAGGAAACACAAGAGAAGGAAAAGACCTACAATAACAAACCCAAAACAATTAAGAAAATGGGAATAGGAACATACATATTGATAATTACCTTAAATGTAAATGGATTAAATGCTCCAAACAAAAGACATAGACTGGCTGAATAGATACAAAAACAAGACCTGTATATATGCTGTCTACAAGAGACCCACTTCAGACCTAGAGACACATACAGACTGAAAGTGAGGGGATGGAAAAAGATATTCCATGCAAATGGAAATCAAAAGAAGGCTGGAGGAGCAATTCTCATATCAGACAAAATAGACATTAAAACAAAGACTATGGGGGCTTCCCTGGTGGCGCAGTGGTTGAGAATCTGCCTGCCAATGCAGGGGACACGGGTTCGAGCCCTGGTCTGGGAAGATCCCACATGCCGCGGAGCAACTGGGCCCATGAGCCACAATTACTGAGCCTGCGCATCTGGAGCCTATGCTCTGCAACAAGAGAGGCCACGATAATGAGAGGCCCGCGCACCGCCATGAAGAGTGGCCCCCACTTGCCGCAACTAGAGAAAGCCCTCGCAGAGAAACGAAGACCCAACACAGCCATAAATAAAATAAAATAAATAAATAAATAAAATTAAAAAACAACAACAACAACAAAAAACAAAACTCAGAGAAGGCAAGAATCTGTTCATCTTGCAAATGAACACCAAGGCTCGCTCAAGTTTAAAAAAACAAACAAACAAACAAAGACTATTACAAGAGACAAAGAAGGACACTACATAATGATCAAAGAATCAATCCAAGAAGAAGATATAACAATTGTAAATATTTATGCACCCAACATAGGAGCACCTCAATACATAAGGCAAATACTAACAGCCATAAAAGGGGAAATCGACAGTAACACAGTCATAGCAGGGGACTTTAACACCCCACTTTCACCAATGGACAGATCATCCAAAATGAAAATAAATAAGGAAACACAAGCTTTAAATGATACATTAAACAAGATGGACTTAACTGATATTTGTAGGACATTCCATCCAAAAACAACAGAATACACGATCTTCTCAAGTGCTCATGGAACATTCTCCAGGATAGATCATATCTTGGGTCACAAATCAAGCCTTGGTAAATTTAAGAAAACTGAAATCGTATCAAGTATCTTTTCCTACCACAACGCTATGAGACTAGATATCAATTACAGGAAAAAATCTGTAAAAAATGCAAACACATGGAGGCTAAACAATACAGTACTTAATAAGAGATCACTGAAGAAATCAAAGAGGAAAATCAAAAAATACCTAGAAACAAATGACAACGAAAACGCGACGGCCCGAAACCTATGGGATGCAGCAAAAGCAGTTCTAAGAGGGAAGTTTATAAGCAATACAATCCTACCTCAAGAAACAAGAAATATCTCAAATAAACAACCTAACCTTACACCTAAAGCAATTAGAGAAAGAAGAACAAAAAACCCCCAAAGTTAGCAGAGGAAAGAAATCATAAAGATCAGATCAAAAATAAATGAAAAAGAAATGAAGGAAACTACAGCAAAGATCAATAAAACTAAAAGCTGGTTCTTTGAGAAGATAAATAAAATTGATAAACCATTAGCCAGACTCATCAAGAAAAAAAGGAAGAAGACTCAAATCAATAGAATTAGAAATGAAAAAGGAGAAGTAACAACTGACACTGCAGAAATACAAAGGATCATGAGAGATTACTACAAGCAATTATATGCCAACAAAATGGACAACCTGGAAGAAATGGACAAATTCTTAGAAATGCAAAACCTTCTGAGATGGAACCAGGAAGAAATAGAAAATATGAACAGACCAATCACAAGCACTGAAATTGAAACTGTGATTAAAAATCATCCAACAATCAAAAGCCCAGGACCAGATGGCTTCACAGGCGAATTCTATCAAACATTTAGAGAAGAGCTAACACCTATCTTTCTCAAACTCTTCCAAAATATAGCACAGGGAGGAACACTCCCAAACTCATTCTACGAGGCCATCACCCTATACCAAAACCAGACAAAGATGTCACAAAGAAAGAAAAGTATAGGCCAATATCACTGATGAACATAGATGGAAAATCCTCAACAAAATACTAGCAAACAGAATCCAACAGCACATTAAAAGGATCATACACCATGATCAAGTGGGGTTTACCCCAGGAATGCAAGGATTCTTCAATATACGCAAATCAATCAATGGGATACACCAGATTAACAAAGTGAAGGAGAAAAACCATATGATCATCTCAATAGATGCAGAAAAAGCTTTCGACAATTTCAACACCCATTTATGATAAAAACCCTGCAGAAAGTAGGCATAGAGGGAACTTTCCTCAACATAATAAAGGCCATATATGACAAACCCACAGCCAACATCGTCTTCAATGGTGAAAAACTGAAACCATTTCCTCTAAGATCAGGAACAAGACAAGGTTGCCCACTCTCACCACTATTATTCAACATAGTTTTGGAAGTGTTAGCCACAGCAATCAGAGAAGAAAAAGAAATAAAAGGAATCCAAATTGGAAAAGAAGAAGTAAAGCTGTCACTGTTTGCAGATGCCATGATACTATACATAGAGAATCCTAAAGATGCTACCAGAAAACTACTAGAACTAATCAAGGAATTTGGCAAAGTAGCAGGATACAAAATTAATGCACAGAAATCTCTTACATTCCTATACACTAATGATGAAAAATCTGAAAGAGAAATGAAGGAAACACTTCCATTTACCATTGCAACAAAAAGAATAAAATACCTAGGAATAAACCTACCTAAGGAGACAAAAGACCTGTATGCAGAAAACTATAAGACACTGATGAAAGAAATGAAAGGTGATACAAACAGATGGAGAGACATACCATGTTCTTGGATTGGAAGAATCAACATTGTGAAAATGACTATACTACCCAAAGCAATCTACAGATTCAATGCAATCCCTATCAAACTACCACTGGCATTTTTCACAGAACTAGAACAAAAAATTTCTCAATTTGTATGGAAACACAAAAGATCCCGAATAGCCAAAGCAATCTTGAGAAAGAAAAATGGAGCTGGAGGAATCAGGCTCCCTGACTTCAGACTATATTACAAAGCTACAGTAATCAAGACAGTATGGTACTGGCACAAAAACAGAAATATAGATCAATGGAACATGATAGAAAGCCCAGAGGTAAACCCACACACATATGTCACCTTATCTTTGATAAAGGAGGCAGGAATATACAGTGGAGAAAAGACAGCCTCTTCAATAAGTGGTGCTGGGAAAACTGGACAGCTACATGTAAAAGAATGAAATTAGAACACTCCCTAACACCATACACAAAAGTAAACTCAAAATGGATTAAAGACCTAAACATAAGGCCAGACACTGTAAAACTCTTAGAGGAAAACATAGGCAGAACATTTCATGACATAAATCACAGCAAGATCCTTTTTGACCCACCTACTAGAGAAATGGAAATAAAAACAAAAATAAACAAATGGGACCTAATGAAACTTAAAAGCTTTTGCACAGCAAAGGAAACCATAAACAAGACCAAAAGACAACCCTCAGAATGGGAGAAAATATTGGCAAATGAAGCAACTGAGAAAGGATTAATCTCCAAAATTTACAAGCAGCTCATGCAGCTCAATATTAAAAATACAAACAACCCAATCCAAAAATGGGCAGAAGACCTAAATAGACATTTCTCCAAAGAAGATATACAGATTGCCAACAAACACATGAAAGAATGCTCAACATCATTAATCATTAGAGAAATGCAAATCAAAACTACAATGAGGAGTGAATGGGTCGGTGTCTCTGCGGTGCGGTGGAGTTAACGTCGAGAATCTGAGCGCGGCGAGCTGCAGCAGCAGGGGAAGGGGTGAGGAGAGAGGTAGGGGCAAGGTACCTGGATGGAAGTGCGTGTGAAGAGGGAAGCTGGGGAGCGGCATGGAGAGGACTACTGGGGAGGGGAGAGCAGGGCCTAAGGAAACCGGGGGCCTGGGTCTCCGCCCAGGCTGTCAGCTGGAACAGCTTCTTCGGCGGAACTCAGTTCTTATAAACCAGGTTCCGAGCCGGTCTCAATATTCCGTTGGGCCGCTTCGACGCTCCCGAGGATTCTGCGTAGATACGGAGAGCCGGGTCTGCTGCCTGGGCCTCCGGAGGATAACCAACACTAGATCTGCGCTGTCCAGTACGACAGCCAATAGCCCCATTTGGCAATCCGAAGACTATACCAAAAAGTAACCTCATTAATAATCTTTATAATGACTACATGTTGAAATGATCATCTTTTGGATGTATTGGGTAAATAACATATTGTTAAATAGACAGGAAGAAAATCATGGAGGCAGATATAATAGCAGATCTTCGATGCAAGCTCAAAGAAGTTGAAGAAGAGCGACTAAAAGCTGCACAGTATGGTTTACAACTAGTGGAGAGCCAGAACGAATTGCAGAATCAATTGGATAAATGTCGTAATGAAATGATGACCATGACTGAGAATTATGAACAAGAAAAATATACTCTTCAGAGAGAAGTTGAGCTCAAGAGTCGAATGTTAGAAAGTCTGAGCTCTGAATGTGAAGCTATTAAACAACAACAAAAAATGCACCTGGAGAAATTAGAAGAACAGCTGAGCAGAAGCCATGGGCAGGAAGTGAATCAACTAAAAAATAAGTTAGAAAAACTGAAAGCCGAATTAGATGAAGCTAGGCTTAGTGAAAAGCAGCTGAAGCACAAAGTGGATCATCAGAACTCCTTTCTTGCAAATCAGAGGAAATGCGAATAATGTCTGAACGTGTACACGAAAGCATCTCTTCAGAGATGCTGGCTCTTCAAATTGAGCTAACTGAAATGGAAAGTATGAAGACCACCCTCAAAGAAGAAGTGAACGAACTACAGTACAGACAAGAACAGCTAGAACTTCTTAATACTAATTTAATGCGCCAGGTAGACCGGCTTAAAGAAGAAAAAGAAGAGTGACAGAAAGAAGCAGTTTCTTACTATAATGCCTTAGAGAAAGCTCGTGTAGCAAATCAAGATCTTCAGGTGCAGCTAGACCAGGCACTCCAGCAAGCCTTGGACCCTAACAGTAAAGGCAACTCTTTGTTTGCAGAGGTGGAAGATCGAAGGGCAGCAATGGAACGTCAGCTTATCAGCATGAAAGTCAAGTATCAGTCACTAAAGAAGCAAAATGCATTTAATAGAGAACAGATGCAAAGAATGAAGTTACAAATCGCCACACTGCTACAAATGAAAGGGTCTCAAGCTGAATTTGAACAGCAGGAACGGTTACTTGCCATGCTGGAGCAAAAGAATGGTGAAATTAAACATCTCTTAGGTGAAATTAGGAATCTGGAGAAATTTAAGAGTTTATATGAAAGTATGGAATCTAAGCCTTCAGCCAACTCTGTTGCTCTGGAAGATGACACCTATTACACAGATTTACTTCAAATAAAGCTTGAAAACTTAAACAAAGAAAATGAAAGCACTAAAGGTGAATTGTCTATCCAGCGAATGAAAGCATTATTTGAGAGCCAGCAGGCTCTGGATATTGAGCGAAAACTTTTTTTGAATGAAAGGTGCCTCCAGCTTTCCCAAAGTGAAAATATGAAACTGAGAGCTAAACTAGATGAGTTAAAACTGAAGTATGAACCTGAAGAGAAAATTGAAGTGCCTGTACTCAAAAAGAGGCGTGAGGTACTTCCTGTGGATATAACCACCCCTAATGATGTATGTACCACCAGTGCTGTTGAGGAAGAAGTTTATAGATTACCACCTCAGAACGAGGAGGTACAGTCCTGTCCTAACAATTTAGAAGATAACTTGCAGTTGGAAAAGACAGTTTCTGTAAGCACATCAGGAGTCATTCTGTCTCCTTACAAAAATCTGTCCGTGGGTATTCAGCCAAGGAAGGAAAAGAAATGTGTGAAACTTATAGGAGTTCCAGCTGAGTCGGAAGCCTTAAGTGAAAGAAGTGGAAACACCCCTAACTCTCCCAGGTTAGCTGCTGAATCAAGGCTTCAAACAGAAGTTAAAGAAGGTAAAGAAACTGCAAGCAAATTGGAAAAGGCAACCTGTAAGAAATCACACCCTATTGTATACGTGTCCTCCAAATCAACTCCAGAGACCCAGTGCCCTCAGCAGTAAAGACTTAATGAGAGTAAGGTACCACTTGCCCAAAAGATTGCTCTGGAGGTTAGTTAAGATTGTCTTTATCTGAAGTATACCATCCTGTAGGTTATTTCCTTCTACTCGTTGTGCCAGGAACTGGCATTTTCATGCTCCTTTGACCAAACATTCAAAATGTGTTTGTGATTCTAGCCAGGAGAGTTCCTTAAGTGATGAACTATGAATCACAGTGAATAAACCATTAGCTGAAGGAAAGTGTTTTTACAAATTTATTGGTTACATTGTATATA